>NC_134138.1:103969554-104272584 GCF_033958435.1 Carettochelys insculpta
AGCATGTGTAGATGCAGCTTTATAGGATTAAGCATTAAAATAATAAGACATATAAATTCTCAAGTAATAAAAATTGTACTTGACCTTCTCAGAAATATCATATTGATGGAAATATTAATCAATCAATTTCAAGGTCAGAAGGGATCATTGTGACTGTCTAGTCTGATCTCCCCCTTAAAATAGGCAAAAATTAAGTTCATTTTTTCGTTGTGATATTACATGAGCTTCTAGTTTTGTTACAGAATGTAACTATTTAAATATCTACTTGTGAGTTATTTCAGCTATACTTGTTTTTTAGTATTTCCATGAACTAATAAAATTAAAAAAGCTCTTAAACAAAGGAAATGCAGAATAGTATTTCCTTTTGCCATCCACCCACAATGGTTTTGAAATTATTCTTTTACGTTACTTTACTGTTCAAATTGCATACACTAAAAATTCAAATGAATGCTCGTTAAAGTTATCTCTAAACTCCAGTAGACAGGTCTTATTTAAAATACAATAGAATTTATTTCAACTGATAAAGAAAGCAGTGAGCAGACTTAATAAAATATAAGCAGTACATAATTCCTGTCACTTGTCATGAATCAGTCAGATTTTGTCACGATTATGGAGAAATATGTCTTACCCAAGTTCTGCCACTATAAAATCAGTTTTATCTACATTTTGTTTAGAATGCTCAAGAATAGTCTATTTTGCTTTGCATCTTTTAAATGTAATCAGTTGACAGAAAAGAAAAGAACCTGATTGTGTTTTAAGTATCAGAGGAGTAGCCACATGAGCCTGTATCCCCAAAAACAATGAGAAGTCTTATGGCACCTTATAGACTAACAGATTTATTGGAGCATAAGGTTTCATGGGCAAAGACCCACTTCATCAGATGCATCTGGGTTTTTGCCCACAAAAGCTTATGCTCCAATAAATCCATTAGTGTATAAGGTGCCACAGAACTTCTTGCTGATTTTGTTTTGTGTTGACTGAGACAGTGAGGGGGAAGGGAAATCAGAGTTGGTATTTTCAGAAGTGATTAGTTTTTTTCAGGTGCTTAGCTGGGGGCAGCTTAAAGGGATAAGGGTGTCAGCTCGTGGATGGCTCGGCACTTTGAAAACCAGGGGTGAAATCCTTCCCTACTGAAGTCAGTAAAATTTTCCTCTTTGACTTCAATAGCATCAAGATGGCATCCAAAGATCCTCAAAGAGGCCTCAGACTGGAAACCTCCCACTCCTTCATGCACCCAATACTATTAGTTACTTTCAGTGCTTTTTCTGTATTTAAAAAAAAAAAATTAAAAAGCCAGTTCTCAGCTGGTTCCCTGCCCTTCTCCCCAGCCAGTCACATGGCTGGGGCTTCTGAGGTGCCAGTACTCAGAGTGAGTACCGGCACAAAAAAAGCACTAGTCACTTTTAGAAGTTTTGTCTATAACGGTATCTCCCCAGGCTCTTGATGTTCACAGAACCCTGACCGAAAGTCTCCTAATAGAATTTATTAACATTCATTGTGCACAAGCTAGAAAAGAATCCATCTCACTCTGTGCCTGGAGGCACTGGTTCTGTAGCACTAAAAGGAGTAATAGCAATATATTATTTTTGACATTAACATCAGCAGATTGGACTCTTCATGGGTTCTTTAATTCATATTGTATTGACACCCTGTAGCGAGGCAAAGGTTCTCCCTACTTGTTAGGAAGTTTGATTGTGCAAACATACCAAAACATGACTCTTCAGGCAGTTCATCCTCTGATATAACCCCCAAAAAGAGGTTTCCTATTTACCTTCCAGGCAGATTCTCTCCCTTCCTTGTTAGAACCTTTTAGCACTCTCATATCCTTGCTCTCACTTACTGAGACAACCCTTATCACACCAGGATGAGATGCAGAGATAAAGTTTCTTGACTCCTTAAGTGACTATCTCTTGGAGCAGCTGGTTCTGAAAACCACAAGAGGAGAGGCAAGTCTTGATTTTGTCCTAAATAGAGTGCAGGATCTGGTCCAAGAGATGAATATAGCCGGACAGCTTGTAAACAGTGACCATAATATAATTAAAAATAACTTCTGTGCGGCAGGAAAAATATCACAGTATCCCTACACTTTGATATTTAATTTCAGAAAGGTGAACTACACAAAAATGAAGCTAGTCAAACAGAAACTAAAAGGTACAGTGAAAAAGTGAAATGCCTGCAAGCTGCTTGGAACTTTTCCAAGACACCACAGCAGAGGCTCAACTCCTATCTGGCATATTTATAAATGATCTGGAGAAAGGGGTAAACAGTAGTGAGCTGGCTAATTTTGCAGATAATACAAAATTACTCAAGATAGTTGAGTCCAAATAGGCTGTGAAAAGATTCAAAAGGGTCTCACAAAGCTAGGTGATGTACACCAAATGACAGGTGAAATTCAATATTAATAATGCAAAGTAGTGCATATTGCAAAACAGAATCCCAAAGATATGTATAAAATGATGGGGACCAAATTAGCTATAAATTAAATTAGCTTTATCCACTCAAGAAAGAGATCTGGAAGTCATCATGGATAGTTCTCTGAGAACGCTCAATGTGCATCAGCAGACCAAAAAGCAAACGGAATGTTGAGACTTATTATGAATGGGACAGAGAGTAACACAGAATATTTTATTGCCTCTTTATAAATCCATGGTATCCCACGTCTTGAACACTGCATACAGATTTGTTTGCTTCATTTCACATAAATAAATAAATAAATCAAAAATAAAAAATTGGAAAAGTTCAGAAAAGGGCAACAAAAATTATTAGGGGTATGGAGTGGCTGCCAGATGACCAGATGGGGAGAGAGTAATAAGACGGATACTTCTCAGTTTGAAAGAGATGGCTAAGATGGGGACATACCTGAGGCCTATAAATTGTGACTGGTGCGGAGGAAGTGAATAAAGAATAGTTTTTGCTTCTTCCCATAACACTAGAACTGAGGGTCACCAAATGAAGTTAATAGGTGGAAGGTGTATAGCAAATAAACAAACAAACAAACAAAAAACTATTTCTGCACACAACGCATGGTCAGCATGTGGAATTCCTTGCCAGAAGATGTAGTGAAGGCCAAGACCACAACAGGGTTAAAAAAAGAACTAGAAAAATTCATAGAAGACAGGTTGATCAATCACTATTCTCCAGGATGGGCAGGAATGATTTCCCTAGCCTCTGTTTGTCAGAAGCTGGGAATGGGTAACAGGGAGGGCTCACTTGATGAATGTCTATGTTCATTCCCTCTGGAGGTACCTGGCATTGGTCACTGTCAGAAGACAGGATGCTGGGCCAGATGGATCTTTGGTTTCATCCAGTATGACCATTTTGATGTCCTTACATTTCCTTGCTTCCCCAGGCCTACTGTCATCTTTTAAAACCTAATTTGGGTCATCGGATTTGCTATAAATGCAATAACCCTGATACATCTTAAAGGGATAGTGTTATTCTATGACAGCTCCCATACTGAACAACCTGATTTTCAGAAGCTGCTTCTACTTCTGCCCAACATTAATTTAATGTTAACACAGAAAATAAATATGTTTTACAACATCTCCCAATGATCACTGGATTACTGCGTTATCCCCGTTAAAATTCTGTACATTCTGAACACCAATCTGATACTCTAGTTCAAGATGGCTACTCACTTGTAATTTACTGGAATAACTGCCCAATTAGATTTTCCACCGTTTCCATTTTGTTTCTCAATGCCACTAAAATGAAAAATTGATAAAGTTATGTAGGCTACATCTACTCTGTATTCTCCTTTCGGAAGCAGAATGCAAATGAGGGAGATCTCAAATGGAAATGAATGCTGATTTACAAGTCTCACACTTCACTTGTATATTTTCGTGCAATCACATTTCCCAAATGTGTTTGAAAGGGGTCAAATATTTTAGAATTATTTTTTCCATTCTCTATTTAAAATTAACTTTTCATAAAGAAAAAAAGTACAGAATCATTCAAATGTTTCTCTGAGATCAACCACTATAACAGCCAGTTTGACTAACTCAGATCCATGTCAACCTTAATTTTTGGCTATATGCTGATCCTTTCATCTCTAACATACTTCTTGGTCTTTGAGATATGTTGCTTGTCCTGAATTAGAGGGGTAGCTGAGTTAGTTATATCCACAAAAAGAACATGTCATGTGGCACCTACAGACTAACAGATTTATTGGAGCATAAGTTTTCATGGGCAAAGACCTACTTCATCAGCTGCCCATGAAAGCTTATGCGCCAAAAAACGTGTTAGTCTATGAGGTGCCACTGGACTTCTTGTTGTTTTTGTCCTTAACTGTAATCTGAAACAATGTACTGTTTCGTAAAAGTATTGTCTATTAGAAGTTATATGCTCCATGAACTGTAGAATTTGATGTCAAAAGTCATTAGTAATGCCCTCATTTGAAAAGAGTAGGTTAAAAGTAGAGACTACCAGAATCACATTTAATGCATTTCAAAGCTATAATGCATTTAGGACCATACCTTACCTAGGGAGTGTCTACACTAGCCCGCTACTTCAAAGTAGCTGGCACAACGTCAAAATAGTACACGTCGCGTCTACACGTGCCATGAGCTATTTCGATGTTAAAATCGATGTTAGGCGGCAAGATGTTGAAATCACTATTCCCATCCAATGTCGAAGTAGAGCTTGCATAGATGATCTGCGTCCTGCGTCAAAATAGTGGGGTCCTCCATGGTGGCCATCAGCTGAGGGGTTGAGAGATGTTCTGTCCAGCCCCTACGGGTCTCTATGGTCGCCGTGTGCAGCAGCCCTTAGCCCAGGGCTTCTGGCTGCTGCTGCTGCAGCTGGGGGTCCATGCTGCATTCATGGGATCTGCAACCGCTTGTCGGCTCTGTGGCTCTCGTGCTGTGCAGGCCGACTGTATCTGGGAGAGGCCCTTTAAGGGAGTGGCTTGGGGCTTTGCTGGCCCCTTATTTTGACAGGGAGTGCTTGTGTGTGGACGCTCCACACTTCACTCCAGGGCAGCTCCTTTCAACATTCCCAGTTGCTACTTCGACACTGAAAGTCGATGGCACCAGCCCTGGAGGATGTGTAGATGATACATGTCGAAGTAGCCTATTTCAATGTTCTTACATCGAAATGGGCTACTTCGACGTAGTGTGCTAGTGTAGACGTAGCCCTAGTTACAGATAAAAATCCACAGAAGAGGAACAGGGAACTCATTAAACTGCATAAGGTGAACCTTCTGGAATTCCAGGTAATCCTCTATATTTCCCCAGGGGATTGTGGAACTCCTTGACTCAGTGTCATAAATAGAAACAGAAAACTAAATAATACCAATTACTTTGGTCCCAGTCGTGCAAACACTTAAGCATATGCCTAACTTTACACATGTAAAGCCCACTGATCTTAGTTTGACTACCTCCTATGAACACAAGGCTGGATCAGGGCTTTGCATGCAGGTACACACATCCACCTCTGAAGCCACAATTAATGCTTCATGATTATACTACATATGCAAACATTATTTTCATGTTTGTAACATAGAGGTCATGTTCATACTAGCCCCTCCTTTCAGAAGCACTATGGTAATGCATCACTTTGGAATATGGTATTGAGACACTGCCATGAATATGCAGCACCTCATTAGCATAATGGATGCCATGCGTGATTCACAACTGCTGATTTCAAAATGCACACTGCTCGTGTAGCTGGGGGCCTTTCAAAATGGCTCCCTGATTTCATAATCCCCTTCTTCCCAAAATGAGATTGGAAAAAGGGGCTTTTGTAATCAGGGGGGTCGTTTTGAAAGGCCCCCTGGCTACACAGGTGGCTGCATTTCAAAACTGGCAGTTTTGAAGTGTGCATGGTCACCAATATGCTAATTAGGTGCTGCATATTCATTCAAGTGCCTCGTTAGCATATTCTGAAGTGCCGCATTACCATGGCCTTCCGAAAGGAAGGGCTAGTGTCACCATGGCCTGACAGTCCAGGGATTCCACGAAGGGAATAAAATATCTAAACATGAAAGAATGAGCAATTGAATCACCTCATTATGTATAATAGAAGTGTGCTATAAAAATAGGTTGAGAAAGGGCTTTTATGAAAGCTTGTAATGCTGTTGGTCATCTTGTAATGAATTTGCTCATTGTAATATATCACATATATGTGTGTGTATATATCACACATATATAAACACACACACACTGACTGTGGTGTAGATATAAAACTATGCTCATAATTTGTACTTCTCCATCTCACACTAGGGAAATGATTAATTAGGCAGGGAGGGGCTGCCTGCTTCCCCAAGCAGGAGAGTCGTTCCAAGCAACTACCATTATACAATCCAGGGCAAGGTCAGTGATGGTGCATTAAAGGGAAAACACTGAAGCAACATGAAACTGAAAAAGAGAACTGTGAACTTGGAGAATTAAGAAGGAATGATAAATTCTGGTGCCATGAATCACCATAGGCTAAGGCTGTGAAGGGACGGTTGGGCAACAAGGGATGAACAAACCAAACACCGGGTGCAAAGATCGTTAAAAGGAAAGGGTTTGATGTGATGGATAGTCAGAACTCAAGATTGCTGATGAGTACCAGGATGGGCAAATGGGACAACTACTACCTCATGTCCATCAATTTAGAAGTGCCCAGGGCTCCTAGTCACTTATGCTACTACTATGGCTGCAGCAGCATCTGGAGCCCAAGTCCCTTTAAATCACTGCTGGAGCTCTGGGTTGGCATGTGTCAGGTGGCAGTAAAGGGCTGGCTGGCACAAGCTAGCCGCCATACCAACCTTCTACCCAACACCCTCCAACTGCCACTCGGTCTCACCATCTTTGAGTAGGGGGGTTTTCTATTAAATAAAGCTTTGCTTTATATTTACTGGAAACAGCTTCCTTTTGCACAAATTGCACAGCATTTGCATGCCAAGAATATGGATAACTGGGGTCAGGTTTCACTCCTGTGGGAGGGGATAAACAGTTTGGGAAAGATTGGGAATGCCCAAGTGTCATGTGGTTAAGAACTTGGGACAGATGGAGTTGCAGAAATTTGGGACTAGGCGCACCATTGGGGTAATGCTTCCAGGAGGAAGTAGGCTGGCTGTTTCAGGATCAAGGCTCTGAGCCACAGGACCATTAAGGCCTCAAAATTTATAAGCAAGTAGTGAGCCAAGCCCTTAATGGTTGGGCTGATTCTCAAAATGTCACAATATTTAATTATTATAGTTTCACAAAGAACTCATATGAGTTTTAGTATTGCCTAGACCCCTGCCTTCTGTGGCAAGCTCATCCCTAGATTTGAGACAAGCGTGTGTGCAGCAGACTGGAATTTCAGGGAAAATCTGTAACATTGTTTACAATGGCTTCTACTGAATTAAATATGAAAATCAACCCCATGGTCCACGATATTAGTCAGTTTGAAATTGCCCTAGTTAGAGAGGCATGGATGTCACTCTGGAATCCTTCAAAAGCCCCTTCTGGTTCATCAGTGAGATGTAAGCACTTTTCTGAATATGGGTGTTCTTATGACTTGGTAACTGATCATGGCAACAGTCCCATTTTAAATACAGGCCATATCTTGCAAGCCTCTAATTGGTCAAAATTAGTACTAACTGTATATGTGATCCCACTATCTTGTTATAGTACACCATCATTTTTTTCTGGCTAGCTATCTTTGCATTGCTGCTGAAAACCAGTAGCCAAGTTCTTTTCATGTGTAGCATGTGAGTATATACTATATATATAATACAGACAGAAAGAGAGAGAGAATGTATTTTCCATAATTGACTCAACATGGTTTAAAGTTTTATTGTGATTAACCCCATTTTGGGCAGTTACATTAAAAAGCTAGAGTAACTCCACAGTGCACTGGCAATATTCTGGATTTACGCCACTGTAACAGATCAAAATCTGAATTTATTGAGCCATAGGACAGGTTTTAGTATATATGCATGGACGCAGTTTGAAATGAATTGTGGGTCTATGTTTGTAACAGAGTATCATAAAATATTTCAGTTTAATTTATGCCCTGCCTAGCTGTGCTGTACAAGAGCCTCCGGGAGCATCTGAAATGGGAATTAGTGAGTCAAAGCTGCCTCATCACCACAACAGCTTGCCGTTACAGGAAATCTGTTCAGCACAGTCCTTCAATTAACTTAACATTGAAGCAGTTTTCATTTAGTGGAGAATATCAGGGTTAAGACTTGCTTTTTGATGATTTTGTCATCAGATGATTCATTTGCTTATTGATTAGACTTATTCATACTTGACCATTTTAATTGTCTTCAAAACTGCAGTGGCTTGCATAGCAACCCTTTCCATGACCACAGATTATGGTATGTTTCTTGCAGCACAGTAACTGAAAAGCAGTTTGATGTTGCTATAGACATTAACTAAATTAGTTTCCTTTCAAAAACAAATGCGTGTACATCTGTGCCTTCATTTTCCACTTTCAGTTACCACAACTGTAGCCACAAATTAGCAAATGTAAATGCAAATAGGTAGTCGGTGATGTGTGCATTTTCTACTTAACATTTTTAATCACAGAAAATTTGCTCTCAGATAGAAATGTGTTTGACTTGCAGCTTTAACTATTTGGCTCATGCAGTCAACCGAAGCCTTAAAAAAAAAACAGCGCTCATTTTATAACCAATGACATTCTCTCTTCCCCCCACTCCCGCCCCGAATCCCTTCTGGTAAGGAGTCAAAGAATCAACAGCAAATAAATCTGATCTTTTTGGCATTAACAAATATATCAGTAAAATGAAAATATTGTTTGCCAACACAATCACATCTTTTCTACCAAAGGAAAATAACAGTTGGTAAGAAAGAGATAGGAAGAAACTAGCAAGTTTATTATATGGAGCATGAAGTGAAAAGCTTATATAAAATAGGGCACTGTAGGATAAGGGGTTTTGCTGTCAGCATTTCCTCAATAGTCAAAAGTCTTAATGTCATAATTCTATAATTTTGAAGTTACAAGTGCTGTTTATCAAAAGTTAAAGTTTCACTCTCCTTTGTTGTATAACACCAACTAAAACAAAAGGAAATAAATTTTATGATACAGGTGGAAGGGACTCTCCATGTTAGGAAGTAAATTGGAGACAAACTTAAATTACTACCTTTGATCTGATTTGGGTTTTTGTAGAGTTGAACACAGATATATAAATTATGGAGAATTTCAAATCTGCATCCTCTCTCTAGCCTATCTCCATTGGTAACCTTTGCATAAATAAGCTTGTAGCTTTATCTGATTCAAGAGTGTAGATTTTAGGAAACAGAAGTTTCATGGCTCTAAAAAGAATAACTATGATGGTATTTAGCTCCAGATAAAGGTACCATGGAGCTACAAAAGGACAAATTAGATTTTGTTCTCCCTCCTGGACATAGGGACGGAATTGATTATGGTCGGACAATCAACCCCCTCTTCTAAGAACCATAGCATGCTCAAAGCCCGGTTGCTCACATTCTTTCATTTCCACTAGTGAGTAGGAGAATTTATTTCAACTAGTCTGAGTAAGCATAGAAAGAAGTTTGAAACATTTAGAATACTTTCTGTGATAAACAGAGACAGCCCCTGACAAAGTGGGTCATGCCCATGAAAGCTTATGCTCCAACAAATCTGTTAGACTATAACATGCCACAAGGACTTCTCTTTTTGTTTTTTTTTTCCTGTACAGACTAACACGACTACCTGTCTAATCCTGAGACAAACCCAAGACAATATAGTCTCTGTGGTAAGGGGACGGACAACTGTTCAGTTTACATTCATTCATCTCACATCAGATCTGCACAGAATTCAGTTAAAAATCCCTGTTCACTTTGAACGCATCTTCTGGCAAACAGGAGCTGAATTGGGTTTACCAACTAAAGCTCATTATCTAATAAATCTGTTAGTCTTTAAGATGCTACAGGACTGTTTGTTGTTTGTGATGTACCGACTAACACAGCTACCCTGAGTCTTTGTTTCTCCACATTGAAAGCCATATTGACAGTGTTAACTTGGTACAACAGGGCACAAGAAGAGAAAAGAGAAAATTTTTCATTTGTTTGTGTCCAAGATGTAGGAAAACCCACATAGCTGCAGAATCCTTGCACTGGTTGAACCTTTGATGTTGGTCTTATCTTTCATCATGTTCCCTTCTCCAAGGTGCTTGCACAGAGACCTCTTGTAAAGCATCCATCTGTACAGACTCCCCCTCTCTACACAATACTATGATTTTTTACCCTTCACCTGATGACGTGAATGTAGATAATCAGTATAGTTATGTCTTTTACTTATATCTATTCCCACAACAGCACATTTTATTGTCTTTAGAAATTTCCTCTCCTCTGGCATTGTTAAAGAAAATCTGATTAAAATGATATTTCCTCCTTTCTTTGAGAGACAAATGCTTTTTCTTCTTTACTACCAAAGAGTTGAATCTTACTCCACGGGTTGTTCTTTGCTTTTGACATTTAAAAGCAAAAATGGTTGATAACATTATTTAGCACAGAGGTTAATTTTTACATAGATTCAAGAGAGGGAGGAAAAGACATTCAAATTCTATGTCTTTATGCTTGAACAATACATTAGGTATGTCAAAAATCATATGCATGGAAAGAACCTCTCTTTTTGTTTAAAAGACTTACCATAAAAACCTCCATAATCCAAACAGGACCCAGATTTAAAGGTTTTTTTAATTAAAGTATAGGGTTTTATTAGTGAAGTGTTTCCTTCAATTTAAAATAAAATTAATATATGATTCAGCTACCTGTCAGTATCAGCTACCTGTCAGTGTCATCTCTGGTGATTCACATGTACTTAATATTTACTGGGAGTGGCACCCATAAACTGTGGGCTGTAACCTAAATAACTTTTAAGTGCACATTATGTAGTACATGCTGACAGGCAGTGCCACAATGTGGGAGACACTTGGGTCTGTTCCCATGTGCCCTGAAACCCAGTTCCACCGTCGCTTAGAAACACTCAACTGGCTCCCCCTTCAGGTATCTCTACATGTCTCGATAGAGGTGTAAATTCCAGGTTGAGAGGGCATTCCTATGCTAGCAGTGATCAATACAATCAAAGTACAATAAAATAGAATGTTGTCAGGGGGAGACAAGCAGTGGGATGGAGTAGAATGTCTGACAGGTACTTAGGGCAGATGCTTTCACCCACTGCTCAGACTACCACTGCTATACTCTATTTCAGTACAGTAGTTAATTGAGAGCTAGCAGACTTCTATGCAAAATGTAGACATACAGTCACTGCACCCTATCAGCTCCATGTGCCTGTGGAGAGGAGGCACTTGGAAAACAGACTTGCCTTCTCCCTCTCTTGTCACCTCAGTAAGAGGTCTACATCCAATCTCTTTCCTCTTTTCTTTCCTCCTGATATACACCTGTGAAAACAATCATTATATTCTGGCCCTGAAATTTCCATAGAAAATAAACAAACAGCTTCTGTTTCCATAGAAAATAAACAGACACACCTCAGATTTGGTGGTGATGGGGGACTTCAACTATCCAGATATATGTTGGGAAACTAATACAGCGGGGCACAGACTATCCAGTAAGTTCTTGGATTGTATTGGAGACAATTTTTTATTCCAAAAGGTTGAAAAAGCTACTGGGGGGAAGCTCTTTTAGATTTGATTTTAACAAATAGGGAGGAACTGGTAGAGAACTTGAAGGTGAAAGGCAGCTTGGGTGAAAGTGATCATGAAATCATATAGTTCACAATCCTAAGGAAGGGTAGAACACAAAACAGCAAAATAGAGATAATGGATTTCAGCAGGGCAGATTTTGGTAAACTCAGAGAGCTGGTAGGTAAGGTCCCATGGGAAGCAAAACTGAGGGGAAAAACAGCTGAGGCGAGTTGGCAGTTTTTCAAAGGGACGTTATTAAGGGCCCAAAAGCAAGCTATCCCGCTGTGTAGGAAAGATAGAAAATATGGAAAAAGACCGCCTTGGCTTAACCAGGTGATCTTGCAAGATCTTAAAATAAAAAAGGAATTGTATAAACAATGGAAACAAGGAAAAATTATAAAGGATGAATATAGGCAAACAACACAAGCATGCAGGAGAAAGATTAGAAAGGCTAAGGCACAAAGTGAGCTCAAACTAGCTACAGGCATAAAGGGAAACAAGAAGGCTTTTTATAAATATATTAGAAACAAGAGGAAAACCAGGGACAGGGTAGGGCCATTGCTCAGTGAGGAGGGAGAAACAGTAACAGGGAACTTGGAAATGGCAGAGCTGCTTAGTGACTTCTTTGTTTCGGTCTTCACTGAGAAGTCTGATGAAGGAATGCCTAACATAGTGAATGCTAGTGGGAAAGGGGTAAGGTTAGAAGTTGAAATAAAAAAAGAACAAGTTAAAAATCACTTAGGAAAGTTAGATGTCTGCAAGTCACCAGGGCCTGATGGAATGCACCCTAGAATACTCAAGGAGATGATAGAGGAGGTATCTGAACCTTTATCTATCATCTTTGGAAAATCATGGGAGACAGGTGAGATTCCAGAAGACTGAAAAAGGGCAAATATAGTGCCCATGTATAAAAAGGGGAATAAGAATAACCCAGGAAACTACAGGCCAGTCAGCTTAACTTCAGTGCCAGGAAAGATAAAGGAGCAGGTAATTAAAGAAATCATCTGCAAGCACTTGGAATGTGGTAAGGTAATAGGAAACAGCCAGCATGGGTTTGTAAACAATAAATCTTGTCAAACTACTCTGATAGCTTTCTTTGATAGGATAACGAGCCTTATGGTTAGGGGAGAAGCGGTAGATGTGGTACACCTAGACTTTAGTAAAGCATTTGACACAGTCTCTCATGATATTCTTATAAAAAAACTAGGCAAATACAATTTAGATGAGTCTACTGTAAGGTGGGTGCATAACTGGCTGGATAACCATATCCAGAGAGTAGTTCTTAATGTTTCTCAATCCTGCTGGAAAAGTATAACACGTGGGGTTCCGCGGGGGTCTGTGTTAGGACCGGTTCTGTTCAATGTCTTCATCAATGATTTAGATATTGGCATAGAAAATAAGCTTATTAAGTTTGCAGATGATATCAAGCTGGGAGGGGTTGCAACTGCTTTGGAGGATAGGGTCAAAATTCAAAATGATCTGGATAAATTGGAGAAATGGTCTGAGGTAAACAGGATGAAGTTTAATAAGGACAAACGCAAAGTGCTCCACTTGGGAAGGAACAATCAGTTTCACACATACAGAATGGGGAGAGACTGTCTAGGAACGACTACAGCAGAAAGGGATCTAGGGATTATAGTGGACCACAAGCTAAATATGAGTCAACAGTGTGATGCTGTTGCAAAAAAAGCAAACATGATTCTGGGATGCATTAACAGGTGTGTTGTGAACAAGACACGAGAAGTCATTCTTCCGTTCTACTCTACACTAGTTAGGCCTTAGCTGGAGTATTGTGTCCAGTTCTGGGCACCGCAGTTCAAAAAAGATGTAGAGAAACTAGAGAGGGTCCAGAAAAGAGCGACAAGAATGATTAAAGGTCTAGAGAATGTGACCTGTGAAAAAAAGGTTGAAAGAATTGGGCTTGTTTAGTTTGGAAAAGAGAAGATTGAGGGGAGACATGATAGTGGTTTTCAGGTATCTAAAAGCGAGTCATAAGGAGGAAGGAGAAAACTTGTTCTTCTTGGCCTGTGAGGATAGAACAAGAGGCAATGGGCTTAAAGTGCAGTAAGGGAGGTTTAGGTTGGACATTAGGAAAAAGTTCCTAATGGTCAGGGTGGTCAAGCAGTGGAATAAATTGCCAAGGGAGGTTGCGGAATCTCCATCGCTGGAGATATTTAAGAACAGGTTAGATAGATGTCTATCGGGGATGGTTTAGATAGTACTTGGTCCTGCCGTCAGGGCAGGGGGCTGGACTCAATGGCCTCTTGAGGTCCCTTCCAGTCCTAGTGTTCTATGATTCTATGATTCTGCACCTCTTCATAGGGATACAGCCATTCTCTGAGGGAGAAAATATGTGTGTTTTCATCTAAATTACAATTTCATGATTAGTATTTTTTTTTATCAAATGGAAGGGACAGATGGAATAGTGTGAAGTTTGAAAACAAGGATAACTAAACTCTTTTACTGAGTATCTTAACTTAAACACTATCACATTAAGCTCCTTTTAAATGAAATTAAGAAAAGTTGTTGGAAACAGACATTAAAGTAATTTAATTTTTCTCATCAGCTCTGCAAAAACAATCTACAGACAGACAGCAACATTACTCACATACTAGGGTAGAAATTAATATTAAAGTAGTGCTGTTTCTTAGATATTTTGGAATAATTATTACTAGATTTCCACAGAAAGGCAATATTTCCTCTAGAAATAATTTAACACCTTTGCTTCAGTAATTAGCCAATATCTGGAGTTCTGCTGATCATTTTCTATTAAAAATAGATAATATCAGTTATGTCTTTACTTAGTATAATTTACATTATTTACAGAAAATATACTCAAAGTCCCATTTTTCTGAACACTGTGGCTGCGTCTGCACTGAGTCATGCTGCTGGCAGCTTGATGCAAAAAAGCAGTTTTGAAAATGCAAATGAAATGTTCATGTGCATATTTACATGGATAATTTTCATATTCACATGAGATTGGCCTGCAGCAGAGGCTGCTGCCAGCAGAAAACAAGCAGGGTAGACATGGATTTGATGGCAAAACCCCCCTTTATCATCAGCCCCTTAACCCTGATTTTTGCCAGGCATAAGCAGCTGCAGACAAAGGGAGTTTTGCCATCAGACAGCTTCCTCTTCCTGTTTGGATCTTTAGATAATCTGGGTATCCAATGAGAAAGTTGTCGGGTCCATAGGTCTTGAGTGCTAAGTCTATTGGTCAGGGTGCATCATTCACCATGCACTCATGGCACAGTGGCTAGCGAAGCTATCTCAAGACCTCACAGACTGAGCTCCTGGTAACAACCACCACCACCACTAAAGGAGCTTTTATATACATATATATATATATATATATTAGCATTTTCAGAACTGCCTCATCACCATGTCTCTTCCGAAATTACTATGCTACTGTCCAGATTGACAGCTGGGTACTCCATTCAATCCAAGGACCCATTACATGTGGAAGGCAGTAAGAATCATTATCCCCACCACAAAGCTATGGTCATATATTTTGTAAGTGGACAGTTAAAAGCTCTTCAGCAATCATTAAGAATTACTTGCTATACCCAAGTTGGTGCACATGTTCATACAGGTGCAACAGGTAAAAACTCGATACATCAAGTCAGACAGAGGGAGGAATGAGAGAATTTCAATCAATGGCAGTAGGATTATCACACTCATCAACATTGCTTACGGCAACATTCTGAAATGTCTAAATTAAGGAGCACTTCTGGAAATGTGTCTGCACATGCTGTACCAGTGAGATGCTAGTAACACTTGAATGAAATACCAATGTAATCAGCTTGCTATGAAACATGTTAGCAGGCAGGTCCTGAAAATTTAGCCAGATAAATATAGGACCAAAATAAACTCTAAAGCTACATCTACACTAGCCCCACCTCTGTCAGAAGGGGAATGGTAATGAGTCAGTTCTGAAGATGGTAATGAGGTGCAGCGATGAATATGCAGCACCTCATTAGCATAATGGTACCCGTGTGCGATTTGAAAGTGCTGTTTTTGGAACACATGCCACCTATGTAGACAGGGGCCTTTCAAAAGGACCCCACACACTTTGCAAGGCTTTTCTTCCTATTTGGTTTTCGGAAGAAAGGGCTTTCGAAATCGAGGGAGTCCTTTCGAAAGGCCCCCGTTTACATGAGCAGCATGCATTCCAAAAGCGGCACTTTTGAATCATGCATAGCCGCCATTATGCTAATGAGGCACTTCAGAACTGCCTCATTACCATGCCCCTTCTGAAAAGGGGGTGTAGGGCAAGTGTAGACGTAGCTGAAGTGATATTACAAATTATTCAAAAAACTATTAATCATTTTTAAGACATTTCAAAGTTGTCCAATGTTGTTTTAGAGGAACAAGCTGAAAATGGGGAATGTTTGGATGGGGACTTACTGATAGGAGAGGAGCTAGAAGTCAGATTTTGAAAGGACTGAGGCGTGTACAGATAGAGCTAATGGGAATTAGGCACCTGGCCAGTTCAGGTTCTTTAGCAAATTCCCACATTCGCCTGGAAGTTAGAGACTTTTGAGGCCTTGAGCCCAGATGTCTATTTGCAGCCTAATGTGTTTATTTTAAATGACTATCTAGTTATCTTTGAAAATCTTTCCCCAGATGCTTGAAAAAAGGCTGAGTAGCCTCAGGCTGTTATTAAAAAAGTATCATGTTTTCACTAAGAAACCTATGTTTTTCTGCTTTATACACCTTAAAAGTTTTTGTTTGTTTGTTTGTTTTTTAATGAGTGGGAACAGGTGGGCTCTCTTCTCATTTATGTCAATGCCCTTTCACAGTGCTCCAACAATGATAAAGGGCCTTAGGGTGGACAGGGAAACACACTATTAATTTATTGCCATTCACTGCCCTTTTATACAAACAGAGAATTATAAGTTGGCCTTTGAGTAAATGCAGCCCACTCCCACATATCCCTGGGAACTGGATGCATTTAGTTTAAATGTATAGAAATAACATGTTTAAATGTGGCTCCGAGCAGTGTTAGACATCCATTTTTACTTTGCAGATCTTAAAAAAAAGTTGAAGCAACTCGTTTGTTCTTTATCTCTCATCAGGAACAAATGCCATTGCATAATATTTTAGTTGACCTATATTGTTCAATTCTGGACTTTTAGCATTTCTGATCTTTGGCATCAGAAATAATAGCCATCACGTTGGCCGTGGCCACACTAGCCTCTCCTTTTGGAAGGGCTATGGTTAAGTGGCACTTGGGAATATGCTAATGAGACACTTTCAGGAACATGCAGCACCTTATTAGCATAATGGCAGCTGCTTACGCTTTGAAATTGCCATTTTCGAAACACACTGTCTGCGTAGTCAGGGGCCTTTTGAAACGACACCATGATAATGAAATCTCCTTCTTCCAATCTCATTTAGGGAAGAATGGGCTTTGGAAATTGTGGGGATTATTTCGAAAGGCCCCAGCTACATGGGTGGCGTGCATTACGAAACTGGATGTTTCGAAGTGCGTGTGGCCACCATTATGCTAATGAGGTGCTGCATATTCATTGTAGCACCTCATTAGCATATTCCAAAGTGCCACATTACCATAGTCCTTCTGAAAGGAGGGGCTAGTGTGGCCACAGCCTTTGATTCTATACTCGGTGTTTGCTGAGTCGCTGATGTCCCCAGTGATATTTATGTGAATTCAAAACAAAGCGTATAGCTTTTATGGAAGTGTGTGCTTCCATTTAACAGAACAGCACAATTTATTCCAGTGAGAAATAATATTCTTGTTTCTTCGTCAACATCCTGCTGTGAATCAAGCTGGGTTTTATTATGCCTCCAAGTGTCTCAAAATATTTGCAATATCCACTTAGTTTGATGTGCCTAAAAATTTGCCGTATTAATTTGATACTTTATTTTGCATTTGTTTCAGCATTAGTGATCCCAGTTAGCAGCTAGAGAAATTATCTTACTGAGAAGGAGGGTAATTTACAGCACATCTAGTGATTTGCACAGCAAGCTGCAGGCTAAGATGTTTATCTGTTTCCTAATAAAGTAATGACAATTTTTTTACTCCACAAAATATGCAAGATCTGTAAATGTAGTACACCTAGTTACAGATACATAGGTGATGTGGATGTACTTTATGGGGTATGGTTACATCCTTTTTTCCCTCTAGGTGCAGAGTAGAGCCTTCACCAGCCTCCTTTTTTATTCCACTCCTGTTCCAGAATACCCACTCCCACCTTTTCTTCCATTGGTTGCTGTTTTTTTATCCCACTCCACCTGCTAAAACCTTGGAACCCACAAATCTTGGATTCCTCTGTGCTACCAAAAATAAAATAAAATAAAATTAATCTACAACAGACACACTTCAGGCACAATTTATACCATCAAAAGAACAAAACAAATGTTGCTTAAAACATGTAAAAATGAATTAGCTCCCATTATAACAGGCATCAAATCTCTCACTTACATTAAATATTAACTCCTTTATTTTTTTAAAAAAATCTTGCTTAACATTATTAAAATTTATTCTATTTATTGCAAAGTTTTGAGAAATTTAGGGCATGTCTACACATGAAAGATATTTTGAAAAGAGCTGGGGCGTGGAGACGCCCTGCATTGCCAAGCAGGACTCTGTGACCCACGGGTCTGGCTGCTCTTAAAGCTGCACAGACCCAGAAACCCCGTGGGAGGAAGCTGAGATCATGTGAGCTGTGAGTGCATGAGCTGCCAACATCATGCCTGCTCAGCAGCCCCCGACACCTCCAGAGTCTAGGACACAGCAGCCTCCCGAGCCCCTGGCACCCCCCTCAGAGCCCTCACAAGGTTCCCAGGAACCTGCCCCAAAGAAGAAAAAATGGGCCCCCTCCGGGACAGACCCCAAACTCCGAGATCTCCTAGGTCTTTGGAAAGAGGAAGAGATTCTCTGGGAGATGTGGGGTGTCAAGCGAAGGAATGCAGCAGCCTTGGCACACCTGGCCTGGGGACTGACTAGCCATGGCCACCCCCAGCGGACCCCAGATCAATTCTGGAGCAAGGTAAAGTAGCTCCAGCAGGGCTACGCCCAGGTCCAGAACAAGGCTGGGAACTCAGGGGCAGGTCCCACCAACTGGCCCTACTACCAGGAGCTTCACTCCATCTTGTGGCCCCAGGACAGCTCCCCACCCTCAGTGGTCCTGGATACCTCTGTGGACCAGCCTGATCCAGAGGGGCTGGAAGAGCCAGGACCAGCCAGCCCGAGCCAGGAAGCAGACACCACCTGGGACTGGTCAAGTGAGGAGGGTGACCTCGTCGTCGACACCCCCTCACAGTCATCCAGCCAGGCCACGGGGAGCCAGGCATCACCGGAGATTACCGTGGGACCCACCCCCCCCACCAGTAAGTGCATGGCAGGGCTGGCATCCTGGCTGGATGGGGGCAACATGGCTGCCAGTGCACTGAGCATGGGCCTGGATGACCAGGGGCAGACATCCTGGCTGGCCACAGACCATGACATGCCCCCAGCTCCCACCCATGCCACCCAGCACCTGGACCCAAGGACAGCTCCAGGCATCCAGACACCCAGTGAGATGTATGAGGGCCAGCCCACACCTGGATACAGTCCCACTGTGGGGGGGAACCCTTATGCATACCCTATGCTGCACAGATGCCGTATCCGCCATGTCCAGCCCCTGGGGGCACAGGGAGGACGGTGTCCCTGGGGAATGGGGGGTGGGGCCCTGGGAGAGACAGAGTCCCGGTGGAACAAGGGGAATGTGGTCCCATTGTTTGGCTGACGCCATCTGTCTCCCATTCCAGGGGCAGGAAGTGAGGGCTCACACAGCCCATTAGCCTTGGTGGTCCCCGAGAGCCCCCCAGAGGCAGTGCACAGGGGTCAGGAGACTCCAGCATCACCAGTGCACTGGGCACACAGCCGGAGACCACAGAAGTGCATGGGGGACAACCCCGCAAACCTCCACCAGGCTGACCTGATGGAGCAGCACCTCCAGCTAGAGGAGGCTGACCTGGCATAGTGGAGGAAGGTGTGGGACTGGTTCATGTCCCATCTGGAGGGCATTCACAGGATCTGGCAGGATCACATGGGCAATGTAGCTCAGCTCCTGATTCTCCGCAGACCCTCTCCAGCTTGCCACACCCCTCAAGCCCTCCACACAGACCTCCCCACAAGAAGCCCACCATGCAAGGGACCCTGCCACCCCAACCCACCCCCACAGAGGCCTCCACCCCATCCCCGGCTGATACCCCCACTGATGTCCCCAGTGCCCCTACCTTCTGGTGCTCCCTGTCCCGTCCCAGCCCTACTATGGAGCTTGCTCCCTAGGGGAAGGGGATCCCAGGGCTGATGGGTTTCTCATTCTGCGAACCCTGTCCCTGAGTGACCCTCTCAGTTCAGGCCCCACCCCGTTCCCCTCACAGTTCAGGCCCCTCCCGGCGACGTACATGGCTGCCCCCCTACACCCATTGCAAATAGTCAAATGTTCGCACAGGTGCTGGGTTGTTGTTCATGTTTATAAAGGTTTATTGCAAACCAATTCCCTTGTCCCATGGTCTCATGTGGGGGAAGCACGGGTGCCAGTGGCAGTCATGGTGGTGATGATGAATGGTGTGGGGGGTAGATGAATGGGGGGATATCAAGGGGTGGGCATCAGCAGGGGTCAGTGAAGCCCAGGGGCAAGTCTCACCCAGAGGGCCTCCTGGATCTGGACCCCATCACAGTTCACTTGCCAACTGGCGACAGCAGCTGTCTGCTTGAACCCTGTGGAGGCCTCAGCCACCCACCCCTGGATGTAGGCATCCCCCTTGCCCTCCACGATGTTGTGGAGGGTACAGCAGGAGCCCACCACCTGTGGGACGTTGAGCACCCCGACCCTGAGGCAGGCAAGAAAGCACCACCACCACCACTTGAGGTTCCCAAAGGCACGCTTGACCACGTGCTGGGCCTTGTTGAGGAGGGTGTTGAGGGCCTCTCAGCAGGGGTTGAGGTGGTTGGTACAGGGCTGCATCAGCCATGGTAGTAGGGGGTATGCTGCATCCGTGACCATGCATAGTGGCATGGTGGTGTCCCCAGCCACCAACTCCCACTGGAGGATGAAGGAGCCGGCCTCCACACACTGCCACAGGCCAGAATTGCAAAAGACACTGGTGTTGTGGGTTCACCCCACCCAGCCCATGCAGATGTCCATGAACTGGCCCCTGTGAGTGGTAGCCCTTCCTGTTGATATAGTGGCCAGTGCTCTGTGGTGGGGCACAGATAGAGATGTGCCCCCCATCCAGGGTACTGAAGCAGTTCAGGAACCCCAGTGAGGAGAAACCCCAGTGATGGTTTCCAGGTCCCCGACATGGACAACCTGATGCAGGAGCATCACGTTCATGGCACAGACAACCCACATGGCAGGGAGGCTCTCATGAGGGTGTGGCAGGGCATTCTCTGTGTTCCCTCCTGGCCAGCATCCCCCACAATGCCCCCCTCCCAGCCAGCAGCCTTGGGGGTTCTTGTGCACATGAGTCCCCTCCCCTCCATGAGGGGGGTGTGCCCTGGGTCCAGCTTACCTCCATGAGCACCACTCTGACAGTGGCCTTGTCTACCCCAAACTGATGCCCCACTGAGTGGTAGGAGTCTGGGGTGGCCAGTTTCCATATCAACATCGTGACCTGCTTGTCAAGGGGGAGTGCAGGCTGCATGGTGGTGTTCTGGTGCCTCAGGGCAGGTGCCAGCCAGTGGCAGAGCTCCTGGAAGGTGTCCCAGCTCATGCAGAAGTTCCGCAGCCATGTGGCATTGTCCCATTGCCCCAGTACCAGCCACTCCCACCAGTCTGCACTGCTGGGGTGGCTCCACAGACTCTGGGGTGCCAGGGAGTGGGGTGCGGGCAGGGGGTGGGGTCCATGTCGTTGGGGCAGGCCATTGTGTCTACTGAGGAGGAGGGGAACAGCTGCAGAAACCATGCAGATAAGGTAGGCAACAGTGCCAGAAGCAGGGTGTCGTCAGCCATGGTGCTGCTGTGCTGGGGTCCGCATTGCTGATGGCAGGTTGGCAGCCCTCAGCTCATGCAGGGTTGGGGAACTTTAAGGGGGGCCTTTAAAATGACAGGTAGCTGCGGGCCCCCGGCAGGGCTTGGCAGACATGTGACCCTGTCCACAGCATCTTCACCTCCCTTCTTTCGAAAGAGCACTCAGACATGTGTGGATGCTCCCTTTCTAAAGAATGGGATGGATCATCAAAAGAGGGGTTCAGACCTGCAATCCGCCTTTGCCTTGTAGTCGTATGCTTTCAAACACCTGGATGTCGACTCCTGGCTTTCAGTTTTGCCCTTTTGATGGTGGGCTCCTGTGTAGACACATCTTTAGTGTATTCCTGAAAATTACTGCAGTCTGGATATTTTTATTAATTTTTTGGTGGGGAGAGGGAAGGATTTTTTTTTCCTTATCTTATTCTGCCCACAGTAAAATACATTCTACTCTCTCCAACTCTTATAGCAGTAAGTCCTGTAGGACCCATGGGATCCCTGCCCTGTTGCAAGACTCAAAGTGTCTCTACACTAGAGAGGTTTCTCAACATAAGGGGCCTTCTGTTGACGTAACTCAGGAAGTGTCTACACTCATAAAGCATCTGTCGACAGAGTCTCATCAGAGCTCTGCATTTGCCTTGATAGTATTATCCCTCAAAATTTTGAGAAATAACACTGTCTATTGAGACAGAAAGATAGCCATGCTAGTCTATATTCTGTCAAAACAAACAAGCAGTCCAGTAGCACTTTAAAGACAAATAAAATAATTTATTAGGTGACCAGCTTTTGTGGGACAGACCCACTTCTTCAGATCAGTTCTGAGGATGTGGGTTCTGTCCCACAAAAGCTCATCACCTAATAAATTATTTTGTTAGTCTTTAAAGTGCTACTGGACTGCTTGTTTGTTTTTACTGTCTGCAGAGAAGGCTTCCTGTTGCCAGGCAGCCCTGTTTGCAGAACTGCCATTCCTTCTGTCACCTGAGGGCTGTGAAGTCTGGCAGTTCTCTGTCCACAGAGCAAGCTGTGTGTAGCCTCAATCTGTCGACAGGTGCTTCTAGTGTAGAGGTAGCCTAAGTGCAGAGAACTGTTTTTTCCTCAGAACTGATAGAATTCTCATGCAAGAGGATAGGTCATATGTCAGAAGACTGCACAAAATCTGCTCACCCATGCACAATGTGGAGTTCTTTGTGGGAGATATGTGCACAACAGCACACAAAGGGGTTTTGAAAGCTGGGCAGAGGCACATCTTTAGGACTCCGCACTTTAAATAGACTAGACAGTTTCCCCACTTTGGAAGAGGCATAGTCTAATCAAGTCAACAGATTGCAGTAGACTCTGAGGAGCACCAATTTGTCACATTATGGTTTTTATATGGAGCAATTTCTGTACTTTTCCTCTGTGTATAATCTAGAGAGTTGGCTTGGGCATTGACCTCTATGTGTAAACGTAATCCCAGTCTGGAAAGACTCTGCTATATAAAGAAAGACTCAGCATTCTAAGGGAGGGATAACTACTGCAATTAGACATAGTTTAGAGTTTGAATTCCCATTCCAAGTGTATTTTAGGACAAATTGGTTTGGTGGTCTCAGCTGATATCTAGTGGATGGTGGCCTACATCAATCTTACTCAAGTGAAACCTGCAGTTCTAAATTAAATGAGGGGTTTTTTTAATCTCAGTTTAGTCTCTAGTGAACAGTAGTTCTTCTCAGAAAAGCAGCACACATAAATCATCATAAGTCACTAGAGAAAACCCCTCTAGAAAGGGACCAGCAACAAATTAACATGGAACTGATTTTGTTGCACTTTTATTACAAATGGGCACTAAACTCACTATTAATGTCAAAGAGAGGACACAGAATATTTCCATTAAAAGTATATAAATGAAATTGTAATGGCAATTTAAGCAAAATTTATCAAAGTGTTCACACATATAGCTTTTTATGGCCTCCCATAAAATATAAGATGTGACACCACTTTGATGCTCCTTTAAGTGCTGTGATATTAAATTTATTGACCTTGGTATCAAGACATATTTTATTGATCAGTACTATAGAGGTGATTCTGTATGATTCTGTATGATAACTTACTTTTAGAGAACACAGAAGCCAGGTTCTAATTCAATGGACTAACAAAAGGGCTATGTCTACACAAGCCCAAAACTTCGAACTGGCCATGCAAATGGCCAGTTCGAAGTTTACTAATGAAGAGCTGAAATACATATTCAGCCGCTCATTAGAATGCTGGCAGCTGCAGCGCTTCGAAATTGACATGGCTCACCACCATGTGGCTTGTCCAGATGGGGCTCCTTTTTGAAAGGACTCCAGCAACTTTGAAATCCCCTTATTCCTATGTGCTTTTTGGAATAAGGGGATTTTGAAGTTGCCAGGGTCTTTTCAAAAAGGAGCCTCATCTGGACGAGCCACACAGTGGCGAGCCATGTCAATTTTGAAGGGCCGCAGCTGTCGACATTCTAATGAGGTGTTGAATATATATTTCAGCGCTTCGTTAGTAAACTTCGAAATGGCCACTTTCATGGCCATTTTGAACTTTTGGGCTAGTGTAGACACAGCCAAAGAGCAAGAACTGTACTTGGCGACCACTGAAGAAGGTGGCAGACACTGGCCTGTTAAAGGGAGATTTTATCGCCTTCCCTTAGGGAGGCTGAAAATAGAAAAGAGGACTGGAATTCTTATAAAACGTGGATATTAAAAAACCCTTCTTTCTAAAATCACAAACACATGCTGAAAAATATGAGATGATTAAAGCAGAAGTTATACGTAGGAAAGAGAATCCGTGTGCTAGTTACTGTAGACACTAGGAAAATAGGAGAAAAAAGTAGTTTTCCTTCCTCAAAACTAAACAGAAACAGAATCATCCAAAATACAGAGGTTCCTGTGCATAAACAGGAGCAGGTCCTTAGTTCTGATAAGGCTGGTTTGCTCTTTTTCCTCGTATAATGTAATCGTAAATTTTAGCCAGGCCTTGTAAGACTGCAGGGGAAAGAAGTCCTTGGATGGCCTGCCCACCCTCTGCTGCCAGCAGAAGGTGTATAGTTAGGAGAGGGGATGCACTAGGGTAACGCTGCACCCTACTCAAATTTACCAACTTTGAGACCCACAATGTCCCAGGACTGCAGAGCACAACTGATAACTCTTGTTCCTTTCCTCAGCTACACCTAAGTTCCAAGGGGCTGAACCACTCCTTTGGGAAGGGAGACAGAGACTGCTCACAATTTGTGAAGTGAGAGGTGGTACCTACTTTTCCACTGACTTGTAGCTTGCATAACCACTTACTTCTGTGCAATATGGGTATAAACTATTACCACAATCAAATTCCCAACTCATTCTGGTGGAAGTAATTCATGCACCCTTTGCACAGGTGTCAATGATTATACACCTTGTAGGCCAGGGCCACTTAAAATAGCGGGAGATACTCTAAGGTGGCTGTTTAGTGAAGCAGGTGACTGGGAGAGGTTTCTTTCTGTACATGTGGCCCATACTCTGTCCTGATGAAACAATGAGAGTTCAGCTTGGGGACAAAGCCTGATCACAATTAAGCCAATGAGAAAACTTATTGCCCACAGTTGGGCCATTGCTAAAAAACAGATTCACTTGATACAAATAACTCCTGTAAGGTTGTAAAGGAGACATGTGGTTCCTGAACAAATCATGGAGGGGTTCACAGAGGGAGCAACTGCATTTAATTAAAATGGATTCATAAGTTTTTGGACATACCACTTTAGCTTATGCCCAAAGGCTCAGGCCAGCCTTCTAGAGCCTGACCTTTACAAATGACTGAAGATAATTTGATGAGCCGAGCCATTTATGTTGATAACAGAACGTGTATTATTGTGACACGGGACTCAAGTTTGCTATTGCTCTGGTAATTTAACTATCCACTGGCAAATATATTACAAAAGATGAAAATGAAAGGTAACAGTGGATGACTCAGGGAAAAAAAATGAGTGCATGTTGCTCTTTGCCCAGTAGAATTCTACATGTCAATAGTTTGTATGCTGCTTTTTGAATGTAAACAATAGTTGAAATACATTTTGGATATTATTGTTTAACTAAGTCTTCTTGGCCCAAGAACATGGAAATATGAGCTCATTATTAACCAACTGGCTGACAAACATGGTCCAACACTGCAAAATCTCCTCAAAAGGGACAGAATGCAGTGCAAAGTGAAAAGCTGTCAAGATTAGGTTAGTTAGTTGGAATTATTTTCATTGGTGTTCCTGGTGGGCCTATACCTAGACACCCCAATATTTGGTTGTTGTTAATGCGTATTTGCAAGGGATGCTGTGAGTTTGGTGCTGGTGAGAAAAAAATTAAGAATTGCCCATACCTGTTCTATGGATTTTATGAAAACGATTATATGCAATCAGCAGAGCAATGAGAAAATATGTAATTATACTGGTAAGATGTCGTAAAGACAACTTCAGAGGGGTATTTGGTGTATGTGATTCAGAGGTAGATGAATTGTCAGGAGTTCAAGCACAATATCAGCTGAGACAGTCTGCAAGAGCCACGTATTTTGTAAAATAAAAGCTCAAACTGTGCAGTGCACAGATGTTGGGGAGCCATTGGAAAATGGTGGAAGCTTTAGCTATTCCAAAATGCAGTGGCTGATCTCTAGTGAGTTGTTCCTTTCTCAGCCTCACCAGTGATCTGAAGTAGCTACATATCTGGTTTCCCAATGATGCTTCTAGAGACAGTATTCCTTCCATTGCTTTGCCTAGGCATATACTCATAATCTATATCGTGTTTAAAATTGCAATGTAGTTCTAAATCAGAAAATAATATCAGAAAGTCTGGGTCTACACGTGCCCCTCCCTTTTGAAAGGGGCATGTTAATGAGCGGGTTCAAAAGATGCTAATGAGGCGCTGCAATGAATATGCAGCGCCTCGTTAGCATAATGGCGGCCGTGGCGATTTGAAAGTGTGGTTTTTCGAATCGCACACCGCCCATGGAGACAGGACTTTCTGAAAGAACCCCCCTCCCCAGTTTTCGAAAGCCCTTCTTCTTATCTGGTGACCGGAAGACGGGCTTTTGAAAACTTGGGGGGGCCTTTCAGAAGGTCCTGTCTCCACAGGCAGCGCACAATTTGAAAGCCACACTTTTGAATCACCGTGGCTGCCATTATGCTAACGAGGCGCTGCATATTCATTGCAGTGCTTCATTAGCATCTTTCGAACCTGCTCATTAACATGCCCCTTTCAAAAGGAAGGGGCACGTGTAGACACAGGGAAAGAGAAAACATTTCAGACATCTCTTTTCACTGGAAATTGCTAATTCATGAGTCATTACAATAAAATACGAGATTGGGAAGGCATATAGATATGTCATTGACAATACAATAGAAACATAACGAGTGAAGTATAGGATCTCTCTATGGCCAATCATGTCAGAGACTGTCATAAGAATGATCTGTGGTGCCAGATTTTAATAAGAGACCAAGACAAATATAAACACACTGGAAACGAAGCTATTATCCACGGAAAGAAGATTACAATATAATTACATTTAACATAATCTGGAAATCAAAACCTGTTAAAGTAAAACAAGCCTGTATGATTTAAGACAGGCCCATTTGGAAGATAGCTTAACGCTTGATGGTGAGAGTAGATTAGTTTAATGAACTGGAAAGAAATAAATGAAGTCATTTCTAAATAACAACAACAACGAAACAAAATAGGATTCACGTAAGTCAGGGGAAAGTAGAGAGCAACTATAAATATGGGCAACTGCCCGCTGAAACTCATTCTAAATACCCATGAGGCTCAAAACACAAACCCAGAAAAAAATAAATTCAAAGTTTAAGAGAAACTTGGCTCTTTTGTACCTAAATGGCACAAAGGAGATGCCTTGCACAAGAGAACCTGTCCCATTATATGCAAAATAAAATTAGGAAAAGAAGGCAGGAGTGAACTTACACATTTTCAAAACACCAATAGCCAAAATCATACATCATTGATGGTTTCTATGTAGTGTGTTTAAAGTCAGTGTTTAAACTAGCCTGTGGGATTCTGCATTGATAGGGGATTCTTATCAGGCACATAATGTAATGATAGTGGTTTGTATATCCTCCCCCCACTCCCTCTGACGCATCTATAACAGGCATAGCACAGTCAGAGGCCTCTATCCCTGACTGATCACAACATGCAGGATTAGCTACTGGAGGTATCTGGCAACTGGTATAGACTTAGGGTAACTTTGGGTCTGGTCAAATTTGTGCTGGGGCACTGGAGGTGCTGGGCTTTCTCAGCATCAGAAGGTAGGGTGTAAAGCTATTTTTAAGCTGTCTTTGCCCTCTAGCCTCTGGATATATATTAAGGATTCATCATCCTGATCAAAGAATAGGACCAATTTTAAACATCATGACTTTTTAAATTAAAATTTTAACATAATTCTGAACTGAGATCATCCTGAAAAAGAATCCACTCAGATCAATGTGTGTTGGAAGACATTAATGAAAGAGGGCAGTTTGAGACATCAGGCATAAACAGGAAGTTACCTGGAGTGGCTACCTCTTTTTTTCAATTCAGTACCTAACCAATTATTAACAGAGTCGTGCTATTTAACAACACATAGCAGGATATAAAAGTGATTAACAGAACACTCCAATCAAGTTGTAAAACATGGAGATACTGCTGCAAAAACAATTACTCCTGTTTAATTTATGATGTAGTTAAAACATTAGAAAGCATAGTTTAGAGTGGTTTACTTTTATATGAGGCCTAAACCTAACAAAAAAAAATTCTTACCTTCTTGTTCGTTTCTGTGGACCAATTCTACTGAAGCAGATTAGATAGCTCTCTACCATGGGAGTGCACATAGTGTAAATGCCTAGGCAAAAAGTCCTTCCTCAACATGCAGATCAGGGAGGACCTTACCAGTAAAAATGGTAAGACCCATGAAGAGATTTACATGATGCAATACCAGGTATCATGACAACTAAAAGTTAAGTACCTTGAAAAATATCACAGGAATAAAGCTGAGATCCATAAAGCCTGAGACAGGCATTTAGTCTCCCAAAATAAGGAACTCAGAGTAGGGGCATGGAGAGAGAGGTACTTAAGAATTTGATCCATAAAGGGTAGCACTGGGAGCAGTCTTAGCCATCCAGAGCTAGGTACTGAGAAGAGGATTTACCATAAACTCGTACCCCTTTCAATGACAGGCACTTAAGTCTAGGCTAGAGGGAGGCAGTTCTGCTAACCCTCCATGAACATTAACCTGGCTCTGGGCTCAGATGGCTTAGGTACTGAAGGGATTGCTTTGAGGAATGAGTTAGTCATTTCCCTTGTTCCAAGCCACTGGTGGAGAAGATCAACTTTTAGCTCAATGGTTAGAGCACTTGACTGTGATGGGGTGAACCAGATTTTTGAAGAAGGGGCTCCCACCTCTCCAGCAAGCGCTATAAACATCGAGCTATAGGGGGTACTCTGGTGAAGCTCCCCCAAGGTCTCCTATTGACACTGCTCCAGTGTGGATAAATCACAAAAGTGTGTTTGGAGCAGGGTGAAATGGACCCAGGGCCATAGGCATGTGCCCTAGTTACAGTCCCAACGACTAGTTCAATGGCCTTCAGCTTGTCACTACCAGTTCCAGTCTCTTTTCTGCCTCTGAGTCTTGCCCCAATCCTTTGTCCTACCAGTTCCAGTATATGCCTGCCCCTAGTAGCCAGCCCCAGTTTCCCTGTGACCCCGCTCTATTCTTCACAACGTCTAGTCCCAGTGTCATCATCAGCCTCCTTGTCCAAACCTACTGCCCACAGCCTTATGTCTGACTTGTGTCCTTTCTACATTTGACTTGGGTCACTTTCTACTCCAGGTTGTCAGTAGCAATGGCTGAAAAACAAGCTGTTTCATGAAAAATATTTCTGTGGTTGGACGAAACTAACACCATCTGAATACTTTTCTGAAAAAAGAAGTAGTGACATCTGCACCAAAATAGTATAGTGGTTAGGGCATTCACATTGGTTATGGGAGACCTGCATTCAAATCCCTGCTCCTCTAGGCTGTTGGCTATTCTGGGGTCAGTTTCTTTCTCTTTCTTGCCAGATAGTCCATTCAGGAGTTGAGAAACCTTTTCAATAAACTTCCTTTTTCCAATTCAAAAAAAAAATCTATGAAAAATGTGGAGTGAAAACATAGGATAGAGAAGATCCCTTTCTTGGCTCTAGTGCCTGTACTCAGACCCAGCACATCCTACAATAAACAAACGGAGCAGCTTCAGAGGAAGGCCTACTGGCTCAGCCTGTACCTTGCTCAATGTAGCTGGACTCACTAGAGAATTCAGCTGAGAAGCTCAAATAACTCCCTAGCAACTACGTATGAACTGTGATTTTTTGAAAGATATCTAATTTGGCCAAATTTTGCAGATTTACTTAGGGGGAGTAAAAGCACATTCCTGGCTAAAAAGTCACCCCATGACAAAATTCAAGTCTGTGCTCCAAAGCAAGTTTCTAATAATAAGTGTAGCCAGCATATATTCTTTCCTAGTACACACTGAAAGAGTTCAACAATTTTGTCTAACTGTTTAAAGTAAACAGCCGGAGGCAAACAGGAATGTAAAATTTCATCCCAAATAGCTGCAGCTTGGGGAAGTTATAAGCAACTAAAAACAGGGGTCTTGTAATGTTAAAATTGCCAGCCAGATAATAACAGATGGTAATACCCAGCCCCATCTATACTAATCATACATTTAAAATACACACACTTTTTGCCCATTTGATGTGTAATCTAAGATCTAATTTTATCACTTCAAGTGTATCATTGAAACCAATGAATTTCTTATGGATGGATAAAAGCGGAAATCATTTCCTATATAGGTGTTTTCAGCAAATGATTATTTGAGGATTAGTTAAATGAACCGATGAACTGGATGAAGGTTTAAGAAAGATGAAGGAAGCAAAAACAGTTATAAAAACCTCAAAATGAAAAAATCATGGATTAAAATGACAAAAACCGTATTCTGAATCGTCGACTTTGCTTAGAAGGATTATAGTTTTAAAGCACACATTTCAACAAATAAGGTTTATGATGAAAGTGGATTTATTTGCACTTCTCAAAAAGGTTTGCTAATATGAAATTCCAGATGGCAGGTTTCTAATAAGCCCAAAACCTTCATGGATGAAGGTTGGTCATGGAAACCGATAAACAAATGACTTAAAAAAAGTATTATGTGATAGAGGTCAACACTCCAGCCTCTCTTCTATTTTAATCTCTCTAACACATACAAAGAGAAGGATCAACTGAAAACTAATTCAATTTAGTGATGGTGATGTCAAATTGGATTAGTGCTTGACACAAACTTCAGTGGCCTGGCACTAGGGTCAGTAGCAAGTGAAACCTCTAAAGGATTTCCATGTGCACATGGACCAGTTGCCATATAACAAATTAACTGTTGTTGTACGGAAAAGTAAACTAACTACATATATATATATATATATATATATATATATATATATATAACAAAGAGTAAGATTAAAAGTAAACACAATGTAAATTAATTAGAACTAAAATAAAGAATTTTGAGCCATCAGAGAGAGAAATGCACAGCTCTCAATAAAAATCAGTCAATAAATAGAAGTGATTTAGAAAATAAAAGCAGATCATAAAGAATGATTGTCATGGCTGATTCCGCAACTTGGCACTTTGAGTGCAGGTAAGTGGGGCTGGCTAGCCAAATAAACACTGCTAGAACCTATCTCCACAGTTCCCAGAGACACAAAAGTTTTCCTCATTTCAGTTTTCTCTGAAATCAACCAGTTGGGGCTACCAACATGTGTATAAAATCCCCTTTCCAGGAAAGAAATCACTAGGAATCTCCACACCCCCTTACCTCCTTTTCCCAAGGAATTGGAAAGAAATAGCAAGAGCACCCTCACTGCCCCCCACCCCCTCAAAAATGCAGGAAGTTAAGAGCTCTCTCGTAACCTGTCTACTGTCAGGCAAGATGTTTTAAGCCTCAGTGGGATGCAAACGATAAAGTACTTAAAGGTTAAAAAAAATTAGAAGAGACTATTTTTGCAAGCATTGTAAATCACTTTGTGTTCAAAAAAACATGAATTACAGCAAAACACAGGGATTTTTCCCTGGATCAAATTCTTTGTTATGGGAGAGACCAAAAAGAATAAATAACCAACTCAGATATAATTCCCAACCCCCTCCCCCGCAAGCAATGAACTTTACATGAATACTTAATTTTTTCCCTACTTTCACTTTCTGATGAATTGAGGGGTTCTGCTCTGGAAGAAATAATTTCTTTCTCTCTTTCCTGCTGTGATTCTGTTTCAGGTTTGAATTTTTCTGCTAACTACTAGGGGCTCTTTACCACCTTTCCCCAGACATGCCTTCCTTATAGGCAGGCTAGCTTAACACTTTCCTAGCTCTGGAGGTAAGTTTAGGCTTTCCTTTGCTGCTCCCATTCCTAACAATCATGGTGCAATTAATATATATCATAATAATCATTAAGCAAGAGCAAAAAATTAAGATTTTAAAAGGCAATTCCCGAAAGTTATCAGTTGATTACTCGTAAGTTATGTCATCATTTTTAAAACAAATGAAGTGATTCTAAAAAGCTACCAAACCAGCATTCACTGGCAGCATTTTTATGCTCACTTTACACAGGTCTAAGTGACTTGAAAAGCAGTGGATAACTGGGTCCAATCTTATAAAGGAAAATAGATTAAGCAACAGGGATCTGATTCTCATATGGCATAAATCAGTGTATGTCCATGGCAATCAATAGAGATATTCCTCCTTACACCAGATAAGAATGTGTTGTGAATGTTTGAATTCTATACTTTTAAAATCAACAGGGTATTTTCAAGTTAAAGAGAACAGAAAACCATGAATGGCTTTTACTTGTGGTAAAAGTCTAAGGCTATGTCTACACTACGAGATAATATCAATTTTAAGTCAATTATCCCAATTTTTCCAAGTGTCTGTCTTCACTGTAAATTCCACTAGCTCAATTTATGAGCACTAAAATAGACATAATATCAATATAATTTCCTAGTAAACTGACAGGTGTAGCATTCAGTTCAAATTTAAAATTCAGAATGAAGTGTAGTAAGGAAGTGCCATGTCTTTAAATCGAATGCCTTAGACTCCAGGCATGTCCCATATGTGCCCCACAAAGCCCCGCTCTGGCCTCTTCCACCTCCACTGCTCTCAGGTGCAGAGGAATTAGTCAACAGGAAGACGGTTACAATTTGGCACCTGGAAGCCTGTGGCTGTAGGGTCATGAGATGCTGAAAAATTGTCTCTCTTTTTCTGTGCTAGTAGTGTGGCTGTGAGGTCTGTGGTTCTGTGTATACCCCTGCTAGCCGCGTTTTTTTTCTGGGCTGCCTGGCACCAGCCACTGCTCCCCCCACCCCCATACCACGTGGCAGCTAGTTTGTAGGTGGGGGTTGTTCTTGTCTGATAGGAAGAGAAACTTCTTTTCAGCCATTCACATGTTGTCCCACCCCCCACAATCTCTCCCTTCCCTCCCTGACAGGCGCCACATATTCTGGAAATTTTCCTCACCCGCATTACATGGCAGCTAGTCTGTGGGTGGCGGTCATGCTTGGACAAGAAACTTACTTTCTGCGGCTTACATTTTGTCCTAACCACCCACATCCCCTCCCTTCCCTCCTGCGGAGCTGTATTATGCTCCCCTATAAATAGTAAAAATTATGGTGAAGTAGCCAGCAGATGTTTCTCTTGCTCATAGGAGCCTAATTTATGCTTCATGATTTCTATGGAGGTCAGAGGTGGGTGTGTAAAAGTGAACACAGGTGCAGAGAATGGGAAAGAATGATAGTGTAGCTCATGAGCGAGCCACAGAACCAGAGAATACCCAGAGTTCTGTTCAGATGGATCCGGAATTCTCTTTAGCTCCCTGCGGCCCCTATGGCCACTCCTTCTCTCACAGTCTCCAGTTCCTTCTCGTTTAAGCTTCACTCCTGCACTGAGAACTGCACAGCAGCAGAGATTAGTCTGCACACAGTTCCCAGTGCAGAAATTCAAATTCAGTGGAGCATGCAGTGGTTACTCCATGAAACCCAAACCTCACTTCTAGGACCATTATTTTACCTTCCCTACTCTCCACACCCTATATTTTCTTTATCAAAGGAGGTTTCAGTCATTCATCAAAGAGCAAGTATCACTGAGGACTAACTTGGTTAAGAGATGCATTAATGGGTCCAAATTCTGCCCTAACTTAAGTGTGATGATTAAAACCAATGGCAGAATTTGGACCAAAATGCTTACTGAATAATTAAAAAGTGCTTCAAACAGCAGTCTGACATTAGGAAAATCGAGTGGGATTTTTAAGTGTATTGAAATCTGAGTTTTCCTCTTGGCTGCATGTAAATCACATTTCAGTCATCTAACATCCATAATTAAGTTCTCAGGAATTTAAATTATTGTTAAGCATCTTGCAGAGGATTATATGTGTTTCCCTGATTTTAAATCATAAGACATTAATCATATAATCATGATTAAAATATATACCCACAAATGATGACTGTAACAATTTAAAATACTGTAGATTTAATTAATGGAGTTAAATTAAATTAGATGTACTGTTAAACTTTTGGGGGGAAGTTTACATTATATTCAAAAACATTAAGAGTTTCTTGGGTGGATTATTCTACACATATGCAGAAGGAGCCATACTTTTAGTTCACAAATTGCCCCACTGTTACATGGAAAGAATCTTGATATGGGTAGCAGTGGAGTGATCTGTCGTTCCTTTTAATAATGATAATTGAGGAGTTTCAAAAAATGAACTGCTTATAGCCCCACAACACACACACACACACACACATATATATACATATATATATATACAAAGTTTTGTATAATCTGTGGAAAATAATCAGCTAAGGCTTCTTAGCAAGTGCAGATTCCTTCCTCTTCCTCTGCTGGTTCCCTTCCGTTGTCTGGTCATTGCATGGGGCAGAACCAAGCCACTGCTTATTTCCTATCCTTTTTATCACCTTCTCATCCATTTATTCACATGAAGGAGGGGGAATCTTGGTCCCACGAAACCTGCTGTCTTCCTGCCTCAAATATGCAATCTGGGAATGATGTGTTTCATTACTTGGCAGTGGGACTAACAACCCACTGCTTGAGCCTTGCATGTATTTAATTCCTGGAGATGGCCCAAACTTATCTGAAGGTCCCTCACCTAGCCTAAGGAGAGAAGTTACTGAACCCAGAATTCAAATAAAGGTAGGTGAAAAGAAAAGGGGGACATAAATAAGAATCATGGGATCAAAAGCAGAACACCAAAGGACGACATGAAGCAAAGACACCTGGACAGAGCCCACTGTGTCTTGAAGGTCTCCAGAAAGACAGTGGATGTGACTCAGAGGAACTCTACCCAGAAATATGACTTCAGGCAGGAGCAGAAAAAGACTCCACATACACACACACACACACACACACAGTTGCAGAGCACCTCTTTGTTCAGTTTCCTCTTCCTACTACAGGGGATGATCACCTGTGTCTGTCCGAGATAGAGGTTGATGAGGAAATCTTGAGGCTGCACGGGACCACAGATGTAATGTGTGAAAATCAGGAGGTGCAGGGAACATAGCAGCCGGAACTGGAGGAGGTGTTGGAGGAGGCAGAAAAGGTACTGCAGCCTGGTACACTCAATGTTAAGGTGCTCTAGGGTCTCTCTCTCATTGCAAAAGGGACAGACATCGGGGAAATGGTAAAGTACACTAGATATTCACCCAAGTTCACAGCTCTGTGAAGGAGCCACCATCTACTAATTTCCCTGGAGAGGCAGAAGAGCAGGATGGAATACAAACTGGCCCATTGGAGTGCCTCACCCACTATAGACAGTAGGAAGTGATTCCAGTTAGTGTTGGGCAGGACAAGAGGGCAAGGAAATAAAGGGTACAGAGCACAAGCACATACAGTTATTTGTCAGGAAAGGTTCAGAGGTGGACCAGATGGTTGGTCACGCAGCTGGTTCAAATGTTGCAGAGGGAAAAGCCCAGGGGTGGGGTCATGGTGCTGGGGTCCAATGTTGCAGTCTGGACTTGAGCCTGGCAGCAGCAGTGGCATGCTGGATGTTCACCATGTACTACCCTTGCAGCTACTTTTGCCATGCTCTGTCTTCTGCTTCCTGCTCCACTCTCTGTTCCACTCTTGACTCCCACCTGCTTCAGTCTTACTTCCCTTCCCTGACTCTGACTCAGACACTTACCTTTGCCTTGTGACTGTTTTGAAGTCAAGGGCAAAACTCTTTGACTTCAATAGGGGTAGGATTTTACCTCCTTTTACTGTTTTTTTGGGGGTTTTTTTTAGTAAAACAGCAAATTAAAAGTAAGAAGTATATTTTCCCCACCCCCAACTATTACTTTGTAATTTTCCACAAACAACTGCACCTTATTAAAGGGTAACTAAATGAAACATTAAAATATAAACAGGTAAAATATGCAAAAGGAATAAGTGCCAGCAACTGGAATTTTCAATATATTCCCATCATGTATGGTCGTGTTTAATTATAGCAAAGCCATTGTTATAACTTCACTTAAGTAACAACGGTGATCCCCAGTGGATAAAACACACAGGCCTGCCTATCTGATAAACCATATTGGAGCTCTGGGTATTGAATCAAGTTTATCTATGTTAATTACTTTGCATAATCAGTGTGAAACATTTCACACACCATGAAACATTCCAAGTATTTGTTAGTCATAACTACTAAAGAAAATACTATCAGCCAAGATTTCCTCAGGGTAAACTATGTATTCAGTGTAGCCATTCCACTCCTTACACACACACACACACACACACACACACACACACACACACACATTTTTTTTAGAGAATGAGTTGTTGCACACTAGGGAATATTTGACCCTTTGGGGTTCTTACTCATTGGCGACGTCTACACGTGAAGCCTACATCGAAGTAGCCTATTTCGATGTGGCGACATCGAAATAGGCTATTTCGATGAATAACGTCTACACGTCCTCCAGGGCTGGCAACGTCGATGTTCAACATCGACGTTGCGCAGCACCACATCGAAATAGGCGCTGCGAGGGAACGTCTACACGCCACAGTAGCACACATCGAAATAAGGGTGCCAGGCACAGCTGCAGACAGGGTCACAGGGCGGACTCAACAGCAAGCCGCTCCCTTAAAGGGCCCCTCCCAGACACACTTGCACTAAACAGCACAAGATCCACAGAGCCGACAATGAGTTGCAGACCCTGTGCCTGCAGCATGAAACCCCGCTGCAGCAGCAGCAGCCAGAAGCCCTGGGCTAAAGGCTGCTGCACACGGTGACCATAGAGCCCCGCACGGGCTGGAGAGACAGCGTCTCCCAACCCCCCAGCTGATGGCCGCCATGGAGGACCCGGCAATTTCGACGTTGCGGGACGCGGATCGTCTACACGGTCCCTAATTCGACGTTGAACGTCGAAGTAGGGCGTTATTCCTATCTCCTCATGAGGTTAGCGACTTCGACGTCTCGCCGCCTAACGGCAAAGTTAACTTCGAAATAGCGCCCGACGCGTGTAGACGTGACAGGCGCTATTTCGAAGTTGGTGCCGCTACTTCGAAGTAGCGTGCACGTGTAGACGCAGCCATTGAGTGCTTACCTCTGGTAGACTAGTGAATTTGCCCCCCCCCCGCCAGCTACGCAGACACATGCACACACTTCTGTCAGAGTGCATATTTTATGCAAACTCTGTCTCTTTCTATGCAACCAATTATAATATGTTTAAGAGAGCGACATGGTGCAAATCTATGCAGTTCCACTGGTATCAGTAAAGTTATACTGAAGTATGCCAGCAGATGATCTTTTGCATTCTTGAGCACTCTTACCACTTACGTTAAAAGATCCTTCAGTCTAGAAACTCGGTTAATCTGATGATAGAATTATAAGCCCGAATTCGTCTCAGAATATAGTGAATTTCAGTTCTATGGTGAACGTGTTTGCTTTTACTTACTAAAACATTTCAGTTTGTTTCTTTGAAGAGGTAACGTGATAGCGCCTTGTGGTGAGTCACAGAAATTTTTCACATAGTAAAAATCATTGAATATTTTCCTGTTCCTGGAGAAAGCTGCAGGAAGCCTCTGTCCAGTGTTAAATTGTGTGGACATTAAGAAAAACTACTTCACCAGAAGGGTGGTGAAGCATTGGAATGTATTGCCTGCAGAGGTTGTGGAATCTCCATCTCCAGAGGTTTTCAAGTTCTGGCTTGACAAAATCCGGGGTGGGATGACTTAGTTGGGGTTGATCCTGCTGGAAGCAGGGGGCTGGACTTGATGACCTCCTGAGATCCCTTCCAGCCCTATGATTCTATGTAAAACTGTTCAACAGGCAATTTTCTGTGCACAAATATTCTGTGATTACAATGAACGCTGCTACAGACTAATGATGTCTTTGATGGCAGAAATTTCAGGATTGCTTGAGAGTTCCCCTGAACTTTTAAACAGATGGTAGTATGCAGTAATACAGTGTCCTAGCATAGTAACAGAGAGATAGCCATGTTAGTCTGTATTCTATCAAAACAAAAAAAGCAGTCATGTAGCACTTTAAAGACTAACAAAATAATATATTAAGTGATGAGCTTTCATGGGACAAACATGAAGAAATGGGTCTGTCACCTAATAAACTGTTAGTCTTTAAAGTGCTACGTGACTTCTTTTTTTATTTTGATAGTGTCCTACCATTATATCAATCCAAGCCTGGATGCTGCAGTGGTCTCCTGTGTATGCTGATGGCATTTAAGACAGACCAGCAGAGATTTCTATCAAATCAGATTTGCTGAAGGCACTGAATTACTGAGACTAGATATACACAGTGCCAGGACCAGCATAGACACAGTAGCTATCTTTACTATTAATTTTCACATTTAAGGCACAAATTATTTCTGTCAATGCCCTTGACTTAACCCTTTCCTTCATGCATAATAAAATCAAAACTGAATATAGAAAGATGTCATTTAATTAGTGACTTTACCACACTGGAAGCTAATCCTGGCATGCAAAATAATTAGCTCCTAAAGAAAATAAATCACTGAACTTTCAGGTAAAATTAGTTTTGATTTAGGGTCTGTGTCTCCTCATGCACCCATTTGACAATAAAGAAACACCATGTATAGCAGAATAGTCCTCAAAAATCCCCTATTAAGATTGGACCCCATTGTGCTGGCTGTGGATTAGAAAGGGTCTCCTGGGCATTATTACTGACTTTGGCCAGTGTCGATGAAGAAAATCAAGCTGAATCTTTACATGAAATTTCAATGGTGTCAGAATATAAGCAAATTCAAATGTAACTGAGAAGCCATAGTTACAGCTAGTGAATGGCTGCAACTTAATTGAAGTCTATAACATTTTGCTACACCCAGCTATGTGTAATATACATTGAGAAATACTTCTTCCTTCTATAGTAGCAGGAAGAGGAGGAGTATTGGTGTAGCTATTTCCTCCCATATACCTGGAAAACTTTATTGGTTTAATAATATTTATCTTTGGAAACCATTGCATTAAATGCAAAGGCTGTGTATTGTTGTGGACCTGGAGGACTTCAGTGTGGAAGACAAAAAATGTCATTTGGGACAGTAATTGTGAAGTGTATTTCCTTTAAATGAAAATTTCCCACTTCTGGGAATACAAAACTCATCTTCTGGATGCTACACTCTGAGGAGTGGGCCTTTGTGTACTGATCACTTAGTGCAGGAGGCCAAGATCAAAGGTACAAGCTTTAAAAAGAAAAGACTGAACTTTTTCCTGGTACTTCACATTCTGAGATAAGGCTGTTGTAAACTTGTAACTATGGGGAAAAAAACTTTGGGGGTTTGAAGGACTGACTCCTATAAAAGCACTTTTTGGAAGTGGAGGTGATCTCTGGTATACTTATTAGCAAGTATATAGGTTTGTTTTTTATTTTAATTTTCTTCTCTGTAACACTTTCACACTAAGAATCAGTTTGCATACCTATAAAGGGACATGTGGTAATTTGTAACATCTGCCAGTTACAGCTGTTCATATTTTTGAAAGGGATTTGGGCTTGTTTAGTTTACAGAAGAGAAGATTTAGGGGTGATTTAATAACAGCCTTCAACTTACTGAAGGGGAGCTCTAAAAAGGAGGGTGACAAACTGTTCTCTGTGGTGTCAGATGGCAGAACAAGGAGTAATGGTCTGAAGTTGAAGAGGGAGAGGTATAGATTAGATATTAGGAAAAACTTCTTCACCACAAGGGTGGTGAAGCATTGCAATGTGTTGCCTAGAGAGGTGATAGATTCTCCATCCCTCAAGGTTTTTAAGTCCCAGCTGCACAAGGTGCTGGCTGGGATGACTTAGTGGGGGCTGATGTTGCGTGAAACCAGGGGCTGGACTAGATGACCTCCTGAGGTCCCTTCTGTGATTCTGTGAAAGGGAAAGCAAAACAGAGATTCTAGACAGTTCAGGCAGTCTGGCTTGCTGGAAATACAACAATGTATTCAGGGAACTATGCAATATGAAAAAATCCCAGTCATAGAAAAGAGAGATACAGGTATGTGCTCAAGAAGGATGATGGCTGAGGAGCCAGGAACCTAGAGTAAGTGCCTTGGTGAACTGCAGAGGGGGAATACAGGTGCAGTTGCCATGAACTCTGACAAATGTATCCAGCGCAGAGCGAAAGTGTTTAGTAAAACATGCTCATGGATATTAACTATTTTAAAATCTATTTATAAAAATAGATCTCACTCTAATATTGATTTCCTGAGAATGGTTTTGTCCAATGTGTTTTGTAGCAGGCTGATGCCAGGAGACCTCATTAGGCAGTGGGAACAGCACCTCAGAGCTAGGGGATGGAGGGAAACAGCTGTTTAAGCAGGCAGGTGAAAGCAACAGAGAGGGACTGCAATTAAGTAATGAGAACCCCCTCATCTCATGGCTGTCATTCTGGCAGGGCTTTTAAAAGCCGTCCCAGTCAGGGAAGGATTTGGGAGAGTGACAGAGGAGGTGGACGAGGTATAGAATTAGTGCAGAGTGAGATAGAGAAAGACAAGACTGATAAGGAAAGTGTGGGGAGTGTTAGCAGAAACATTTGGGGTGCAGGAAGGACAGTGTCTGGGCTCCCCTGCCCCAGTGAGACTGAAAGCCCTGGCTTTTGGGGAAGAGATTAACCAAGCGGCCCAAACCAACAGATATGGATGAAGCCTAAACCGTCCAGCCAGAGGGAGAGGTGTAGGGCACCGGCAAGACAATGGAGAACACTGCTTTGTGTTGTTGTTTGTGAGCTGGTGCAGGCCCAAAGCTCTGAGTATGTGTGCATGCTCGCTGAGTATACCAGGTAAACTCATAAAGAGCATGTAGGTGACATAGGAGTTTAAATCCATTTTGAAAAAGGTCAGGGCTAGATGCTTAAAGGCACCTAAAGATTCAGATGGGTACATATGTGCCTGACTAGCATGGATTTCAATTTAGAAAATCTCATTGTGCGCCTGCCTGAATCTTCAAGCACCTAAATTCCCTCAAAACATCTGACCCTTAGGCATTTAAGTGACTAAATAATCTTTGAAAACATGATTCAGGTGCTTTTGAGTCCTCCTCCCACCCAGTTTGTTTATACACATTTATAAAATATATAGGATGGCTTTTAATCCTAGAACAATGACTACACACAGCTATAAGCTCATGAGGTCAGAATGAGACAGTAAGTTGAAAGCTTTAGGAGCATTCAAAATGAGAGGTCTGCCATGCAATAAAACAAGATATATGAAGAGAAAAATTCAGAGTGAAAGCTTTAATAGTGAAGTCAAAGTCACTGATGTGGCTGAAAAAAAAATCTAGGGAATGAGATTTTGCTGGTATGGACACATGCAGAGGATGAATGGAAAAGACATTCTGAAGGAGATGGCAGGAGAAGATGATGTGAGAAAGACCCAGAGGAAGCAATGAATGGGTTGCATCAAAGATGGGAAGTTGGTCAACCTTAGTGCTGCCACAGACAGCTGAAGATGGATAATGTTTATGCACTGACCTGACGCCAGAGAATGGGAAAATTAGTGGCATTTAGAATGATCATTAAAATGATCTCATAATACAACAAGTCATCCCCCTATCCCCAGCACCTCACTTGAATCATTTGACAAATTTGGTTTATTTAAATATATTATTAAACAAATGTATATATTAGTCATCCAGTTCTACCTGATTTCTATTCATGCCTCTACCCGCTGAGAAAGCTGGGGAAACAGGTGGCCTTGGTAACACATGACCAGTCTCAAAACTGTTGATATCTAACAGCAAATTCCCTGATTTTCCCCACCCCTTCCCATTTAAACCAGGGGCTGCTAAATCAAGCAACTGATGTGGGCAATTGTCACATGAAAACAGAAAAGTAGTAATCTATAAGAATAACCAGGACCCAAACAACAGGTAATACCACATCAAAATCAAAACCTTAGATATCTTATTACAGACCTCGGCAGCCCAAATATGCCTGAAAGAAAGCACAGTTACAGGTCCTGAACCACAGCTGGTGTAAATTAGATTGGATGCAGTGAAGTCTAGGGAGCTACAGTAGTATACATGAGCTGAGGATGCCATCTAGAATATATTCTCATACCGGAATATTATTTTCATCAAGCCTCCACATTCTGTGTTTGTTGCATCTATTTCTTCTTAGTTTACTGCCAGTCTGAAGATGTATGCACTTTGCATCATTCATATCTGAGGTGACAAAAGAGTATGGAGAACCAGAGTGAAGACCACGATACAAAGAACAGGATGCAGCTTTCTTGCCAAGTGCAAATCCGTTAAGAATACTGTTGGCAATATCTGGTAGTGATTCTGTGTTAAATTTTCTTTGCCAACACCAGCAGGTAAAAATGTCCATCTTCTCCCCCATTTAATTTTTTAGGTTATATGAGAGATCTGCTGTTTAGCGTTATTTTGGAAGGAAAAGCCTATTTAAGGTTGAATACTTAGGTGCAATGTTCAATATTTAAACTAATATTCCAGAAATAACTCTCAGGTCAACTTTAAAGTAATGATTAAATTCATTTAGAGTCTCTGCATGAGGCTTTTATATTGCTGTTGTTGCAAATGATAGGGCTGCTCATTAGTTGTGTTTTAGTGAGCAAGCAGGGTAATTGAGCTCCAGAACAGGTGTGCAAGCAGTTTCAGAAATCATGGAAAATGCAGGATTTTTCTACAGAGTCTTGCAACTCCTGCTGCCACTGCTTACCCAGGAGTTGTTACGAGGACAGTACAGTAGACTCTCGAGTTATGCAGGGCTTGTGTTCCTCACAACCCCCATGTAACTCAAATTTCATACAAGTCAGGGGAGACAGAAACCTGGTTCCAGGCTCACCTGGACTTGCAAGAGCTGGGAAACTGACCAGCCCCTGAGGATTGGTCAGTTTCCTGGCTCCCAGAGTAGTGGGGAGCAGAAACCTGGTGACAGCCTGATTCCCATCTCCCTGCTGCTTGCAGGACTGCTGATTGGAAAAAGGGGATTTTGAAGTTGGCGGGGTCCTTTCGAAAAGGGCCCCCATCTGGATGAGCCATGCAGCAGTGAAAAGCGGCAATTTCTAAGCGCTGTGGCCGGTGGCATGCTAATGAGGTGCTGAATATGCATTCCAGCACTTCATTAGTAATCTTTGAAATGGCTATTTGCATGGTCATTTTGAAGTTTTGTGCTAGTGTAGACGTAGCCAATGAGAGACAAGACTGTTCAGCATCTATCAATATCTGGCCCCATATGGGAAAAAATGCAAAAGCCATTAATATCTGTTTGCACTGTATTTGTTAACATGAATGCCCTAGCGTTTATGCCCAGAATATAAAGTAGACAGAATGGTTCTGCGGTGTAGTGGGTTTTCTTTCCTTATAGTAATAAACATTGACAATTGTTCAAAAGGAAGAATTTGCCCCACTTTCAATTATTAGCCATCTACACATGGTCTAAAAGCAATTCAACCCTAATTGTATTCTAGTCATTACACTTCATTTCACCTGATAGTTTATATTCAATGCAAGGTTTTCTGACCTTTTGACATTTCACAATGTAATAGAACAAAATACTTGGAGCTTTTAGGATGAGTTGAAATGTAAGACTGAAGAGTACACTATTCATCCACAGATCCAAAAGCCAATATTGCTCATTTTGTTTTCACTCTGCTGCTGTTGGGTAATATCATTACCATTATTGCACATCCCAAAAAGACATGATCTTCTTGTGGATCAAGCACCATCTGAGTCAATGTCTAGGTAGGTATTTAGGGTGGTCTGACTGTAAATTCATTTGCTACTGACAATCTCATTGTGCCACAGTATTTCTTGGCATTGACCAGTTCACCACCCATGTATACACATTCTTAAGTATACATACTTTGGTATGCACCATCCTCATCAAATGATAGTAGTGAAATTTCTATGTCTATTAGTTTAATGATGTTGAGCAGTTCAGAACAGAAAGCCAAATGATAGCTTGGTTTTTGGGCAGGTCAATATCCAGTAGCTACTTGTTTTGAAGTTAGAGGCACACTTTTGTCAACAGAATCTGAGCTCCTCTTAACCATGATTATCAATAATTCTTAATGAAGACCCTGAGAGGTATGTGTTTTCCATTTTATTCTTAACCTCCAGTGAAGGGGATTGTAAAACCTTCCTGGGAAATCTCTTCCAGTACTTATCTAGTCTTATAGTTACAAAGTTTTTAATACATGACCTATCTCTTCCTTGCTGCCAATTATGCCTGTTACTTCTTGTTCTACCTACAGTGGACTCAATGAATGATAGACATGTCTTCAAATTAATTAAGAGATGGTTATTAAAAGGTCCTCCATTTTAGCTTCCTGTTCTCGAGACTAAATATGCCCAGTTTTTCTTACCTTTCTTCATAGGTGAGGTTATCTAAAACTTTTATTATTTTTGTGATTCTCCTCGGGGCTCTAATTTGTCCAGTTATTTCCTAAACTCTGGTGCCCAAAGCTGGGCACAGAACTCCAGCTATGGTCTCACCAGTACCAAGTACAGTGGGAAAGTAACCTCCTTCGACACTCTTATGATTGCATTCCAAACTATTAGTCTGTCACAACTGAATAACATTTTTGTTTCATATGCAATTTGTGATCCACTGTAGCCATGAGATCCTTTTCCCACATTACTACTTCCTAACCAAGTATTCCCTGTTTTGTAGTTGTGCTTTTGATTTTTCCTTTTTAAGTGAAGCATTTTGCACTTATCTTTATTAAATTTCAACTTGATGAAATGAGGCCAATTCTACCGTTTGTTGAGATAATTTGGAATTCTAATCATGTTTTCCAAAGTACTTTCAACTAGAACATAATCTGTGAAATCTCAGGCAGATGCTCATTTCCTTGGTTCAAAACAGCTCATACTGATTAGTCATCTGGACAAAGTACAAAAGCTATGTATTTGACAAGGTTTGGAGTGAACAGATGGTGTGTGAGATAGGGATTTTTTGTTGTTTGATTTGCTGTCTGGCTAAGTTCATTTCTTATCTTATATGATTGTTTATCACTGCTGATTAGCTGAATTAACGCTTTACCTGTACCTGGATACTTAATGTTGTTGGATGATTGTTAATATGGTAGGGGAATTTAAGATACCAATAGTTTTTTAAATGGGCATTTTATTATTGCTAAATCAAAGTAAAACAAAACAACTGCACCAACATGACATACAAATCTCAGGAAAGGGTCAGGCAAAGGGGTAGATCATGTGGGGAGGGGGAGAGATGGAGGTTGGAGGGGTTGAAGGCCAGGTGGAGAGAAGTCATATGGAGGTGCACATGGTGATCATGTGTCCCCATCCCGTACTGGTAAGAAGTGGATTGGACTTGCACCATTGGCATGATCAGGTGTAATTATTTGCTCTTTTGCTTTAATGTGTATAGAGGAACAAAAACTTGCAAAGTGCCAAGTTTTTGAGGGGTGTTGAGTAACTTCAGACCCCTCTGACATTAGTTACTCTTGTGGGCATGCAGTAAGGTAACTACAAATCAGGTCCACAAGTAGCCAGCAATAGCATAGTTCTGGTCTATTCATGTTATTATATTGTAGCCACTAGTAAAGTATCTGAATCTGAAGGACAAAAAACAAAATAAAAAAAATCCAGATATACACTGGAGAATATTTTCTTCATCTGCTGTAGAAAGTTCACTCTGCAGATTAATCACTCAACATTAGTAAATCAGTAGTTCTCCAAATGGTGACACAAAACCGCTCTTGTCCTAATTATACAGTACATTTCTTCAAGAATTGGAAAATTATTTTTAAGCTTGTGTTCTCTCTATTTGCCTTAGTATTCCTCTGCCTCATGATGGATAATATTGGAAAAAGGGTTTTAATCAAAATAATTGCCCTATAATCTGATCGTTAGTTAGACTTGTAATACAATTTACAGAAAGTGTCAAAAGCATTGATTTGCTAAAATAAAAATATATAATTGGTTGAAGTTTAATTAGCTTGCTAACTCTGTATCTAGGAAACAAAAAAGGTGCCTTGTCAAATACAAAAAATGTGCTTCATCATTCTAATTCTTTCGTGGTAATTTATAATTCAGTGTTAAAGAGCAAAACTTTAGCACTCACACTTTAATTTAAATAGTTAAACTTCCCTAGCCTTCTTGGGTCAAAGACCTTTGAAGTGTCAGCAAAGATGGGAAGATCTTAACTGAATATTAAAGTATAGCTCTGAAATACAAGGACAAACAGAATATCAGTTGAAAATTCCTTTGTAATTATTAGATATTATGCTAGTAATGTATTTTACTCAGATCTCCTGCAAACAAACTAAAAAATCAAAGGAAAATACTTTGTGTAAACATATGAGGTGGGCTGAAAGTTGTTGTGTGTGTGACTTGTTGGCTAGAGTAGGCAATTCTCCCTTAAATAATCTCCCACTTGGCCATTTTAATGGTTTCTGAAATGAAATCCAGGTACTGAAGTGAGCACACTCCCCTTTTCTGCTGCTTTATAGATGTTCTGGAGACCTACTGTATTTCTCTCCAGTTGAAATGGAGAACTCTGATATGGTTCAGTTTCCCCTCCCACCATGTATTACACTGAGTACCCAAAGTGTAGAAATTTAATAGAACATCACTGTAGCAATAAGCACAGAAACAGAACAGCGCCCAGACTTCTGGTTCAAGAATATTAACATTACAAAGGAGCAGAAGCTCGGGAGAAGTGTCGGACAACTACAGGAGAAGAGTCACAAAAGTTCAGCTGCTCACATCAGCAGATCAAAGTCTGAGTGTGTGCTTTCCCTGAAAATCAATAAAAGTCCCTCTTTAAGCCAGCAGCCAGGCTGTTGAGGAGCTGGGCAGGCGAACTAGCACGAAACCTTCTTGATTCTGTTGGATTTTTGCTCCAAGTTGAACAAGGTCCATGGAAATTCTTGTTTCACTGAATTAGAAAATTCCAATGAGAAAAAAGTTTCATCAGAATTCTTCCAACCAGCTCTAGTGCATAGATTTGTCTACAGCACTGAACTTTTAAAAAAAGAATCAGTCTTTAAGATTTAATATGTCAATAGCTATTTCAAGAATAACTTATGGCACACTATATTGTATAATAACAGTATAAAATTATTAAAACTTTTGTACAACTGTAAGAAATTCAGATATCTAGTAGTTACTCATATATCGAGCTAGGATGGATATCATGCCGTAATATTTTTAAGTACTATGTGTAAACACTGATTTTGACATTAGGTTAATTAACAAGAAGGGGATAATATTCTACCCTATAGGTGGTGAAAGAGCATTTCAGTTTTACCTTCAAATAGCACCACCCTGAAATCAGCTGCATTGGTGAAATAGTAAAATTATATTATAGTAAACAGATGTGTGACAGTTGTGTATGACAGTTATTATAATATTCCCCAAGAACTTTTTGTGGTCTTTCATAAGAGCTTACCAAATTGAAATAAGTTCCAGGTATGATACCTGGGTCAACAACAGACACATACCTTTATCCTTGATTTATGCAGTAAAATGTAAATGAAGTATATTTGTCAATTCATATTTATTAGGGTAGTACTTAAGGACCAACCAACAATAGGGCCAGTTGTGCAAAAGCTTGTTTGAATACTAAGTACCAAAAAGTTCTTGCCCTGAAGAGCTTATAGCTGAAATAGTCAAAACAGACACAGGATAGTGGAAGGACTATGCCACATGTTCATTCTGCCAGTGTGTTAAATGGCATGTTAGTTGGGAAGGGCTAGGGGAGTTGGCGGTAGAGGATAAGTTAAATAGGAAGGGATGGGAGGAAGGTAAGAAGAAGGTTTCCAATGGAGCTGAAGTGAAGAATATGAGGGAAGGGACTGGAACAAATTGACAAATCAGCATATGGCAGTACATGGCAATGTCCAGACAAAACTGTAGAGAGCTCCCTGAATAAGTGAAGATCCCCCCGTCCTTTGGCTGGTTCTGCAACTTCTCCTCCTGGATGGAGTCTCTGGCTAGTTCCAGAGACGAGAGGTAGAAACCTCACAAGGTCACAAGCTGGGGGGACAACATGCGGGACCTATTTTCCATAGAGCATGCATGGGGTCTCCCTTGCATGGTTATAGTTCCAGGGGCAGGTGCTACAGAGAGACATGGCTCCAGGTGGTCTGCTATTTTGCACTTCAGCAGTCTTGGATGTGGCTGATTCTGTAGCTATTCCCTGTTGATATTTGAATGGCATTGAATTCAGAACAGTCTCAAGATTTGGAGGACAATAGAGATTTTATAGTACAATGACGTAATTGTGTAATGTAGTTTTAAGGTAGAAAAACCATAGTTATTGGTAGAATAAATGTTGTAGTTTGTATAAAGGTTTTAAGCAACTATAATGCTGTCAGCCACCCTTTTGGCTATGTCTACACTACAGTGATCTGTCAACAGAAGTCATTGTCAGATGAGATCTTCCCACAAAACTTCTGTTGGCAGACTGTGGCAACACATAAAAGCAGATTGAAAAAGTGATCCACTCTGTCAACAGAGTGGCTGGGCTGCCTGGCCTTCCCTTGACAGAATGGCTAACCAGAAGCATAACAGACAGGGCTGCCAGGTGACCCAGAAATCCTATCTAAGAGGTGGGGGAAAGCCGATTGGTGCGGGCGAGCACTTGGATTGGACGGAGACTTCTCTTACATGAGGCTCCATAGATAGGGATTCCCTAGAAGTGAGTCAGATAGGGAACATGGGAAATAATATATGGGCAAGATCAGATGTGAAACAATCGCATATAAAAAAATCCAACGCATCTGTGAAAGGCGGAAATATAAATAGTGGTAGTTTTTTAAACTGCTTTTACACAAATGCTAGGAGTCTGTCTAATAAGATGGATGAACTAGAGTACCCCATATCAAAGAAGGAAGTTGACATAATAGGCATCACAGAAACATGGTGAAATGAGGACAATCAGTGGGACACTATCATACCGGCGTATAAATTATATCGGAAAGACAGAACAGGTCGTGCGGGTGGCGGAGTGGTACTAAATGTGAAGGATAATATGGTATCAAATGAAGGAAAAATCCTAAAGGAATCAAAATATTCCATAGAATCATTGCGGATAACAATTCATTCCTCTAATATGAATATGGCATTAGGAATGTATTACCGACCACCTAACCAGGACAGTGATAGTGATGCTGAAATGTTAAGGGAGATTAGAGAGGCTATCAAAATAAAAAACACAGTAATAATAGGAGATTTCAATTATCCCCATATTGATTGGGTACATGTCACCTCAGGACGGGATTCAGAGATTAAATTTCTTGATGCCTTAAATGACTGCTTCTTGGAGCAGCTAGTACAGGAACCCACAAGGGGAGAGTCAATTCTCTATCTAGTCCTGACTGGAACGCAGGATCTGGTCCAAGAGGTAACTGTTACTGGACCACTTGGAAATAGTGACCACAATATAATAACTTTTAATATTCCTGTGTTGGGAAGAACACCGCAGCAGTCAAACACTCCAGCTCTGAATTTCAAAAAGGGGAATTACACTAAAATGAGGAAGCTAGTTAAACAGAAACTAAAAGGTAGAGTAACTAAACTAAAATCCCTGGAAGTTGCATGGAAACTGTTTAAAGACACCATATTAGAGGCCCAACTTAAATGTATACCCCAAATAAAAAAACACAGTAAGGCTACGTCTACACATGCCCCAAACTTCGAAATGGCCATGCAAATGGCCATTTTGAAGTTTACTAATGAAGCGCTGAAATGCATATTCAGCGCTTCATTAGCATGTGGGCGGCAGCCGCGCTTCAAAATTGATGCTCCTTGCCGCTGCGCGGTGCGTCCAGACGGGGCTCCTTTTCGAATAGCATGCTAATGAAGCGCTGAATATGCATTTCAGCGCTTCATTAGTAAACTTCGAAATGGCCATTTGCATGGCCATTTCAAAGTTTGGGGCATGTGTAGACACGGCCTAAGAGACCTAAGAAAGAACCACCATGGCTTAACAGCCATGTTAAAAAGGCAGTGAGAGAGAAAAGGGCAGCTTTTAAAAAGTGGAAGTCAAATCCTAGTGAGGAAAATAGAAAGGAACACAAACACTCCCAAATTAAGTGTCATAATATAGTAAGAAAAGCCAAAAAAGATTTTGAGGAACAGCTGGCCAAAAGTTCAAAAAATGATAGTAAAATGTTTTTTTAAATACATTAGAAGCAGGAAGCCCGCTAAAAAAGCAGTGGGGCCCTTGGACGATAAAGATATAAAAGGAGCGATCAAGGAAGACAGTGCCATTGTGGAGTGATTAAATGATTTCTTTGCTTCAGTCTTCACGGCTGAGGATGTTACAGAGGTTCCTAAATCTGAGCCAGCCTTTTTAGGTGACAAATCTGAGGAACTCTCCCAGATTGAAGTGACATTAGAGGAGGTTTTGGAGTTTATTGATAAGCTGAATAGTAACAAGTCTCCAGGACCAGACGGTATTCACTCAAGGGTTCTGAAAGAACTTAAATGTGAAATTGCGGAGTTATTAACAGTGGTTTGTAACCTACCCTTTAAATCTGCTTCGGTACCCAATGACTGGAAGACGGCCAATATAATGCCAATATTTAAAAAAGGCTCTAGAGGAGACCCTGGCAATTATAGACCGATAAGTCTAACATCAGTACCAGGCAAATTAGTAGAAACAATAGTAAAGAATAAAATTGCAAGGCATGTAGAAGAGCATGAATTGTTGGGCAAAAGTCAGCATGGTTTCTGCAGAGGGAAGTCGTGTCTAACTAATCTATTAGAATTCTTTGAAGGGGTTAATAAACATGCGGACAAGGGGCACCCAGTGGACGTAATATACCTAGATTTCCAGAAAGCCTTTGACATGGTCCCACACCAAAGGCTTTTATGTAAATTAGGCAGTCATGAGATAGGAGGAAAGATCCTTTCATGGATCGGGAATTGGTTAAAAGACAGAAAACAAAGGGTTGGAATAAATGGTAAATTTTCACAATGCGGGGGGGGTAACTAGTGGTGTTCCCCAGGGGTCAATCCTGGGACCAGTCCTGTTCAACTTGTTCATCAATGATCTAGAAAATGAGGTCAGCAGTGAGGTGGCAAAGTTTGCAGGTGACACCAAGTTGTTCAGGACAGTCAAAACCAAAACGGATTGTGAAGAACTACAAAAAGATGTCAGCAAACTGAGTGATTGGGCAGCAAAATGGCAAATGAAATTTAATGTGGGTAAGTGTAAGGTAATTGACATTGGAAAAAATAACCCAAATTACACGTACAACATGATGGGGTCAAATTTAGCTACAACAGGTCAGGAAAGGGATCTTGGAGTTATAGTGGATAGTTCTCTGAAGACATCCACGCAGTGTGCAGCGGCAGTTAGTAAAGCAAATAGGATGTTAGGAATTATTAAAAAAGGGATAGATAATAAGACAAAAGTTATCATACTTCCCCTATATAAAACTATGGTACACCCACATCTTGAGTACTGCGTGCAGATGTGGTCTCCTCACCTCAAAAAAGATATATTGGCATTAGAAAAGGTTCAGAAAAGGGCAACTAAGATGATTAGGGGTTTGGAACGGGTCCCATATGGGGAGAGGCTAGAGAGACTGGGACTTTTCAGTCTGGAAAAGAGGTGATTGAGGGGCGATATGATAGAGGTATATAAAATCATGAATGGTGTGGAGAAAGTGAATATAGAAAAAATATTTACCTTTTCCCATAATACAAGAACTAGGGGACACCAAATGAAATTGATGGGTAGTAGGTTCAAAACTAATAAAAGGAAATTTTTCTTCACACAGCGCACAGTCAACCTGTGGAACTCCTTGCCCGAGGAGGCTGTGAAGGCCAGGACTCTATTAGGGTTTAAAAAAGAGCTTGATAAATTTTTGCAGGTTAGGTCCATAAATGGCTATTAGCCAGGGGTAACGTATGGTGCCTTAGCCTTCATTACAAGGGCAGGAGATGGATGGCAGGAGATAAATCACCTGATCATTGTCTTCTGTTCTCCTTCTCTGGGGCAGCTGGCATTGGCCACTGTCGGCAGACAGGATACTGCGCTGGATGGACCTTTGGTCTGACCCAGTATGGCCGTTCTTATGTTCTTATGTCTATCAACAGAGCCCCCACCCCCACCCTCCTGGATTCGGTAAAGAAAAATGTCCTGCCTTGTGGCAGAGAGGCAGAAGGCTGTCCATGAAAGTACCTAGTTTTGTGGGCATGATGTTGAGAAAATGCATTGTGTGTGTGGAAGTTCCACGAGTTTTGTTCACAAAATTCTCTAGTGTAGATGTAAACTTTCCAATTAGCTGAAAGGAATGGTCTCTAGACCATTTGGCAGAGATGCATTAGGCAGCCTATTTGTATCTGTATCTGATGTGAGGGCAGAAACAGACTAGAAGAATCTTTTTGACTCAGCATGGTCACACTGTTGCACTTAGAAATGATTAGAATATAATCTAGAAAGAAGATATTTATATATATTTTGAGAGCCTGCCTGCTTGTTCAAGAATGGTAAGAACTAGGACCGCCAAATTCAGTATACTATACAGCTTCCTCTTATCATAACTGAAAGAACCATAAAGCTTGATTGGCTCTGGGCCTAAAGTTAATACTTACATCTGTTTTTAGATCTCATGTAATGTTAGCTCTGTGTCCTCATGCTCAGCCGGTAAAAGGTAATGCCAAGAAAGGAGGTTAAGGAACATTAGCAGGCTACTACGTGTTTTGTAAGACATGTTCAAGTTAATTCAATCTGAAGCAGTGGTTGCTCTTAGTTGAAGCAAAGTGAGGTTAGTGAGCAGAGTTGCTGGTTTGCGGACACTTCCTAAAAAATAACCTCTTGAGCCAGTTATTTCCACAGATCTAAATTAATTTGCAAGCAATGATTAGAAAACAAAAAAGTCTTTTAAAATAAAAAGAATAAAATTCCTCCCTTATGGTGCCAATTATCTGAATATTGTATCACTGCTTGTAGGGCACCATATGCATACTAGGTGTTTTATTACAGAATGACCCTGCTCCCAAGACTTCTCAAACCCAACTGGTAGACAGTGATCTGTGAGTTTGTCACCTTTTTGCAGACCTGTCCCATCCACTGGATGGTTCATGGCATCCACTCCAGGTCCTGCACTTTGAGGGCCCTGTGATGTGTGGCCACCCCAACTGACCTGTGGGGTCCCAGGTGGCTCAGGGGATTATGTAGGGAATCTGATGCAGGGGGACAACAGGGGTCAGCTCCTCTGCACTAACCATGGTGGCCACAGTTGGAGCAACTCAGCAGCTTGCTTCACTCCCCAACCCATCTCCCAGCCTCCTATGCTCTGCATCACCATGGAGGTGATAAGTGGAGCACCCCAACCCTGGTTCCAAGAAGCTCCACATTCTGCCACCCCAGTGAAGTGGAGGGCAGCAAGCTGGGTTATAGGCAACAGGGCAAAGCAGAGCAGAGCAGGATGCTTGGTGGCTGTACTAGTGGGCATCAGGGGGTGGGGGAACCTCGTTGCCATCCTGCTTCAGGCCACCAGTAATCTCACAGCTCATGTCAGTCAGAGCAGAGGGCTTTGAGTAAGGGGGCAGGACTTATGGCATGGCCTGGGGCAAGGGAAGGCAGTAGCAGAAAGGGGATGGAACCTGGGTAAGAGCAGAGCGGGATGTTGCCTTAGTTTCTGAGGCCTCCTAGTGATGGTCTTGCCTTCAGGATCAAGTACGATGACATTTTGTATGAATCCTTTCTGCCATTAGTAATGAACACCATTGTCAGAAACAATGGACAGGTTTCATATTGAGGGGGTTTCTTTTAAAAAATGTTTCTTAAAAATCAGCTTAAGCCTTAACCAATAAGAGGCAATACTTCTCCTCTCATAAGCACAGGATCCCATAGGAGGGAAATAAATCAGCAGGAGGTGGGGAGAAGAACCACACTAAGCAAAATTTATGACATGAAAGCTGTGAGCAAAAATCATCCCATAGTAAGTGTCCTTTTGCCTTCAGTTTTTCAGTCCAGAAACCAAAATTTCTTTTGACGTGCTCCTCCATTCTCTGCACCCATGGACACTTGTCATCCTTGGTCAGTGAAGACCCAGAGCTCAGAGGTTTATCTGCAGAATTCACTTCATTAGAGAAGGAATAAGAAGACACCTTGTTCATATCTCTGTCCATGTTCTTGTGTGCTACTCCTCCCATCTCCTCCAGCTGCTCACTCTGTTCTTCTCAGTATGCTGCCCTGCCACCTGCTTGCTGCCATGCCTTCAGGCCCCACCACTCAGTACAGCTCCCAGTGATTTCAGCTGCTAGTGGGAGACCCTCATTTCTAATGTACTTCAGCCAATCACTAGTATTAGAGACATTCTCCAAAAGTATGTCTAATGTTTAGATCAGATCATCATTGAGTTCAGCTCTGCCACTTCTAAAAAGATTCTCAACGATCTGTAATCCTCTCTGTTATTGCACAGTGGAGAAAGGAAGGCTCAAATGGTATCTACAGCCATTAGGCAGGGTCCACATCACCAGCTACAAGTTCTTATCCCCACCCTTTCTCAGCACACTGGGCTTTGGAACCCATATCCCCTATAATTTATCTCGGGGTGTCTCCTTCAATGAGAGTACTCCAAGTACAGTTCTACTGCTCTTGATTTACACAACAAGGACAACAATGCTTTATTACTCCTGCCCCAATAACAAGGAGATTGAGGATCCAGCACTATCCAAAAGAGATCATTTGGGTCAGAAATCCCATCCTACTGAGCACCTAAGTGGAGGAGTGGGTGTAGGGGTTGCCCATGCAAAAGAAATCAGGTCCTGAAGTCCTGTTCCATAGTTCATCACAATATGTCAGGGGCCATGCACATGAATCGGAAAACAAAGGCCTGTAGAAAACTCCAGAGAGTTTCAAAGGCACTGAAATAGCTAGGCAAACCAATGGCCAGGCACCATTTCATTGATGCACATTTTATAGTCCTGTAATAGTATAATTCATGGCCCTAATTTTCAAGGCCCTTAGTGGATTAGGCCCTATTTGACAATTCTCTGTTCTTACCACCCCACACAGTGTTAGTTGTGGTCATAAGGAATACTGACTGAGAGCCCAGGGAGAGAGTCCATTCTTTAGTAGCAAGACCAAAACTACTAAATAAGATGTAACTTGAAATTAAAAGGTGCTTTTGAAAGCACTGCATCCACTGTAAAAGTGAGTGAACATCTCTCTTCTCTTTGTATTTGTCTTTCCACAATATTTGTATGACCTGGTATCTTCTCCTCTCCTTTTCTAACATGTCTCAGCTAGTTGAATTAAGAAGAAATATCTTAGATTGCAAACCTCCTTTTACTTGAAAACACAAGCCCTTTAACAGTTTTCTCTATTGTGTAAGTTACCATATCCAACAACAACAGTTATAAGAACACTTACATATAGAAAACATATTGGCTATGTCTACACTTGACCCCTTCTTCGAAGGAGGCATGGTAATCTGTGTGAGGGAAGATTACTAATGAAGCACTGCAATGCATATGCAGCACTTCATTAGGCAAATTCTACCCCTCGGCAACTGTGAAGTGTCAAAATTTGGGGAGTAAAGGCACTTCGAAGTAGCATGGGCACTTCAAAGTGCCCGCGGCTACACAGCACACCAGCACTTCAAAGTTTGACATTTTGTGGCTGCCACAGGGGAGAATTTGCCTAATGAAGTGCTGCATATGCATTGCAGCACTTCATTAGTAAACTCCCATCACCATGATTACCATGCCACCTTTGAAAAAGGTGGAAAGTGTAGACAAAGCCATAGAGAACTTAAGTCATCATTTAGAATGTCTATTAAAAGTTTTCCCCCAATCACCACACAGATGTAATTGAAATCCCTGTACTCATAATTTGTATTTTGTGGTACTTCCTCAGAAACTAGTGAACAGTAGCCTTTGGTTTTTAGAGCTAACCAATGTATGAAGTATAATAGGAACCAGATATTTTTGTGAAAGAGGCTTTTTTATATCCTAAGTTAGGATGGAGTGTCCTCCTTAATGAAAGGGAAAGTATTTTCACTGCACGGTAAAGCTAACTGCAGTGTTATTGTTCAGCATACCACAAGAATGTAATCTAGTAAAAATCTACACTGGTTGCTTTGTACTTAAATTGTTAATTACTTGTTCTTTACCCAGAGAAACACATTCTACCCTGGATTAGGCACAGCCATGTATGTAAATCAAAATCAGGGCAGAATTTGGCACAGAGACTAATTTTCTGTGTATAAATGTGAGAAACTCTTTTTCCCACTGCTGAAATCCATTTGGCTCGGTTTACTGAGTCCATTTATGCAGAACTAGGGAGGCAACATCAGGTTCCAATTTATTTGGCATTGGTGAGGCCACCTTTGGAGTACCGTGTCCAGTTCCAGGCCTTCCAGTACAGAAAGAATGTGGATGCTTTGAAGAGAGTCCAACAGAGGACAACAAAAATGATTAGGAGTTTGGAGCATATGACTTATGAGGAGCAGCTGAAGAATTTAGAGGTATTGAGTTTAAAGAGGAGATGAGCGAGGAAGAGTTGTTGAGCCTTCCACCACCTGAAAAGGAGAGGGGTCCAAAGAGGATGGATTGGCTGCTCTCACTGTTGAGACATGACAGAACTAGAAGCAATAGCCTCTAGTTGTGGTGGAGGAGGTCTATGTTGAATATTAGGAAAAGCTATTTCACCAAAAGGGTGGTGAAATGCCGGAATGAGTTACCTAGGGTGGTGGTGGAATGTCCACCCTTAGAGGTCTTTAAATCCCTGCTTGACAAAGCCCTGGCAGATATAATTTAGGTGAGCTTGGTCCTGCTTTAGCAGGGGGTTGGACTTGATGACCTTCTGAGGTCTCTTCCAACCCTATGATTCTATTGTCTAAAAATACAGAATGTTTGAACATTGGCAATATAAGACCCAAAAGCAAATTTCCTCTCACAAGGTAAATTCAGCAGCAACCAGCTTCATTCAGGATATGTTAACTTCAGTATCAAAGATGTATTTGAATGAAGCTGCTGGATAGGGATACAAGAAACTAGCAGCAACAAACCTTTTACTGTATTTATATTTCAGTATTAGAACATAGCAGTCTTGGTGAATTTAGTAATAAGCAAAACACCACTACTATGTTTGGCAGCAGCAAACTCACCTAGCCAAAGCAGGAAGTATTCAATAAGAAGGCTTTAAAATAAAATGATATCATACTTAATAAAAACAAAAATGCGTCTCCCCAGCAACTAAGTACATTCACCAAAAGAGCAGTGCCAGCAGAATTACAGATACACAGAGCAACTCTAAAAGCGAAAGGGAAAAAAATCCAAGATAAAGCAAAAATAAAATGGCAATAGATCAAAGGGTAGGAACATAGAATCATAGAATCATAGAATGCTAGGATTGGAAGGGACCTTGAGAGGTCATCGTGTCCAGCCCCCTGCCCTCATGGCAGGGCCAAGTACTGTCTAGACCATCCCTGAGAGACACTTATCTCACCTGTTTTTAAATATCTACAGTGATGGAGATTCCACAACCTCCCTTGTCAATTTATTCCAGTGTTTGACCGCCCTAACAGTTAGGAACTTTTTCCTAATGTCCAACCTAAACCTCCCTTGCTGCACTTTAAGCCCGTTGCTTCTTGTTCTATCCTCAGAGGACAAGAAGAACAAGTTTTCTCTCTCCTCCTTATGACACCCTTTTAGATACCTGAAAACTGCTCTCATGTCCCGCTTTAATCCTCTTTGTTCCAAACTAAACAAGCCCAATTCTTTCAGTCTTTCTTCATAAGTCATGTTCTCTAGACCTTTGATCATTCTTATTGCTCTTTTCTGTACCCTTTCCAATTTCTCCACATCTTTCTTGAAATGCTGCAGCCAGAACTGAACACAATACTTCAGCTGGGGCCTAACCAGCGCAGAGTAGAGCAGAAGAATGACTTCTCATGTCTTGTTCACAACGTACCTGTTAATGCATCCCAGAATCATGTTTGATTTTTTTGCAACAGCATCACACTGTTGACTCATATTTAACTTGTGGTCCACTATAACCCCTAGATCCCTTTCTGCTGTACTCCTTCCTAGACAGTCGCTTCCCATTCTGTATGTGTGAAATTGATTGTTCCTTTCTAAGTGGAGCACTTTGCATTTGTCTTTATTAAACTTCATCCTGTTTACTTCAGACTATTTCTCCAATATGTCCAGATCATTTTGAATTTTGACCGCATCCTGCAAAGCAGTTGCAACTCCTCCTGGCTTGGTATCATCTGAAAACTTAATAAGTGTACTGTCTATGCCAATATCTAAATCATCGATGAAGATATTGAACAGAACCAGTCCCAACACAGACCCCTGTGGAACCCCACTTGTTATACCTTTCCAGTAGGATTGAGAACCATTAATAACTACTCTCTGAGTACAGTTATCCAGCCAGTTTTGCACCCACCTTACAGTAGCCCCATCTAAGTTCTATTTGCCTAGTTTATTGATAAGAATATCATGTGAGACCGTATCAAATGCCTTACTAAAATCTAGGTATACCACATCCACCGCTTCTCCCTTGTCCACAAGGCTCGTTATCCTATCAAAGAAACCTATCAGATTGGTTTGACGTGATTTGTTCTTTGCAAATCCATGCTGGCTGTTTCCTATTAGCTTACCACCTTCCAAGTGTTTGCAGATGATTCCTTAATTACTTGTTCCATTTTCTTTCCTGGCACAGAATTTAAACTGACTGGTCTGTAGTTTCCTGCTTTGTTCTTATTCCCCTTTTTATAGATGGGCACTATATCTGCCTTTTTCTAGTCTTCTGGAATCTCTCCTGTCTCCCATGATTTTCCAAAGATGATAGCTAATGGCTCAGATACCTCCTCCATCAGCTCCTTGAGTATTCTAGGATGCATTTCATCAGGCCCTGGTGACTTGCAGACATCTAACTTTCCTAAGTGATTTTTAACTTGTTCTTTTTTTTTATTTTATCTTCTAAACCTACCCCTTTCCCGCTAGCATTCACTGTGTTAGGCATTCCTTCCTCAGACTTCTCAGTGGAGACCAAAACAAAGTCATTAAGCCTCTCTGCCGTTTCCAAGCTTCCCGTTACTCTTTCTTCCTGTTGAGCGATGGGCCTACCCTATCCTTGGTCTTCCGCTTGCTTTTAATGTATTTATAAAAAGCCTTCTTGTTTCCCTTTATGCCTGTAGCTAATCTGAGCTCATTTTGTGTCTTTGCCTTTCTAATCTTGCCCCTGCATTCCTGTGTTGTTTGCCTATATTCATCCTTCGTAATTTAGCCTGGTTTTCATTTTTATATGATTCCTTTTTTATTTTGAGATCACACACGATCTGCTGGTTAAGCCAAGTTGGTCTTTTGCCATATTTTCTATCTTTCCTTGCTTTTGGGCCCTTAATAATGCCCCTGTGAAAAACTGCCAACTCTCCTCAGCCGTTTTTCCCCTCAGTCTTGCTTCCCATGGGACCCTACCTACCAGCTCTGAGTTTACTGAAATCCACCTTCCTGAAATCCATTGTCTCTATTTTACTGTTTTCCCTTCTACCCTTCCTTAAAATTGTGAACTCCATGATTTCATGATCACTTTCACCCAAGCTGCTTTCCACTTTTAGATTCTCAATCAGTTCCTCCCTATTTGTTAAAATCAAATCTAGGACAGCTTCCCCCCAGTAGGTTTTTCAATCTTCTGAAATAAAAAGTTGTCTCCAATGCAGTCCAAGAACTATTGGATAGTCTGTGTATTGCTGTGTTAGTTTCCCAACATATACCTGGATAGTTGAAGTCCTCCATCACCACCAAATACTGGGCCCTGGATGATTTTGTGAGTTGTTTAAAAATAGCCTCATCCATCTCTTCCATCTCGGTAGGTGGCCTTTAGTAGACTCCTAGAAGGACATCACCCTTGTTTTTTACCCCTTTTAACTTAATCCAGAGGCTCTCAACACATCTCTTTCCTATGTCCATCTCCACCTCAGTCCAAGTGTGTACATTTTAATATACAAGGCAACACCTCCTCCTTTTTTCCCATCTATCCTTCCTGAGCAAGCTGTACCCTTCCATACCAACATTCCAATCATGTCTATTATCCCACCAAGTTTCCATGATGCCAACAATGTCATAGTTGTATTTATTTATCAGCACTTCCAGTTTTTCCTGCTTATTACCCATACTTCTTGCATTTGTATATAGGCATCTAAGATATTGATTTGATCTTGTCTCCCAGTTTTGCCCTCACCCTCCTTTTTCTCTGCCATTATACCCTGTGCTCCCTCCCATTTCCGACCCATCTCCCGGATTTCCATCTTCTCTAGTTACCCATGGGCTTTGCTTCCCTGTCCCCATCAAACCTAGTTTAAAGCTTGCCTTACTAGGTTAGCCAGTCTGTGTCCAAAAAAACTAGTCTGAGAAGAAGCTTTTAATGTAATTGAGATACACGTCTCCTAGAATGGGAAGGGACCTTGGGAGGTCATCTAGTCCAGGCCCCTGACCTCCTGGTGGGACCCAGCACTACCCCTGATATCTATTTGCCCCAATCCCTAAATGGCCTCCTCAAGGATTGCATGGATACAGATGAATGATGCATGACACAGTGGGGTCCCCCAGGAGGAGAGCTATATCAAGAGTAATGGAAAGACTGAATGGATATGAATTGGACAGAATACATATGTTGGAACTTTGAGTTCTGATGAAAATGAGATATGTTGATATAGTTTACTAAATCTAAGATGATAAAAAGGTTCTGTGATGTTTTCATTGGCAGCTGTATTCTTTAAACAAGCGGATGCCTTCTTTGAAAAAAAAATGGTGGGATAAGTGATTAGGACCCTGTGACAGCAAAAGCAAAAGGCACTGACTTGGAACCAATATTAAAATCAAAACAAAATAATATGGTCTTTTATAAAACAAGAATGATTCAAAAAGTTGGCACGGTTTAACAGGGTCAACATAGGTTGTGTGGTAGGTAGCTGACCAGCCAGCGAAGTTCATGTACAGCCAATTTCAATGCTACTGATATTTAATTAAATGTACTGTGTGATTAATTACATTAGGGAATCCAGTGCCTGGAAAAAGCATATTTATTATTTTCCATCTATATAAAAGGACTATAAAATCTAATCAATTTTAAAGTGAAAAATCATTTCAATTTTATATGTACTTTGAGTACTCCCATGAACTACGGTGGTTTTACAATCAATTTTTAAAACATTTTGGTCTGATACTGCTGTGCGAAAGCTTCACACAAATGAAGGATAAATTGACTAGCTGTCCAGATAAAGAAAGATGGAAATAGACTTTACATGCCTTATAAGATCTCTTCCTTGGTATATCTGCTTAATTTCCATGGAAATCAAGGAGCTTGAGGTGCCAGATACCTTTAAAAACCCAAACCTAACCACCTAGCTTGGCTCCCATTCCTAAGGTATCTGAGTACCTGAGGCTACTATCCCCATTTTATATAAGGGAACTAAGGCCCAACAGATCAGCTCCCACAGGGAGTTCAGGGTTGCAATACTAACCATCAAGTCTCCTAATTTTTGCTGCCTACAGGAATGCAGACAGAAATGCCAGGTCTCCAGAAAGATTGGGTGTGGGGGCAGCACCAGACCTTCCCCAAAAGGGTGGGACCTAGGGCAGACGGACTGGGGACTAGGCTGCGCGTCACTCCTGCTGAATTGCCCAGACCACATGGCCAGGGGCTCCAGTACCTATTTCAAAATGCATTGCTCTCCATACACACTTGCTGCTGTGGTAGCAGAGGCAGCTGGGAGCCTGGGTCTTTTTAAAACACTAGGCCCAGCAACAGCTGCTCCCTTTGTCTTCCCTTCCCTCTGGATACTTAGAAAAAATAAATCAGAGCAACAACTTTGTGATGTACAAAGACTGAGACAGGCATACGGTACCCTTATACAGTAGGATGATAAAGGCGCAACAAGCCACAAAAGCCAGCATGCCACCAGAACTATCCAGCGGGAGTTGCTGTCAAGAGGAGGAGATGCCTGCTCTCTGAGCTCAGCACTTAAATCCAAGTTGCAAGGAGAAAAAATACATGGAAGGTAGGTATCTGGCATGCTAAGTTGTAAGTACATCCCAAAACAAAACCACAGAGGGGAAAGAAATCCCTTGGAATTTGTAGCCAAGTGGTAAGGGAAATCAGTCAAGAGCTGGGAGACACGCCTCAGTAAAAGCACTTCCCATGGAAGTGAGAAGGAATTTGAGTAGGAATCTACCACCTCTACTTCTAATAGGTACAGAAAGTGACATTCTAGCTCCTTTTCTGTCCCAATTCATATTTAGTTATTCAAATATTTAATTTGAATAGAGCAACTTCGACTGGTTTTAAAAGGGAAAACCACAGCAAAATATGCCTTAGTCTGATTGTTAGAGAGTAATCGGAAGCTGTGTTCCTATCCCTTGCCCTCCTAAAGGACAGAGCCTCCAACTGGGAGTATCACACATTTTGGATGACCACATATTATGCTATAAGTTTTGAGGGAGACAGTTATCATTGGTCCATCACACCCCATCCCCAAAGAGGACCCATTTGGTAGATAGCTTATGGACATGTCTATCAGCTTAGGCCTCCATAATTAACTTTGTCAGCCAAACTCTTATCTTTCCTGATTTGTGATTCACTTTAAGGCTTATGCAGCTACTACACAGCCATGTTCTACAATGATGTTGCATTGTGGCACGCTCAGAGACCGAAACTAAGGCACATATTTATTTAGAAGGCAACCATTTGTCAATTGCAATGGTGACTAAATATCAGAATATAGGTGCCCACTTATCTTAATGGATCACACCCAATGAGACTAACTTTTATTCACTGCAACAGTTAGTGCTGATTAGTTTTAATGTTGGTGGGAGCTTAGCTTCTTCAATACTTTTGAGGTTCTGGGCCTCAGAGATTTTCCAGCAATCATAATGGAATTAAAAGGGGGTCTTCTGTGCCCCAGAGTAGTGCCCTCACCACTGAACTATTTTCTTTCCCATCAAACAAGCTAAAAACACTGCGAAGTTATAGAAAATAATCACCTTTCACATTTCATTTGGTGCCGGGATATTTAACATGCAATGAAAGTAAGAGAATAAATTGGAACAGAAATGTGCATATCTCTTCAATAAGAAAAAAAAAACACTGAAAACTAATTTCTTTTTGCTTGATGGGTTAAATAAATTTTTAGTTCCTAAATATGACTGCTAGAACAATGCACAATGAACAAGCATAAAAGACAAGTTTGTTGACAGTCCTGTACTTGAACATAAATGCACTACACTTGTATGTACAGTCAGTTAACTGCAAGCCTGTTTGTTCTATGAATTTACAAATCAAACAAAGCTTGTGCGAAGCAAGCACAAGATGAATAATGGCATAGAAAAGAAATTACATGCTTTGTTTGCTTTGCTAACTCAAAACCAATTGCCACCAGAATTTTTCTCCTTCAAAAATCCCTAGATAATTAAACAGAAAAACACTTGTGAGAGTCTAACATTGAAGTCATGAGATCAGGCACTCATAGGTCAGGATATGCCAAAAGTTCACTTTATTTTAGCGATATAAACTCAGTCCCATTCCACATATGAAGCATTATGAGTTCCTGTTTCAGTTCTTAAAAATACTGTCATTTATATATATTGAAATATAGGGGTGTTAACTGATTAGCATGGAATTTACTACCAGTCTTAGCAGTTAAACAACCCTTGCCAGTTAACTCTGGTGGTGGCCAGCTGTGTTTGGCCAAAGCAGCCTTAGCTGCAGCAGGACTGGTGGGCCAGGAGGTGAGCCCCATGGCCATGATGTGGCCAATTGGCAGAACATAGGTTAAAACTGTTAAGTGCTTTCATTGAACTAGTTAACTATTTTAACATCCCTACTGATGTATTCTATGAAGTATGCAGTATGATCATGGTGCAATGAGTTAGGTTGTCCCAGCTAAGTAATAATATCTTTTAGAACTAAGTGCTCAAAATAGAGACACATTGCAACATGAAATCTTAAATGCCCAGTGGAATTCACAGGCCTGAGAATGGATGATATGGTGGTACTCTTGTAAGCCAATAACTCAGTAGTGAAAGAATTACACTGGGATTTTGGGACTTGTTCCCCCATTATCCTTGTTTCAGAGCACAGCCATACCCCAAGACCTCTCCCTGTCCAGATACAGACCCAAACCACTCTGGAGCACAGTCAGTCTATTTCTGGCCCAACTAAGCGCAAAAGATTCAAAAGAAGGCACCTATGTTGTAGGTTGCTAGAGTCCAGTGATAAGGGATCTCAAGAGAAAGATGAGAAAAAGGTTCACACCCTTAAACTTAATCAGAAATAACACTGATTTGAACCCAGGTTTTTCTCAACCAGCAGGAGTAACTTATCTGTGGAACTATGTGGGGACCACCACTCATGATATGTTGTGCAGGGCCCAGTCTGGTAAGATATAATCTAAAGTAGCATCTGAGCACACCTGCAGGATAGGGTATTTCAGGTGTGATAAGCAGGACGAAACCTAAATTGTGAATTGCATCAGGTGCTGAGCTGCCCAATCAGTGTACAATGTAGGCATGTTTGCACATCCCCTCAATGGGAAACCTAAATATCTAGGGATTTAGTCTACTGTGTTGATCTTCAAACAGATGAAGTTAACAGGTGAGTGGGGTGGGGAACAGTTGCAGACCGTGCTTGAGGGGGTTCCCTTACCCCTCCAGCAATGAGGAATACAGTGATGTCAAAAGAGCATGCTCATTGTTTCAAAAAGATTTTAAAATAATGGGCATATTTCAAAGATGTGGAGTAGCTGTTTAGAGGTACTGAAGCATCCAGAAAATCTATGCCATGTAGACATAGCCTAAGATTGGATAGGCTTCTGAAGTCAATGGGAGAGGATCCATTGGTGATGGTTCATGCTGGAACAATGACATTGCATTGAGGAACATCTCACAGATAATCAATGACTTTAGGGAATTCGTAAGATGTAAATGATCTGGGACACATGATTTGTGCTTTGAGATGCATTCATTTCTACAGCTGATCCATAGCTGTGCTTGCACAGCCACTTCTCATAGTCCCAGGCAATGCAATACATCTTGTCTACTCTAGACAGGAAGGCATCTAGATTGTATAGCAGCCACAGCTGGTTGGGCAGTTGAACAACTGTATGTGCTCACCAAGCAGGTCAATGAGAAAAAGTCACTTCATATTATGTAAATGGGTTGGGGTAAGAGAGTGGATGCTTCATGTCTCCATGAGCCCTAGGGCAGTGAAGTTCATGACTGTTGTGACCAGAGCAGTCATTCTCACAGAGAATGGAGCATTTGTGGGATAGCTGCTGGAGGTCTATTAAAAGGCCCTCCCAAAAACATGTCATGTACTGTCAAATCTTGTCTTTGGGGTGGTTTTGTCTTATACTATACAGATTTCATGGGGGAGGCCATGTTTCTGAAAATGGAAGTTTTGTGGGTTACAGTATTACCACCTTTACTTTTGTAGTCCCTTCAGATCTGGGAGGTCAGACAGCAGCAGCTGCTGGCCAGGATCCCAGCTCTGAAGTTGGTGTCCTGCCAGCAGCAGAGATGTAAGAATGGCCGTATCATACCTTGTCTCCCTTACTTCTACACTGCTGTTGGTGCCAGCTCTGCCTTCAGAGCGAGGCTCTTGGCCAGTAGCTGCTGCTCTCCAGCTGCCCAACTCTAAAGGCAGCACCGCTGCCATCAGTAGCACCAAAGTAAGGGTAAACAGTACTGCAGCCCCGCCTGCAATAACCTTGCAACCCTTCTCAGCTCTGTTTTTGGTCAGGACCCTTGCACTTTCAACACCATGAAATTTCAAATTTAGATAGCTGAAATAATGAAATTTGCAATTTCAAAAATCCTGTGACCACAAAATTGACCGTAACAGCCCAGGAATTTGGTTGGGACCTAATTTTCATGTCAACGCAGGTAATAGTATTTATACTAATGGGGCATTAACACCGGTAGGTAGACAACGGCTCATAAGGCATTCAGGGAAGTGGTTTTATCGAATCACCATGAGATGCTTACATTGGCCACAGATAATTAAAATGTAAATACATGTACAAATAGATTAACTCGAGGCACCTTACATATACCTAATTTTGAATTGTAGACATGGCTGAAATCACAATCTAGATTAAGTAGATCACTTATTTTACAGAGAAGAATCTCATTCCTTTTTTGTGAGAATTGAGAATGAAAATGTTGTTCCCACACATGTATCTTTAATCTGCCAGAGGAAGAAAAATAGCCTATTATATAATCTCTAATTGCCCCATTTATCTGACATACACAAAGATGGATAAAAGTCAAGCAGAAGGCACAGGAAGATTCATGTCAAAGTTTGGTCATGATATGTCACAGATTTCTTTCATTTTCTGCCTTCAATAACCCATCAAAGTAGATTTACACTATAATTAGACTGAGATGCCCTGGGAGAATCCTTAATAAATACAGTCACTAGCTGTCCCATGTACTAATGTCTATTTAAAAAACAACAGCTTTATTTCACAATGCCAACACAACAGTCAAAAAGTGAATTTTGAATATCTATTAAAAATGAACAAACACACCAAAAAACAAAACAAAACAAAAAAACCCACATCCAACCATGGGTATCGATAGCTTTTCTATCAATGCAAACACTTTTCTTCAGCACAGGAGAGAACTTAAGCCCAAGCCAACTGAGGGAGTGACTTTATATTTTTACAAAATGTCGTACGTATTAGTTCCCAAAAGTTTTTATTATTATTATTATTATTATTTTGAAGGATTTTCTTTTTATTTTGCTCAGCTCTAAACTAAGTTTCACCATTACTAAGGGCATTCCTGATTATACAGACAGTGCACATGTTTGGAAAAGCAGATTGAGGCCTTTTGAGGGACACACCAGACAGAACAATATGCCAGAAAACTCTGTACTTCTGCCAAGAAGGATGGCTCACAATATAAATAAAATTGTATGTGACGTGCACACTAGGTCTGCACTTACAAAAAAATATATGTTTTTATATCAGCATAGCTAACCCCAATTAATTATCATGTTAGAGGGGTAGCCATGTTAGTCCATAGCTTCACAAAGTTAGTTATCTTCATATAAAGCCTTGTGTTGACAAGGCGCTGTCTTTTTACTTAAGTCTTGAGGTAAACTCCAGAAGGGCATGTAAAATGTTTGAAAATATTTTAATAAATTATAGCAGATAAAAATAGAGGTAGCCAAGCTGTATGGAGATGAAAGGGTGAATGGGCTGTTGAGAAAGACATTTTAAACCAGAAGAAATATGAATTACATTTGATATTTTCATGTGTTACACTAATTTATTAAAAAAATCATGAGGTCTAACACTGTGTAAGTAAATGTTAGCATTAAAATATGAACACCAATGATGGAAACTATTTTATATTATAGTGAACTAAAGAGGATTTTAAAAAGGTAAGTTCTTCTGATCACTGTGCAAAAACCCAACTCCTTTCTGCCTGCAGGATAAGGCTTGAAGAAGAATTTGGATATCTTAATTTAAGGGTAAAAGTGGATCAAGAATAAGTGCCTCAAGTTACTCCTAGGATCTATCTACTTTCAGCCTTCATATCTGAAACTTTAATTTCTTCTTCAAAGAGTGGGCTTTGCCAGGAATATGCTTACAAAAGTATTTCATACTAGCCAGGAAAGGGTAAATTTACAAAGCACTGCATGGTGTTTTGGCCATATGACTGTTTTTGAATTCTGATTGGGAGCAATTAAAACCATGTGCAGTGCTTTCAAAATTTACTGCAATGATACTTTAAAATGATTAAAAATACAATACTGTAAGCCAAACACAGGAGATGTTATCTAACACATCTAAGTGCTTTTAATAATATTTACTCTAAAAGGTAAAGTCACATTGTTCCATGCACTGTTACAATTAAAGTATTTCTTAAATACCTTTGCAAAACTTATTCCACAGGCTCAATTGGAAGCAAAACATTAATCAGACAAGCTGCAGGAAGAACTGTTGCTGATTTGGCCATGATGGTTTTGATGACCCCCTGAGTCTTGCCTTTCTTTACGAAGTAATTTGTTTCATATCAAAGGCTATGACTGATCTCAGCTGGCAAGGGGTCAATTATCCACAGCCCTTTGCCTCCAGCTTCAGAGAACTAATTGCTTATTTTATATTCTTTTGAAAAAAAATTAATAGAAATGAAGTAATTGCTGATGGCTGGAATTTGCCAAAAACACTCTTGACCAACTGGATGAACAATTGTGAACAATATGCCTTTTACAAGTGGTGCACTTCCAAATCAAAGAGCTGATCCAGCCTTGATTAAACCAAAAAGTGAGGACCAAATTCCACTTTCATTTTCTTGAATATAAATCCAGTACAGTATCATTAAAGCCTGCATGAGTGGGAATGATGTCAAGCTAACTTTAGAGTACTGCTGTTAAACTTTTACAATTAACCTCTTTATTATATTGAGGTGGTTCCCTCTAACTCTTCCCATGCATCAAGAGTCTCTCCAAATCTTGTCCATTCTGCCTGCAGACTTCTCAAAATATGACTTTTCCCCTGTATTTGTTGAAGTTGAGGTTCCCTAAAATAAGAACAAAAATGAATATATATGTAAATCTTTTTGTCCTATTTTTAGCTTCAGAGATATTCACAATAAATAAAAGTTTTTTTTCTATTCTTTTTATATAAAGTAATAATAATAAATCTGGTAGAGAATCTACTAAGGCCACATTCTGGTTCATGATTAAGATTCATTGGCCTGAGAGTTGTACACTGAGTAAGCCAAGTAAATGTCAATATTCACCATGAAGTCCAATAAATCTTGATATTGACCAAACTACTGAAATCGATACAAGTATAATTGGACAGGACTTTAAGGTAAGTAGAAATACAACCAAATACTTTGATGGCTTGAGAATCAAGCTGGAAATACACAGACAATAGCTATTAACTCAGGAAACAATTGATGATAGGAAGATTTGTTGTGAATTACTAAAAGTTAGTAATTTAAAGAGATACCATGGACATTTCAATAACATCATCATCATTATTATTATTGTTATTATTATTATTATTATTACTGATACAGTCTATAGATTTCTGAAGATGGAATTATTATGAAGATAAAACAAAGGAAAATAAAAGGACAAGAAATGGAAGGAAGTTCTTCCTTCAGAAGATCACAGAAAAGCAGCATCCCTGCTCTGAGGTACTCTTCCTTGAATGTAGGCTGAAGAGCCAGAATCTTTCCCGTATCTATTAACTGGAGTCAATGCCCATCAGCTCTTCCATATGGCTAAGCCTCACTTGCATGAAGAAGAAGAATCATAAGAATCCAAAAATCAACATGGCCAGCATGCTTGGACGTGCAGAGGTTAATGTATTAAGCTAGCTTCTCCATTAATTTCAGTCCACTTGGCATTTACAGTATTGAAGCTCATTCAAATTACAGTTGACATCAAATTGAAAATATTATATTGGATACAGTTTTATGAAGGCCGACTAAATTCTCAATTTTACTGCTTGTAGGCACATTAACAGACTTCTTTTCACATAATTCTGCACAAATAAAGGTCTCTGTTTCAGGAATTCTGTTGTCCTACTTTCACACAAAATTGATGCCTGGCAAAATGGAGTTATTCCATCCTCCTCAGGTCTCTAACACCAACTCTATCTACCCCATATTAATTTCTGATCTACTACTGCTCTAAAGGGAGACTTGCTCTTAACAAAACTTCTGTAAAAGAGCTGATGGAGAACTCTGGCTCCTGTCACTCTACCTAGCAACCCCTTTAGAAAAAGGCCATTGCTCAGAGCAGAGATGTTATTCATAATCAAATGTGCAACAACAACAACTCTCTTGCTTTCAGACAGTCCACACAGATCCCTGGATTTTGTTAGAGCTACTTAATATATATCAGGTGAGGATATGGCTTCAAATAGAAGTCAAACTTAATTCTATGTATTATGTACTATAGGTTTTGTGTGTGACAGATATCAATCTGGATGCATATGCTTGACCACAGAACATTAAGACCATATGTCTACAGTTCAAGGAGCTAGAAGTCTGTAGCTTAAGTCTTCTTTTTGTCCCCATCACCAGCATGGATGCTCTTATGGCCAGCTTCAATGTCCTTGGCTTCCCCAATTGTTTTGTGGTGCTGGAAGGGACCCACATCCCCATCTGTACCCCAGAACACAGCATCTCATGCTACATTAATGAGAAGGTCTATCACTCCATTGTCATGCAGGCCCTGATGAACTATCATGGACAATTTCTGCATATGTATGTCGGGTTGCTGGGCCAGACCCATGATTCCAGCCTGTTCTGGAGGATGGAGATGGGTGCCTATGTCCCTGACAGAAGCTGGCCATTGGGGACATGCAGATGCCTTGTGCATGGTGGGGGATGCAGCCCACTCACACCTGCCAGGGCTGATGAGGCCATACATTGGGCACCTGGATTGAACCCAGGAAATGTTCAAACATCCACCTCACCCAGGCACAGAACCAAGTTGAGTGAGCCTTCGGGTGCTCCCTTTGCCCCCCACCCCCCAACCAATAAGGAAGGGTGCAGGAATGGTGTTTAAAACAAACCATTTACTCAACAAAATTGAACTTTGTAAAAAGTAGACATTTATGAAACAACTATTTACAATGCGCAATGTGCCTGTCTATATACAGCAATGGTGGGGGGGCGAGCTTGAGATGGGATAGCTGGCATCTCAACTTGAAGGAGGCGCCTCACTCCAGGGAGGAGGTAGAGGGCTGCAAGCCATGTCAGCTGTGGGATCCCTCCTGCCCTGGGTCCCCATCAAGGATGGGTTGGGGCTGAGATTAAGGGAGAGGTATGGAAGTGGGAGGGGGGCTGCTGCGGGGTCAGGCTCGGCCAGGGGAGCAGGTGGGGCCTGGTCGCTGGCCATGTACATTGCCCACCACAGAGCCTGAAGCAACACTTGAGGCATGAAGTCAGGGGGCAGGAGGGGGAGCAATGATGGCAGGGAAAGAGGCGCATCAGGGGCTGTGGGCTTGGTGGCCCATGCCACCCACGCCTTCAGGATATCCAGGAGGAAGTTGACCTGGGCCATTCACTGATCAGAGGCCTGCACCCACTCGCGCTGCTACGCCTCTTCCCACTACAACTGCTGCTCCATGATCTCATTCTGCTGCCAGACAGCAACAGTGTAGGCCCAGAGGCTATTGTCCTCTGGGCAGCAACATCCCCTCTGGCTGCAGGCATGCCCTTTTCGTGGTGGGGAGCTGTCTCTTGGGCGTGTCACTTACAGTTCTGCTCACTCCAGCTCCTCCCTAGGACTGCCTGGCCTGGCAGTGTAGCTGGCCTGACCCTCAGACTGTGCAGCTGTAAAGAGAGAGTGGGAGATGGTGAGTCCTTCCCGCAGCACAGCCCTCAAAGCTGTGCGTTTTTTCCTAATAAAAGCCCAGTTCTTCCAGAAAAAGCCTCTTGTGTAGACGTAGCCATAGTGCCTAAGAGTCTGTCAAGGAGTGGGGGCATATCCACTTCAGTCTACATGCCTGGGGCACCTATTTTATGCCTAACTGCAGCGGCATCCTCAAACTAGACACTGTCCCTCTGAGCACAAAACCACAAAACTTCCAAAGTGCTGGTGCCACCTTTGTCTTTTATCCCAGTGGTTAGACAGCTCTCCTGTAAAGTGAAGACTTGCATTCAAATGCCCCTGCTGCCTGGGGTGGGGGTGGTGATTTGAACTGGGAACTCACAGCTCCCAATTAGACTGCCCTAACCTGTGAGTTACATGCTGAAGAAAGTCTTATTCAGTCTCCTTCTCTCCTTAATTGGAGCAAGGAAACCTAGGTCACTAAACTGGTAGGTGAGGGCAAGGGTGCTAAGCATAAAGACTGGGGAGCAACTCCTCCCTCTGGCATTTCTTGGGAAAAGTGGCTTAGACACCCAACTGCAGGAAAAGTTTCCCAGCAAAGAATCCCAAGCGGCTATAGCTGCTTTTCTCAGCTCAGACTTAGGTGTGCAGTTCCATTGTGGGAAATGACTTCGACCAGCCTTCTTTGCATTTCCCAGTTGCTAGCTTAGGCAGTGCCTGACTTAGTATGCTGTCTTTTGGGGATCTCGTTTGTAGAAGGACGACTTTCCCATGCACTAAGCACCTAATCCAGGGATGTGGATTTCAGTCATGGCAAAACTTAAGCCCTTCATGGATCTAGCCCATAGTTTGTCTTTTTCTGTGTTGAGTCTTAGCCCGAATGGAATGGCAAAAATCTTAGAAATCTGATTTCAAGGGGACCAGGACTGAGTCAGATGCATGTATGTCAAAATGCAACCCAGCACTGTACTCCTCAGGCCATTTTGTCCAATTAAATGACAATATCACAAGGCGATCACCTGGGATGATACAACCTTTTGTGGCCTGTTTCATGGGAGGGCTGCTAAGCAGAAAAATTGGGATAGCTATAATCTTTTTCTCCCCACCACCTAATGTGTGAATGGCAGTTAAACATACCTTAAGATCTCCTGCAACCATCTTACACCATGAACGTACACACCAGAACACAATACACTATGTGAAATTCTTTCTTCCATCATAGAATAGGATGTAATTTTTGCCTCTCATTATATACACCTCAGACTATGTACAGTAAACATCTGAGTGAATGGAGCTCTGCAGAAGGACCTGAACAGGTGCTCCCTCAGCAGAGAAGAGTCACACATTGATGAAGCCATTACACAGCCTGCTCAGCTCTTTGATCAGCAGAAAACAACATCATGGTCTTTGCAGCAACAAAATAACTAATATGCTAAAATGAAATATGGTAGATGAAAATTTCTGCACTATTTCAGAATGTCTCCTGAGGCAGGTCAATTATTCTGCATGGCACATGACAGGTCTAAGCATCCTTGTGTCTCCTATCTTATACAGAGAAGAGGTGGCGTGCAGCTGAAAAAGCAAGAAAGATGCCCTTTTTCTCAAAAAATCTTTAACTTTAACTTTAATCTTTAATCTTTAACTTTAATCTTTAATCTTTAACTCAGTACTATATAACACAGTAAAGTTTGTGGATGACACAAATCAGGAGAGGGTAAATAATTGAGAAGAGATGACTGATGGAGAGCAACTTGAATTCACAAGAAAACTGAGGGCAAACAAAATAAGCATTTTAGTGTGATGAACAAACAGGACTGAAAAACGTAGGCCATATGTTTAAGATGGTAGGGGGCTCTATCCTGAGAAGCTGTGGATTTGATGGCCAATAATCATCTGAACTTGAGTCCTGAGTGCAAATCTGTAGCTTCAAGAGCTAATGCAATGGGTCCCTGACAGTCGTTTCCAGTTTAGAAACAGTTTAAGTGCCACAGATCTCGGTATTCTTAACCACCACCAAGCTTCATTATCTTTCTTCTTCAGGCCACAGCCTGGAGGGTTTACATACTACTGTCAATGCCAGTTTCTCGGCAAGCATACAGTATGACCAACAGCCCTGCCTGCCTTCAGGCTCCTTATTCTCCTCGCCATGACCTCCATACCATCTGTATAATCCCACTGCCTGCAGTGACTTCCATGCAAATAGACCTTCAGCTGCTTTACAGTTAGGCACCCTCTGCTGATCTTTCAGTCTGGTTCCAATTACTATACCTGGTGGGGATCTGGTTGCCAGTACTGAGTTAGCTACTGATTGAGCACATCCTGTTACAAAGATGCATAAATGGAAAATCTCAGGTAGAATTTGAGATGCTATTTTACCTTGGAATGTATAACAGCTTCAGTAGTTGTGTCCAGTTCTGGTGTCCACAATTCAGGAATGCTGTTGAAAATTGGATAGTGTTTGAAGAAGAGCCACAACAATGATTAGAGAAAGCATACCTCAGTGATAGACTCCGGGAACTCAACCTATTTAGCAAAGAGAAGGTTAAGGATTGATTTGATGAGTCTGTAAGTATTTACATGAGGCATATACATTTGATAGCGGGTTAGTCACTCGAGCAGACAAAGATATAAAAAGATCCGAGAGCTAGAAACTAAAAATAGAGAAAATCAGAAATGATAAAGTTGAATTATTAATTATTTTGAGAGTAATAACTATTGCAACAATTTTCCAAAACTCATGGTTGATTTTTAGGCACTGGCAATTTATAAATCAAGATTAATTTTTTTTTTTGTTCAAAAAGTATTTAAGTAAATCCTCTGGCTTGTGTAATATAGGACATCAGACTGGATAATCACAATGATCATTTTGGCCTGAAATCTGTTATGCTAACTCTACACAAAGGCACCTGCCATATTAAAACAGAGCCATAACTTCTGCAGCTCTGAAAGTGGTACAGTGAAGAGATGGGCATGAGACAGCACCATATACAGAGTCACACAGGGGAAAAGAGGGAGCAAGCATTTATGAAGAAAGAAAAATAAAGAAGCAATAAAGGTATTTATACAAACTAAAGGCTTGGAGTTCAAATCAAGGCTTTTTTTTAATCTAAACCATAGGTTTGGAGGTATTTGCATGCAAAGGTTTAGATGCTGACTTTATTTTTTTTCCCTTTTTTCAGCCTTATAGAGCAATAAGATTCTCACTGCAATAGCTTGAAGAAAAATTGTTGTAAAGCTCTCTCAACACTGTCATTTGCATCAGTCTCAGAACAATCAAGGAAATCACATGCTATGGTAATAGAGAATAGTTGTTTACAGGATACAATCAGTCACTGTCTGTGCTATATGCTAGCTGAGTGTCGCGAATGTCTAGATATTTAGACTCAGGTTCCATAGCCCTCCAGCAGATAAAAGGGGCTTTAGCCAGCTGACTACTCACATTTGGTAGTCATGAACCACGAATGCCTTCTTTCTCAGTCCTGTTCAAGCTAAGTATATCCTTCATTTTAAAAGGTGTTTGGCAAAGCCAAAAGGGAAGACATGAATAGATGTTTATTCCATAGCAGTGAAGATAATCTTGGACTGTTGAGTTAGATGATTGATCTTAGGGTGAGGATAGTCATCATAGCACTAGTGTTTCTTTTGCTGAAAAGCACTTCAGTGTACCTGCAAAATGAAGCCCTACATAAGACAGACCATGCAGTATATCACCACTAGATATTTTGTTTTCTCACCTGGATGTAAAGCAATTTGCATTGGTTCTGGAACACTTTAGTAGTAAGAGTGCATTGAACACACTATACTGTGAGCACAGTATATTGTAGATGCCATGCATTTGGTTGATATTAAATTGTTGAACCAGGAGGTGACATCATACCCATAGCTTTGGCACACCTGGCTAGCAGGATCTGAAGTTGGAGTTTTCAACTTCAGTGTTTTGTATAGATAAAATACATTGGCTACGTCTACACTAGCCCCAAACTTCGAAATGGCCACGCAAATGGCCATTTCGAAGTTTACTAATGAAGCCTGAAATGCATATTGAGTGCCTCATTAGCATGCGGGCGGCCTCAGCACTTCGAAATTGACGCACCTTGCCGCCGCACGGCTCGTCCTGACGGGGCTCCTTTTCGAAAGGACCCCTCCTACTTCGAAGTCCCCTTATTCCCATCAGCTCATGGGAATAAGAGGACTTCGAAGTAGGCAGGGTCCTTTCAAAAAGGAGCCCCGTCGGGACGAGCCGTGCAGCGGCGAGGTGCGTCAATTTCAAAGTGCCGTGGCCGCCCGCATGCTGATGAAGCGCCGAATATACATTTCACTGCTCCATTAGTAAACTTCGAAATGGCCATTTGCATGGCCATTTCAAAGTTTGGGGCTAGTGTAGACACAGCCATTATGTGAGAGAATAGGTGCTCATTTGGTTATCAGGCCTTCGTTTAGGTTAGTTGAGAGTTTCTGAGTGGGTCAGTTTTTCTGTTAGCTTTCCTGCGTTAGACTCAATACCTGAAACTATCTATACTGGTCAATAGAAACAGATTCAAGCAAGCATTCACATTATGTACTGTAGAGCTACCTATTTTAGTGCACAAGTTACCAGCCATACAAACACTAAATTAATTTTCACACTCACTTCTGGCTGGCCTTCTCAGATAAGTGTTGCTATATGCTTGTTGCTAGATATCATTCCTATCAATTAATTTTAGCCAATTTTTCCAAGGTCAATGAATGGTGTTAATTACGCACCCCTTGAATCTACAAAAGCTTGATTATTCGTTAGCTGAAAAAACTGTCACAACTGCATTTAACTATGTCCTATTCATTTTTGAGGCAAGATGAAATCTATGTTATTATTTTGCCTCCACTTAGACATCTTCTTGTAAGTGACAGAGAAAGATTTTCATACATTTTAATAATGAAGACTCCACACGTGTAAGTCTTTGCAAGATCAAGGCCTAAAAATGTGCTGGTAAAAGGACTGATAAATAGGTTGAGCAAGTGTCTGATTTGCAGCCAGAACATCTGGTCTGAAAGGGATTCTGACAGCTTGGGTCTCTGCAGCTGACAGAGCTGTTGACTGTTTGGTTGGTAGCACCATGCAGTGGGCTTATCAGGCACTCTGTGAGCCTCTGTCTCATGCAGTTCCTGGGAAGCAGTCAGCAATAGCACATTCCTCTCCACTTTTGCTCCCATGGATAAGGGGCAGCCAGGAAGCTCCACAAGCTACCTCTGCCCCAAGCACCTTCCCACTGGGAATCCTGGACAATGAGAGCAGCAGCAGTGCCTGCAGGTGGGGCAATGAAGAGAACCACTAGCCCATGCCTCTGTCTATGAGCCAGAGTGGAGACATGCCATTACCTCTGGGAGCTGCTTGATGTGAGCAATGCCTGGAGCCTGTACCCGAACTCCTCCCACACGCCAAACCCCCGATGCCAGTCCTGAAATCCTCCTGTCCTACAAACCCCTCAATATAAGGCCAAGGTAGCCTTCTGCACTTTTGACCCATCACTTCAGCCCCATCCCAGAGTCCTCATCACACAACATATCCAACCCCAATCTCCCCACTGCAAGTCCTGGTCCCCCCAGTCTTCAAACCCCTTGGGTCTCAGCCTAGAGCACCCTCAGGCATCCCAACCCCTTATCTCCAGCCCCACCCCAGAGCTTGTATCCCCAGATGGAATCCTCACCCCACCCTCCATGCTACCAAATCCTGATTCTACTGTCATGCTCCTGACAGTAGCTTCTCCAGCACTCCAAACCCCTCATCCCTGGCTCCACCCTGGAACTTTCTGTCCCTCCTGCACCCCAGCTACCAAGCCAGCCCCGTGAAAAGGAGCAAGTGAGGGAGAGAAGAGGGAGGAGTGGGAATGGAGTAAGCAGGGGCAAGGCAGAGGCTGGGCAAGGGTGTTCCATTCTGTGTTACTAGGAAGTGGGCAACCACCTTGCTAAATCAAGTAATTATAAAGGTAACACCAAACAATAAGTTGTACATTTCCCACAGTGAATCAGTAAAATCATCAATAAATTGAAATCAGTTGTTGCACTAATGACGTCAAGATAGGTACAAAGTGTGACGTTTGGTCATACTGAGATCAGCAGGTCCAGAATTTTCTCCATAGTAAAAATTCACCTGTGGCGTAACAGACGTAACTTCCATTCATCTCCGAAGGAACTGTGTACCCATGAGCCACAGATGAAAATGGCTCAACAATTAAGTTTTTTTCCTGTGGAGTGTTCAATTTCACCACTGTTGAGAAGAGCTTGTTGCCCTTTCTGGTGAATTGCAAACATTCCAGATAAGAAAAGAGATCATCAGTGACAGTTATAGGTTCATTCTTAAGACAGTGATGTTGAAAGCACACACAGGCTATGTCTGCACTGTAGGGTGAAAATTTTTCAGGAAGGCCATGGTTTGTGCTAAAGAGCCCCTATTTGATTCTTAAAGTCTGGAGTAGGCCCATAATACAGAAACCCAGCTAGCATGTGTGGAAAGATACCTCGCTGGGCCCCCTTCTCCCTTCTCTCTCTCATTAGATACCTTGCTGGGCCCCTTCTCCCTTATGTCTCTCTCACAAGACCCAGAGAAGGACTTCCTAGCTCAGGCAGGAAGGGCCTTGAAACCTGAAGGGCAGAAGAGCTGCCTTGGCAACCACATTCCAAGGAGAGACCCTGCATGTGGAAACCAGTTGTTAGTACTGTTAATGATATGTGCTTTAAATCTTCTAAATAACGCCCCCGCCCCTGGATGCACCAGTGTGGAGGCATCACCACATCCTCGAGCCTATCTTGACATGAATCGGTCATTGTGTATCTGCTTTGTTTAACACGTAGAAGAAACCACCTGTACTAGAGCTAAGATGCTCTGTAACCTATGGGGGGAGATACTCTGTAACCTTTTTAAACTTTTTAAATTATTGGCTTATTGTGCTTGTTTTGTCTTGCTGCTAGAACCTATCCAGGAGTGGGGGACACCCATGTCATACTTTCCCTCTGCTCATCAATAATCTATATAATCAGTTGTAATCTATTGTCTGGCAGTGCTTCACTGAGTCCTGATGGGCGAAGTGGCACTCCACCAGCTCTGTGTATAATAAACCCTCCTGCTTGCTTCATATATGGTGTCCAGACTTTGTTCCAACAACTGGGGGCTCGTCCAGGATCCGAGCTTGTGAGCTGCCTGGGAGACAGAGACTTAACATCCAAGAGAGGTAAGTATGTTTACTTTACCACCTCATTAGGCTAGGGATGGGGGCCTCTCTCTCTCTTCCGTCAGACACATCTTGGTTCCACTTTCCAAATATAAACCAGGAGGAACCTGGACATGTGTGAGCCAAACAGAGGGGATATCCATGGAAACGGGGACAAGTACAGGAGGGATGTATACTGGTTTGTTACGGAGGGACTGGGTAAACCACCAAGGATCAGTTGAGCTGTACGTTAAGCCCAGGACTGGCTGGGTACACCAGGCGGCAGGCACTGTGAATTGGTGGTCCCACTTACTCATTGCATGTAACATTGTGGCTACGTCTACACGTGCAGCCAACATCGAAATAGGCTATTTCGATGAATAATGTCTACACGTCCTCCAGGGCTGGCAACGTCGATGTTCAACTTCGAAATAGCGCCCGACGCGTGTAGACGTGACGGGCGCTATTTCGAAGTTGGTGCTGCTACTTCGAAGTAGCGTGCACGTGTAGACGCAGCCTGTAAGTCCTGATGGAAGCCCCCGGCAGGCACATAACATACACACCTTTGAATAGTACAAGTCCCATTAAGATATTTGTGGGTACCAAGGCCACGGTAAGCTGTGTACAGAGAGATGGAGAAGGGGAAGACGCACATTCTCAATAAGGCTGGCCCAAGACTGTGGGACTTGAGACCATGGCACCAGAGGGCAGACATATATCCCCATCCTGGCCAGCGAAGCTGTATACCGAAAGGGGAAGATGCACTTTCCCAGACAAATTATTAAAAAAAAAATTAGGAAAGGGGAAGATGCACATTCCCAAACAAGAGTGAAAAAAGGAAGGAAAAAAAAAGAGTAACACACATCCCCAGACAACTGCCAAGGCAGGCTCAAGTCATGACACCTAATGGGGCAATGGGAGCTGACCCACGAGATTATTTGGAGTACAAGCCCAAAGGTACTTCACAGGCAGCAGTTAAGAAAGCAGAATATGCCACAGCTGGAACTGAGGAGGATTTGATTAAGTGTTGGACTAATCAGAAAAGAGATAAAACAGATAAGGCAGTAATAATATTATTGGACATCCTAAAATTAAAGGAGAAAGAAATTAAAACCTTGAGAGATTAAAACAATGTTCTGAAAAGTAAGTGCCAATCTCAGAGTGAGAAAATCAAACTGCAAGAATCACAACCTCTGTGCCAGGGAAAACACCAAAGTCAGGGGAGAGGGAACTCTCAGTCGGTGCTTTACCACTGCTTCACTACCCATGGGAAGATTTGGCAACCCAAGCGAACCCCTGTCCCCCTGCACCCACCTTCATATGAGCGAGAACCAGCTCTAAATCCTGCCAGAAATGATGGTGGGGAGGCACAGAAGATAGCAACAGTGGGGGATTACGTACAGTGTATGGCTCCTATTTAAACATATACTAGAAGAATAAGGAATGTTGGGGAAGGTAGAACAGCTGATGGAAGATTCCACACAGAGATAGTGACCAGGGCAAAACGATAGTTTGGGAGCAGCAGTTTTACTCATGTATGCTGCAGAAAGGAAGGATTTCAGCGCAAGCAGCCTGAGGAGGCATAAGCCAAATAGATGCAGGCTGATTTGGAAATGTAAACAAAAGCATGTGAATGAAAAAAGGACGAAGTATATAAGGTAGGAAATTCAAGCTAAGGCTCTGCAACCAACATGTATAATAATGGAGGGAAGATCCCTGTAATGGGTTTAACTAAGATTCAGTTTGCTGCAGTGGTTTGGACAGACACAAGGAGAGAAAGAAGTTGTGACTTTACCTTATAAATATAGGAGATAGGTCAAATAAGTTTAGCAAACATGAAAGCTGTTTGTCTGAGTTCTTTTTCCAATTAACTCTTCAGGGTATAGAGTATACTCTCACAAGCGTTCAGGTTGTGCAGTCTTAATTTAAATTAATTGTTTTGCTAACAAGTGTTTGTGTCAGAATCTTACAGCTTGTCCTTGTGGTGACAGGGAGCTGTTTTTGGTTTTTGTGCTGCCAAGTGACTGGAAATTAGAAACTGTACTAATCTGTACTCCTCCTCCTTTGTGTTTGGAACTTCTTTGCTTTGTGACTGGTCTGGAGTAATTTTGTTTGCTCATCTGTCTGTTTGCATGTTTGTTTGTTGGTCTTGCTGGTGTACCCATAAGAAGGGGACGCCTTCTGATCTTTATACCTTTCAATGTCGGAGAACAGAAATTGTGTAAAACCTAAATAGGCTCACAGGGTTAAGTTTTCTCTTCTGTTGTAAACCTAGTTAATTTATAGAGGTAACATTAATATACAGAAATAATGTATGAGAAGTACTTGAAAGCACCCGCTAAGTGTTATGCCCAACAGGATCACAGGGATTTGTGGGGTCTGCTAAGTAAAATATGTAAGTTAGGAGAAAAGTTTAATACCCATCTGCCAACAGCTCTCAGCCTTAAGGTTAACCCTGGCTATCTCTACCCTGCTGAAGTGGAGGCAGGAAGAGAGGGAGTAATCCAAGATTTACTAAGGGAAGGGGTCTTCATTAAGACCCAGAGCCCCTTCAATAGCCCAAATTTTGCCATTTCTAAAGTTGAATAAAATGTCCTGGTGGGTCACTGTGAATTATGAAAAATAAACACAGCTACCCGTGTTATGACTCCTGTAAGTTGCCTTATGCCTAATGTCTATACTGGATACAAGAAACAAGGAAAGTGAATTATTTGCTAAAGTCCAGGACAGGAGTATTGTGATAGGAAAAAACAGTAAGTTCAGGCATACAAGATCCAAATCCCTGTAGTATTACTTAATATCCAATAAAATGTCATTTTGTAAAATAAGCAAGTAATTGAAGGAAAGAGTAAATTAATCTCACAAATTTAGGAGGAAACTAATCAGTTAAACTTTGTAAATTAACTTCATAAAATGCTATAAAGAACAATTCTCTGTTTCTTTGCAGACATTCCAAAGGAAAAATGGGCCCTTTTTCCAAAGGAGTGTCTGTAAATAAGCCAGGCTAAGAGATAATCAAATTTAAATCTCTATAATTCAGTAAACTTGCTAAAAGAAGATAATGGGTTTCTATTGGAATTTAACTTCCCCAAATGTATAAAAGCCGTGAGAAAGCCGTGCTAGTCTATATACTGTCAAAACAAAAAAGCAGTCAAGTAACACTTTAAAGACTAACAAAATAATTTATTAGGTGAGCTTTCATGGGACAGACCCATTTGTTCCGACCACAGTCATACCAGAACAGACTCAATATTTAAGACACAGAGAACCAAAAACAGTAATCAAGGTTAACAAATCAGAAAAAAATTATCCAGGTGAGCAAATCAGAGAGCGGGGGCAGGGGAAGTCAAGAATTAGATGAAGCCAAGTATGCAAAAGAGCCCCTACAGTGTCCCAGAAAATTTTCATCCCAGTTCAAACCACGTGTTAATGTGTCGAATTTGAATATGAAAGAGAGTTCAGCAAAGCAGAGTGAAAATTCTTCTTCACTAGTAACAGAGAGGGAGTTGTGCTAGTTTATACGCTATCAAAACAAAAAAGCAGTCAGGTAGCACTTTAAAGACTAACAAAATAATTTATTAGGTGAGCTTTCGTGGGACAGACCCACTTCTTTAGACCATAGCCATACCAGAACAGACTCAATATAAAAGGGTCACTCATGAAATAAGTCCAAAATTAGCATAACAGAAAAACCATTACAAACTTGGTCTGCAGTATAAAAAAAGGACACTAAAAACACTACCTCATAAACTTTGATAATTAACCAAGCTAGTAATTAATTCACCCTAAACCAGCTTAAACGGCAAAAGCCTTGTCTAACCACAGAACAAAATCCAAATAAGTCTGGAATTAATGTAATGCCTCTGTTTCCCCCAAAGTCAGTAAATATACTGGCAAAAATATTTGAAGATGTAATCTGCCACCCCCAAAAGGGGTAGAAAATGTTTTGTCTGTCAAAGAAAACCAGAAGAAGCTAGTACAAGGAAACTGCTTCAGTCTTGTGGTGCTCCAAGCAGCCAATTCTCTTTTTTGTAATAAAAGAAAAAAAAATCAAGCTCAGCTAGACGATAACAGCAACTTAGATTAACCTGCGTTTCAAATTGGGGATTTGATAATGAGCTGCATTTATCCTGAAGTTAAAGGAATCCTAAACCATGATGGCAATGTCTCATGAACGTCTTGTTAACCACAAACACACAAACAACTGTGCAAACTTGGGGTGAAATGGGGTTGTTTTGGGAGCACCAGAATCAATTGAAATTGATTAAACCAGGAACTGCAAATACTAACAAGGTCTCTCCAGTCTCCCCAGGTACACAAGAAGGATCAAAAGATGACCATGAAGATGCTCCTGTTGAGACTCCTGCTACCTTGTGGCACCTGATGGATGGGGCAGAAAGTGTGCCATGTGAAACAGAAGACTGGAACTGAGTCACTAACCCCCACCACCGGGGTTGCTTCATTTTAATTGTTATACTAACAAAACACTTAGCTCCTGCAGAGCACGAGCACTGACCCTTACAAAGGTCTGGCCAGAGCTAAGAGCCAACTTGTGGCTGGAACATGGGCCAGCAAATTACCAAAGGATCCACATAAAGTCAATACTGATCCCCACATAAACAGGGAAATGAGTAACATCACCATTTCCATAATGGCCGAATGCTCAGTCATTCACTGGTGCCAAGTGCCAGAAGTTATGGGACCCAATGGGACTGCATGGGAGGAGTCATGGTTTTGCATTGGCCCTCCATTTAAAAGGAAGGTTACTCTGGAACCCTGCTGTGGTCCCATAAGGGGAACAGTAACCCCAGTCAATGCAACCAGCCTCCAAATCTCTTACATGGGGAAACAAATGCACACTATAAGAGTGATGGGGAATACAAGGCCTCGGGCCACCCCTTATTCAAATATAATTGCTTTGTATATTGTAACAACACTTGCACCACAAGAAACACACAATCTTCAGTGCTGAAATTTGTATGGGATATTGTAGGGAAGAACCCAAACACCAATACCAGATTGTGTGTCAACTATACCAGCACTGCACCTACAGAAGTAGGACCTATACACTCTCACTGGGGTATACCACTTGAAGCCTGAACATCAGTAACCCCAGAGATATGACAATCATTTATCAAACAATAGCCCACACTGACATGCCCTCAAGTGAAAACCATCAATCAAGTCCTGAAGGATAGGGTAGAACCCCCTGATTGTGTATCATGCCCCAAACAAACGTGTGTCCCAGACCTGGGACTAATAATGATAGGACCAGTTCTATAGGTCCTCAGTTCTGTGGTATTCCACGCCTACGGGGTCAAGGTGTTTATTGCCCTGGAGGATACAGGCCAACAAGGTGCTAATGTCACCAGACTAACCAACTAAATTGTTGAGTGCTTAGCTCGACAGAAACAGGGTCTAGCAGATACCATCGTGGACTGGTTCAGTGATGGAAACTCTGTCAGCAACATGTATGTCATAGCACAGCAGGCTAAGGAAAGGGACCATATTGAATCAAGGCTGGCAGATGCAGTAATATCTAATGCCCATGGGGGACTAGACACCAGCCATGCCAACAGGTTGATCCTAAGCAGCCTTAAGGAGCTACCAGATTCGATATCTATCTCACTGGATATCACAATTACCTAGACCATAGGTTAGTTGCACTTTTATTAAATGGTACTAAAGAAGAAATATTGGAAAGAAATTGCTGGTGAATAGGACAAACTTTAGCTATTACCACCCAAGGTATTGTCACAGATCTCCTGGAGAGACGGGTCCACCCAGCCCTAATAAAGGTGGTAAGCCCCCATCTTCCCAATACCCCACCTTGGGACTGGGGGCATAGAGAATCAATGGGAGTTCAACGTCCCATTTGGACAGGACTGAGTACAATCTTCAGTCTTCTGGTACCCTGAGGCATTCCCCACTCACAACAAGCTAGAGTGGTAACCTCCCTGCTTGTAAGAATGTAGGGTCTTATCACTAGAGTAGAAGGCACCACATTTTCTGCCAGTGCTGCAGGCACCTTGTACCCCAGTGAATGCTGCACCCATTCCAAAAGGGAGATTTTGTGTACCTGCCCCATATAATGTCTTGACGACTCTGTCTAAGTTTGAAGTGGTTGTCACCAAAATATACAGAGCTGGTCCAAATGAATAGTACCCACTGGTGTTTGACTTCCCATACAGACCACTCCATCAGATTGAATGGAAAGCCCTGCCCCTCCATATACCCATCTATGTGCATGACAGTCCTTCACAGGACAACCCTGACTGTTGACGGTATGCAGTTCCACCATACTCCAGCAATGATGGGTAATAGAACATGGGATCCTGAGTGGCACAGTGGGAATAAGTACCTAGAGGAGGGTCTAGGTGAAGATTAAGGAGATGAGAGCCAAAGTCCAAAAGCACATCGGGTTTGGCTGTCTGAGGTACACACAGATAGGGGAACCATTGACCAGGTCAAAACCAATACTCTGAGGCACAAAACCAGACAGTAGAGGTCAAGACAATGATTATGGGCAATGCCTTTACTGACAACAAAATCCCATGGGGATGGATTTGGGTGTCGTTCTGCCCAGTTATGTGGGAAGGGCCTATCACCATATTCCTAGTAGTTCTGGTGCTGTACTGGCACTTCCAGAACAAATTTAAAACACTAAAATTGCTGTATTTAACCTGGCTGGTTTGTGAACCCTGTGGTTAAGAGGAAGGTCTGTAGGGAGAAAATTCCTCAGGCAGGCCATGGATTGTGCTAAAGACCCCCTATTTGATTCTTAAAGTCTGAAGTAGGCCTATAATATAGAAACCCAGCTAGCATAAGTGGAAAGATACCTCACTGGGCTCCCTTCTCCCTTATCTCTCTCTCCCAAGACCCAGAGAAGGAATTCACAGCTCAGGCAGGAAGGGCCTTGAAACATGAAGGGAGGAGTGGCTACCTCAGCGACTACATTCCAAAGAGAGGCCCTGCATGTGGAAACCAGTTGTGAGTACTGTTCATTATTTGTGCTTTAAATCTTCTAGATAGCGTCCTCCCCCCACCTGGCCCCCAGATGCACCAGTGTGGAGGCATCGCCACATCCTCTAACCTATCTTGACATGAATCAATCATTGTGTATCCGCTTCGTTTAATATGTAGGAAACCACCTGTACTAGAGATAAGATGCTCTATAAACTATGGGCGGAGATACTCTGTAACCTTTTTAAACTTTTTAGATTATTGGCTTACTGTGCTCATTTTGTCTTGCTGCTAGAACCTATCCAGGTGTGGGGGACACCCATGTTGTAGTTTCCGTCCACCCATCAATAATCTATATAATCAATTGTAATCTGTTGTTTGGCAGTGCTTCACTGAGTCCTGATGGGCAAAGTGGCACTCCACTAGTGCTGCATGTAATAAACCCTCCTGCTTGCTTCATGCACGGTGTACAGACTTTGTTTCAACATGCACTATGAGATAAACTCAAATGCATTAATATTGATTTTGTAACCCTGGATTTTATAAATCCACATGCTCCTCACAAAGTCAACTTATTGCTGTCACACTCAATTGGCAAACATCAACTGTTGCAGCAGTGCATTGTTGGAACCTATCCACAGTTCCCTCATCCATGTAGCATTCTGGGTATGATCGCTGGTATTTGACATCATCTCCCAACATTGTGTTGCCCTCATTCCCCTCCCGCATCTATGCTGCTTTTCTTCTTTTGAAAGAAGAATGTGCAAATGAGGCACCAGATATGCCAGTCTGTACCTCATTTGCATTTTCAATTTCTCTCATTTGCATGCCTCTTTGGAGGGAGAAATGCAAGTGTATACACAGCTTTTATGTGTTCCTAAACCAGAGTATTAGAGAAACAACAAAAGAGTATTTCACAAGGAATTTTCTTTATATATATATATATATAAAAAAGGAGAATAGGAGGCAAATTTTCAGTGTGGCACTCAGGTAAATGCCTTATTATATGCTGATTATTCCATTGACATGAATGAGTAATTCCTTTATGGATTAGGTTTTTCTTTCTCCCGCTAGTGTCGACATTATTATTTATAACTTTTAGTTCATTGTGTTGTTCAAGGCAAAATTTGCTACAGCAGAATAAGGAAAGATTAAGTAAAAAGGCCAGTAAGTTCAGAATTTCATTAAATGTAGAACATGCACAGCTCCCTTTATAAAAGCAGTAATACTTTTTACATAGACACCTAGATAAGTTGGTGTTCCCCTAGCTGAATGTCATTGTAAAGTCAGACATTAGGGTTGGTTAAGTTTCAGGGGGAAAAGTATGTGCACAGGTGGGAGTGGGCAAGAAAGGTGTTACTTAGTCTACCAAGACCAGCAACACCTGAGGAAGCAGCTGTAACCTCAAGTTCCTGATTTATTATGGTGTCACTAGATTAGTGGGGAGGCCTCTGTCGCTGTAGAAAGACACAGGTGCTTGTAGGCATGGGCTCTAGCTCCTCATCGAGGGCCTGTGCTAAAAAAGGACAGAGCTTCTGGTACTGAGCCAGGGAGATAGCAGGACACCCCATCAGTCCAATACTGATGTTGGAAGCAGAAGTACCACCAGTGTTTACACTGAGAATTATACACACAGGCTGCATCTACACTATGAGATAAATTCTAATGTCAAGGCTTTAGCTTGATATTAAAATGAGGCTGTCCTCACACATAATATTGTTAACTCAATTTATTGAGCCATAATGCCAATTACAGAATATCGATGGATGGATATAGCATATATTTTTAATTTAAAAATGTCAAATCAATGCTAGTGTGGAAGCACCATGTCCTTAATTCAAATTTTTTAGCCTCCAAAAGCATACCGTATGTATCCCACAAAGCTATGCGGTGACGCTCCAAGTATGACTGCTTCGTTGTGCACTGCTGTCAGGTGTGCAGGAAGAAGGTCAAAGTAAGCCCGCAAAATTTGGATTGAACATGAATTTGAATTAAAATTTGAATCGGAATTTAGCAACCCAGAAAACAAAATGTGGCCATTATGAAAAAATCCCTTTGTCCATTGTCTCACACCACATTGATAGCCATCACTCTGCATCGATAGCAATTATTGGTAGCCCTGTATTGTAATCATGAGCACTCAGGGTAGTGATCTGACTATCACTTTGCAGGCTCACAAGAGCGCCCCAGCTTGGATACAGCAGGAGATTCTGGATTTCATTGCCATTTGGGAACACCAATCAGTGGCGAAGAGACTTCGGGTGGCCAAGAGAAATGCGGCCATCTATGATCAGATTGCACATGAGATGCCCACCCGAGGTTACTCTATGCAGTGCTGGATGAAAGTGAAAGAACTCCACCAGGCCTATCAAAATATCCAGAAAGCCAACCAGTGGTCGGGGCAGCTCCATAGATCTGCCACTATTATCAACAGCTCCACATGCTTATGGGGACTGACCCCACCACAGAGCCTGGACTGAATTATAATACTTATGGAGGCCCTGGTATGGATTCTGGGGTGAGCACAAAGGAGCAGGTGGCCCAGAGGAAGGGAGCAATGGAGAGGAGGAAGGGAGCAATGACCAGGGGACAGAGGAAGTTGTTTTGGACAGTCCAGAGCTCTTCACCATAGACCTGGAACCAGTTCCCTCCCTGGTGGGCCCCTCCATGCTGGGACCCGAGCCCTCTGGAGGCAAGTGGTTTGGGTGAGACTTTATCCTGCATGCTAGAAGCAGATTAGGGGTGGGTATAGCTATAGGGTTTTATATAGATAGAGGCTTGCTAGCTGTGCTTCTCTGCCCCTCAGAACAGAGTGCTTATGTTTCTTGGGATGGTGTAGCCAGACAAAGTCTCCCCCTTACAAGCCAGCTTGCTCGCTGCCCCCACCTCCCCACTGAGGAGCACACAGGGCACGGAAATGGCTGCTGACAGCACAGTCTTTGATGCCCTCATCGAGGCCCAGATGTGCTAGCTTATCGTGACCCTGAGAAGCAGAAAGTACAGATAAAAGGCTAACAGGCCAAACTGTCAACAAGAGGGGCGGGGGGACCCTCAGGAAATAACCCCAGCTGGCATTGATGAATTTGATGCACACACACATACCATCCCAGAAGGGGAAGTCCCCGCCCACACAAAAAGAATGTCCTGTACTCTCAAATTGCTTATCTCCTGTCTTACAAGTGCAAATTAAGTAAGAATTGCCCTTGTAACAAACTGGCGTCACAAAGACAGACCAGTGTGATCTGGCACCTTAGATAAGAAAGAGAATACGTAACCCAAAAAGGGGTATAAAAGATGAGTCCAGCAGAACTCTAACTTTGAGTGCATTCCACCAACTACCTGCTGGTCGGGTCAGGTGATTGCCTCCCAAGGTCCGCAGCTGGGGACGCCCAACCTTGTATTCGTCTTTCTGCGGAAATGAGTGACTGATCTGGCTTGGCTACGCCGGTATCGAGAGACGCAGAGAGGGTAAGATATACCCATGCTAGGTCTCCTTTCTTTTTGTGCACAGCTAAAGAATTAGAGCTCTGTAACTAGATGTCGTTGTATCAAGATATCATTGTGTTAGATGGTAACAGATATCTTTGTATTGGATTGTAACGTAACTCGTTAACACCTGTACTTTGCTAGCATATAAGAAGTAGACAATAGCCTTTTGTAACTGCACGCTTATAACTGTAGCTTAAATAAACTTGTAACCAGTTAAGATCTAAGCCTGACTGCTGTTACCCTTTTGTCACTACAACACAGCCGGCACAACAAAAAGAACTTTAACCGTTTGGTTACCACAGACTGGCCATAGGTGAGAGTGCTAGGAGCTCCCTGCTCTAACAGTAAAAAAACCTGGGTTGTTTAGCACCCAGGGGAGTACCTCACCACACATTACCCAGCCACCGGCTAACAGATGGAGAGCATCTCCTTTTTGGAGATCTCCTCATAAGGCCTCATCCAGGCCTGACTTGTTGCCGCTTCCATGGTAGCACACCTTGCCACACCAGGCAACCAGGTAGCGATTTGGTGTCATGGCACCACGCAGCATTTTAGCAAATTTTCCAGGCTTTTGGTCACACAGCAGGAGTAGGTGGTGCTTGCCCCTGCATTGCAGACCTCCTCATTCCCACCAAAAGAGGACAATTGCTTATAGCTTACCACGTCCAGAAAGCAACGTGCTGGAGAAGTGATGTCAAGCGACGTATTGTGAAATGCATACTTACTGTCCCATCCTTAATAACCCACGTGTCCTTCAAAAGTATCCATTCAGTGATAGTACACAGAAAGATCCATTCATTGCACTTCAAAGCAGATTATGTCAATTGTATCTTAATTTTGATCTTCTATTTCCAGACTCAGTGTCCAGTGTTGCAGAGAAAAAACAGGAGATGCAGGAAATGCAAACAAGATATGATTCTGCAGTCCATGAGACAGACACTGAGACAGAGCACAAGAATTTAACAAAGGACACTGCTCAATGGAATTGCAGTACAGCTAAGCGGGGTCAGAGTCAAGTAAACTTCAATGAGAGAGTGCTTGACCTGCCGCAGCAGCAATTGTCAAAGATGAATGAGGTTGCAGCAAACCACACTGAGGTCAGGGCACAGCAGATTCCCAACCCAGCAGGGCATCAGCTGATTCCCGCTGGCTGGAGTCCCCTGAGGAGAAGGTGCCCACCCCCTGTCGTCGGGGTCCCTGCATGCAGGGAGGGAAGGCAAGGCTACCCTTCCACTCCAGCCTCAAGGGACACTGCAAAAGGCTGTTCAAACACCCTTGAAGGGGCTTCTTTTCCCAGCCACTTAAACCTCTCTTCCCCTCAAAATAAAAATCATTCCTTTGAGCTCGGTGTGATTTCTTGTCCTGCAGGAGTGGGGGGGGGGGAGGAACACAAATCAAAACGGGAGACTGGGGTGAGGGGAGTGCCACTGAAGGCACAAATGGGCAGTGAAACTCCCTTGTCCACAACAGACAAACGGCTGAAAGAACCGGGTGGTGGGGGCTTGAGGGTGGGGGCGCTGAAAGTTCAGCACATTCTATTGAGTGCAATTTAAACCCCTCCCACCAAAGAAGAGCATTCATTCATTACAACACAGTTGATTTATTAGTATTATGGCAGAGACATACATAGATACCATGTGTGTTACAGATCAGTCATAAGGCGGATTTGTAAAGTGACACTTATTGCTGCAGTCTTAGTGTGGGTACTGGTGGTTGGCAGTGTAGACAGCTGCGAGTAAGCCCTGCCTATTATCTCCGCTTCAGAATTCCAGATAGATGGGAAAGTCTCCCTCCTTGATTAACTTATGTTGTGCAAAATAGCTCACTCTGTAGTAAAAGTGGGGTCATTAGCTTCAGAAACATCCAAAGGGGTCAACAAACATCTGAACTCCACTTTCAAATATCCAAAGGAGCATTATATAAACATTCTGCACCTGGTCAGTCTCTCATTAAGGTTTTCCTTGCTGGGGTCCAGGGCTCCTGTATCAGGTTTCATCAGGCAGGGAAGCAGGGGGTAAGCAGGGTCACCCAATATAACAATGGGCATCTCCCCATTGCTAACCTTGATTTTGTGATCAGGAAAAAGGTCCCATCCAGGAGCTTTTGATACAGTCCTGAATTTTGGAATATGCATGCATCGTGAACTCTCCCTGAACAGCCAACATTGATGTCAGTAAAATGACCTTTGTGATCTACCAACCCCTGCATGACCATGAGAAATACCACTTTTGACTGATATACTCTGAGGCAAGGTGAGCTGGGGCCATGATGGGGATGTGTGTGCCATCTATTGCTCCACTGCAGTTAGGAAAACCATGGGCAGCAAAGCCATCCACTATGGCCTGTACATCTCCCAGGATTATAGTCTTCCTGAGGAGATGCCAACAGATTGCATGGGCCACCTCCATCACCATGGTCCCAACTTTACATCTGACCACCCCACACTGATTTGCCACTGACCAATAACTGTCAGGGGTTGCAAACTTCCACAGTGTAATTGGCACTTGCTTCTGAACCATTCAATGCTGCCTTGTTTTGGTGTTGCTGTGCTTCAGGGTGGGCGCCATCACATCACAAAGTTCCATAAAGGTGGACTTGCACATGAAAAAGTTCTGCACCTATTGCTGGTCATCCCAGGACTCCAAAATGATGTGATCCCACCAGTGTGTGTTGGTCTCTCCAGTACAGAAATGCTGCTCCACTGTCATGAATGCACTGATGTGCATTCTACATTCTACATTCTTGGACTGAACTTGACACAATTGCTGTTCCAAAACACCATCCTCCTCCTCCTCCTCCTTATCATCATCAGCAGCAGCAGCAACAGCAGGATAGCCAAGCCCCACTGAGCTTTGGAACTGAAGGACAAATTGCGCAACAGTCTCTATGGTGGCCAAAACAATCTGCTATGAATTGGAACATTTGTGGATCTATGCTTGCACTAGAATGCTGCATCTGGAAATGGCACAATCTCCAGTTCTTTTTTTGCATGGTTAGTGATGCAGTGAATTCTGGGATAGTGCTTGGAATTCTGGAATTCCAACATGAAACACCCACAAGCAACTGGGGCTAAGGCACTGTGGGATAGGTACCCCCAATGCAGTGCTCACGCTGTTCAACTTGCATGGGGCAATGAGGACACAGAGATTCAACATGGAGAAAATGTGGGTCAAATTTCAAGAAGCTTTGTGGACACTTTATTTGAAGTCATAATATTGAGATTAAGTATTTGAATTTATTATATATTGATTTCACCTCATAGTGTAGACACAGCCACAGTAGCCTCTCTTTCCTCCCCAGCCCTCCCCCGCCCCCCACAGTTCGTGGGCTTGGACATAGTTAAGGGAGCAACGTTGATGATCCATAACACTATGGCTGTGTCTACACTAGCCCATAACTTCAAAGTGGCCATGCAAATGGCCATTTCGAAGTTTACTAATGAATGGATGAAATACATATTCAGCACCTCATTAGCATGCCAGCAGCCACAGCACTTCAAAATTGACTCAGCTCGCCGCCGCACGGCTCATCCAGACAGGGCTCCTTTTCGAAAGGACCCCAGCAACTTTGAAATCCCCTTATTCCTATGTGCTGTTAGGAATAAGGGGATTTCAAAGTTGCTGGGGTCCTTTCGAAAAGGAGCCCCGTCTGGATGAGTCATGCGGCAGCGAGCTGTGTCAATTTCGACATGCCATGGCTGCCAGCATGCTAATGAGGCACTGAATACGTATTTCAGTGCTTCATTAGTAAACTTTGAAATGGCCATTTGCATGGCCATTTCGAAGTTTTGGGCTAGTGTAAACGTAGCCTATAACAGAGACAGATAAGCTGGTTTAAACTCTAACCAGGATAACTTCCTTTTCCTGCAACTGAAACTTCATTTGATCTGCCATCAGCCTCAATTAGTTGTTTCCTAGTACCTAACCATTCCCATTTTAAAACCGAAGATTGAAACAGCATTATTAAAATCAATCTTACATTTTTTCAGTCAATGAAAATATTAATTAAAAAAATTAATGCCCAACTTGATGCAATGACAGTGTGTAATAACTATAAAAACTGTGTGTTTGTGGAACCTGAATAAAGAAATTGAGGATTTTGTTTGTTTTTGCTGTTGTTTTAATTGCCTGAGCCAATTTGCTTATTTCTATTCAGGTGGTAGGAATATGATTTTCAAAACATTTGGTGTACCGTACTCTACATTATGAAATTTACTCTGCAATTCCTATAATTTATTCACACATTTTAAGGTTGGAAGGGACTAACATATTCATCTAGTCTGATCTCCTGTATAATACAAGTCAAAGCTCTTCATCTGGTAATTCATCTATCAAAGCTAATAACTTCTATCAGATTGAGTAATCCCTTTATAGCTATATGCAAGTTTGCTTTAAAGACTCAGTAACAGAATCCATCACAACCCTGGTTAAATTGTCGCATGCATTATTCACAACATGTGCCTTATTTTCAGTTTGACTTTTCCAGTTTCTTCTTCCAGAAATTTGATTCTGTTATGCTCTTATCTGCTTGATTAAAGAGCTCTGTATTTTGAGAAGTCTTTTCTCCATGTAGCTATTTATATACCATGATCAGGTTACTTCTTAACCTTCTCTTTCATAAACTAAACAGAAGGAACTTCTGGCGACTGTCATTACCAGACATGTTGTCCAGACTTCAAGTCATTTATGTTTTTTTTTCCATCCTGAATTGTGGATACCAAACCAGGAAACAATATTCTAGTAACTGACTCACTATTACTTCATGAAAAGGTGGCACCACCACTTTACTCCTATTGGACATTAATCTACTATGGCCAAGTCAAGTGTTTGCTCTCTCAGCACAGCTTTACAGTGGAGTTCATATTCAGCTGGTTGTCAAAGTCACTACTTTCTGCAGCCCAGTCCCCAGCTTATAATTTTGACCTATATTCTTTTCTCTTGGATGTTTGAACTTGCACTTAGCTTTATTAACATTCATGCTGTGTGAGCAAGCCGAGCCAAGCAAGACATCTTGATCACTCTATACAACTTATCCATCCTCAATCCTTCATGTCCACTTCTTTCCCCCCAACCACCACCACACAGCATTTCTTCCCAATTTCAATTTACAACTACTGAAATGTCTTTCGGCTTCTTGTTCCTTTACCTTTTACAGGGAGAAATGGGGGGAGGGCTTTTTTGCTAAGGCAACATTACCACAAAATGTTAACATGTACATTATTCAGAATAAGCTTAATAGTCAAATGCACAAACTAAATACTCTGATTTATTGACTTGGAAGCCTCCTCCGAGTAAGCTAATAAGGTCAACAACATTTCTAAATACCAGCCATAGTTTTGGTGTTTCTCCGGTATTCATACTTTGTACAAAGAATTTTTTTTTCCCATTTCAGGGAAATCCCTATTTTACTAATGACACAATTACAGAGAAATAGGAGTTATATTAGTCCAATAATGGGTAACACAATGTCTGTCTGCTAACAAAAATACACTTTGCCATTCTGCTTAGAATACAGATCTTTTAGTACAGCATATGGTAAAACATGTCAGGTGATTCCCTAGGAAACAAATATTTTGTCATGAGACGTGTGTTTAATCATTTCCACTCCATGCCACCAAATTCCAAGACAAGACCTTATGTGCAAGGAAGCTTCCCTTTCCCCACAGCCCCTCATAGAATCAGAGAATCCTAGGGCTGGAAGGGACCTCAGGAGCTCATCTAGTCCAGCCCCCTGCTTAAAGCTGGATCAGCCCCAACTAAATCATCCCAGCTATGACTGTGAATCTTCCAATAGATCTAATTGTAGCAAAAAAGATTAATCTTAATTTTAGTTAAATGCCATAGACACAGCATGTTTCTATATTTTTGAGAGCTACACAAACTGAAAATATATATTCATTTTCCTTTATTTCTATTATAAATCAATTTATTTGTCCAAATCCCAGGTGTTTCCTCCAGCCATTGCCCAACATCAATTAGTGTCCCCCCCCATAACCGAACTAAACCTAGAGAATTCCCCAAAACTAGAAGTGTTTCCCCAGAAGTCTCCATCTTGCATCCCAGAAAATTCTTTCATTCATTCAAAACTACAGGGCACAGCCCACAGCCACATCTGTTAGTGTTACAAAATGTCCATCTTGGATAGCTAGAGAAAATGATAATTCATCATTTATTACTCACCTTCTAGCTGGAGTGCGGGAGTAATGTTTCTAGTGGGGGTGTTGAGAGCTTTGAACCAAGCTGTGAACCTGCATGTAATGGACACCACTTCAAGGCAGGGGGTGAAGCATTACTCTCAGCACCCTTAGTTCCAGCACCTAAGACTTTTAATGGCAACAGTTTTCTGATACAAGGGATTGGATAATGATGCATGTGCAATAGAGAGAGTGTGTGTGTGTTGATGGGGGAGGTGTAGTGCGGTCTGTCAGGCTGCTAGGCCCCAGGCCCTTGTTCTGTCCAAAAATTAGGCAGAGACCACTCTGGTTGCAGGCACCCATGACTTTTATTGTGTGTAAAAAATCCCACCACCATCTGTATTACAATTCTTGGAGGTTACCCAAGCTAGCTTCTGCCCCTTCTACGTCGGGGGCTGCTAGCCTCTGCAGCCAAACCCTCTAGCTACAAGGGAGCAGAGCCTTCCACTCCCTGGCTCCTCCCCTTCCTTGGTCTACCATTCATGTGCTCCCTTTACTCTCTGCACCAGCTGCCTGGTATAACCCTCTGCTCAGGGAAATCACAGCTGCCAGCCATCAGCCTGAGCTTGCTCAGCCCGCCCCCATTACCCTTCATGTGATGTGCTGCCACAACAGAGCTCTGTCTGAGACTCACTTGCCAGTAGTCTGTCTATAGCATATATCTCTCCACCTGCATGAGCGATACTTTAAAGGGATATTGGTTAGATCACTGGATTGTCGGTATAAAATTTAGGACCATTGTGTCACTCCCTTATCCTTCAAACACACACAGCCCCTGAAGCAGTAAAAATATTTTTTGGAACACCTCCAAATTACCAGCATCCCTCAGGCAGATCAATGTACATGATCGTTGATTTCAGAAAGCTACTTCCTATCCCTTCTTTGGTCTTCACCTCAGCTGAATACAAACACCTCTTGGGGAAAAAAAAACAAACATAGAAATGGATGGTCCAGTAGACTGTCCATGACATCTAAAGAAACCAGAAGAAACATATATGCATAGCTACTTAACCAACCTTTCTCCCACCTTCACAATACAAGGAAACAAAAAATTCAGAGAACAATTACATGCTAGTCCACGACTGGGGCTCCTAGGCACCATGGGAATAATTAAAAAGAGGGGCCCTGAATTGTTTTTCTCCCCATGCTTTTTGGGTAGGAAAAGAAGGACTGATGATTAAATTAATGATCCAGGACACATTTTATGATGAAACTATTGCAAATAACCCAAGGGGAAAACAACTTTCTGCATCACAATAAACTATCTGGAGAGAATGTTGACCACATTTTATTAATGGAAAAGAAAAAAAGAAACCAAATTGTTCTGACAGTGTTTGGTCAATAATCCATAAGAAATTGAGAAGGGTGTTAAGTCAGCCTCTTGAAGTCCTTGAGAAAAAGTTGAAGGACAGGTTGAGATGTATGATGGAGTAAAATACAGAAGAAAAGCAAGATGACTTTAGGAAGTGAAGGAGTACTACAGATGCAATACTTGCAATAAGAATGTAGTCTGAAAGAACAATAAATGAAAGGTGTAACTGCTATGAAGTCATTTATTGACCCTGAGGAAGAATACATCTTGGTTCCATAGAAGCAGATGTATGCAGTTTTGAGATGGATGGGAGGGAGATTTCAAAAAGTTGAGACAATAAAAGAACTGTAATGAGAGTCAAAAGCTAAATTGTTAACAATAAATGGACTTCCAGAGATCTTTGTGGTTATGATGGATTTTACATAAGACTGTTTGATGAGTCCATTTCTTTTCATCTTTGTTAAAGAGTTATTTAGCTAAAGATCCAAGCCTATGTGGTTCCATAGTAACAGAGAGGAAGCCGTGCTAGTCTATATACTATCAAAACAAAAAGCAGTCAAGCAGCACTTTAAAGACTAGCAAAGTAGTTTATTAGGTGAGCTTTCGTGGGACAGACCCACTTCTTCAGACCATATCCAGACCAGAACAGACTCAATATTTAAGACACAGAGAACCAAAAACAGTAAGCAAGGAGGACAAATCAGAAAAAGATAATCAAGGTGAGCAAATCAGAGAGTGGAGGGGTGGTGGGGAAGGTCAAGAATTAGATTGTTAGGTATGCAGATGAGCCCCTATAGCGACTCAGAAAGTTCACATCACGATTTAAACCATGAGTTAATGTTCTGAATTTGAATATAAATGTCAGTTCATCCACTTCCCTTTCTACAAAGGAGCGATAATTTCTTTTCAGTAACACACATGTACCTTGAGGTCATTGACAGAATGCCCCATTCCATTAAAATGCTGACTAACTGGTTTGTGGATCTGGAGTGTTTTGATGTCTGTTTTGTGCCCGTTGACCCTTTGTCTAAGGGAGTTGGAAGTCTATCCAATATACAAAGCATCTGGGCATTGTTGGCACATGATGGCATATATGATGTTAGTAGAGGAGCATGATAAAGTGCCCGTGATTCTGTGAGTAACCTGGTTAGGTCCAGTGATGGTATTTCCAGAGAAGATATGTGGACAAAGCTGGCAGCGGGCTTTGTTGCAGGGAAAGGATCCAGGACTGGTGTTCCTGGGGTATAGACTGTGGCTGTTAGTAAGGATCCTCATGAGGTTGGGAGGTTGTCTGTAGGAGAGAACAGGCATGTTACCCAGGGCCTTCTGGAGTGTAGCATCCTGATTAAGAATAGGTTGTAGGTATTTAATAATTCGTTGCAGTGGTCTGAGTTGGGGGCTGTAAGTGATGACCAGTGGTGTTCTGTTCTTGGCTTTTTTGGGCTGATCTTGGAGTATACCCAGAAACCAGCTACTCCAAGATCAGCCCAAAAAAGCCAAGAACAGAACACCACTGGTCATCACTTACAGCCCCCAACTCAGACCACTGCAACGAATTATTAAAGACCTACAACCTATTCTTAATCAGGATGCTACACTCCAGAAGGCCCTGGGTAACATGCCTGTTCTCTCCTACAGACAACCTCCCAACCTCATGAGGATCCTTACTAACAGCCACAGTCTATACCCCAGGAACACCAGTCCTGGATCCTTTCCCTGCAACAAAGCCCGCTGCCAGCTTTGTCCACATATCTTCTCTGGAAATACCATCACTGGACCTAACCAGGTTACTCACAGAATCACGGGCACTTTATCATGCTCCTCTACTAACATCATATATGCCATCATGTGCCAACAATGCCCAGATGCTTTGTATATTGGATAGACTTCCAACTCCCTTAGACAAAGGGTCAACGGGCACAAAACAGACATCAAAACACTCCAGATCCACAAACCAGTTAGTCAGCATTTTAATGGAATGGGGCATTCTGTCAATGACCTCAAGGTACATGTGTGTTACTGAAAAGAAATTATCGCTCCTTTGTAGAAAGGGAAGTGGATGAACTGACATTTATATTCAAATTCAGAACATTAACACATGGTTTAAATCGTGATGTGAACTTTCTGAGTCGCTATAGGGGCTCATCTGCATACCTAACAATCTAATTCTTGACCTTCCCCACCACCCCTCCACTCTCTGATTTGCTCACCTTGATTATCTTTTTCTGATTTGTCCTCCTTGCTTACTGTTTTTGGTTCTCTGTGTCTTAAATATTGAGTCTGTTCTGGTCTGGATATGGTCTGAAGAAGTGGGTCTGTCCCACGAAAGCTCACCTAATAAACTACTTTGCTAGTCTTTAAGGTACTACTTCACTGTATTTTATGTGGTTCCAATCGCCCTCTGGAAGTTCACCAACCCCAAAAGCTTCCGCATGGGGGGCAACCAGTTTGGCATGAAGAAGTCCACCATTGGGGCCCTCTTCATAGATGTAATGCATTCTTGGGCCACAGTCCCTGCAGGTGGGGGCACCCTACCAAAGGGGGACCCTTGGGAAAGGGGTCAGGGGTGCAAGAATTAGAGTTAGGGTGGGTGGAAGCCCCACCCCTGGGGGGGTCATGCTGTCCCACCCTCACACAGCCCTGCTGCTGGGGGGGTGACTTCACTGAGGGGGGTGCTCCTGGACAGCTTTGGGGGGAAGGGGTGGGAGGGGACTGGGGACACCACCCCCCAGGGTTTAGGGACTCCCTCCCTCAGTCTCTGTCTTGTCATTTGAGGAGTAAGGGGACTTTGAAGTTGCCCCGGCACTTCGAAGTTCCTGCGGGTGTACCACAGCTAGACACGTGCCAGTACTTAGAAGTTAAAACTTCGGAGTTGCCGTGGCAGAGGGGAGGGGTGGGGATATTCTTAATGAAGTGCTCCCTATGCATGGCAGGTCTTCATTAGTAAACTCCCAACACCCTAATTACCACCCTTCCTTCGAAGGAAGGTGGTAGCGTAGACACAGCCAAGGAGTATTAGGTTAGTTTGGAAAGCGAAAGACTGGCTGTACTAATACCATGAATCAGCTAAATGATGTAGTTAGAATGATACAGTAAAAGCAAGTGCCAAAGAAGATTAAACTTCTCAAGTAATGCAAATGTTATTTCACCTAATTCCTAATGCACAATATATTTAGGAAAAATAGAGATATTGATATTGAAAATTAGATTAGCTAGTTTTCCAGAAAAGTAAAATAATAGAATTTGCATTTAGTGTCTGAAAGTAACTCAAATTTAGTTTGAATGGGCTATGGAGACTTATAAATTTCCTCTCACTATCTCTTTTAACGCATAGGAATCCCTAAGAGAAATGGTTTAATGTGATAAGCACATTATATGCTCTTGGAAATCTTTCATAATTCATACTGCAAATGCTTCAAAGTCCTGGTTTCAAGGTCTAATATAAGCAAGAGAAAATACAAAAAGCAATACATAAATTTCACATGGGCAATCAGTTGGAAGACAATGAGGACATCAATTCATTTCTTACACATTGAATCAGAACATAAAGTTAACAGTAAAAGTCCTTGAAGAAATATAGAAAAAAATTCTGAAGAAAATTAATTCTGTTAATATTGTTAATACTGTGAAGGAGGAAGGCAATGATCTATCTGAATTACTCAGGAATGGTTTACATAATAAGGAATGCTGTTTCACTCTCACACAGCTCTAGTATTAAGTTACATACAAAAATCCTTGCTCTGATGTAGGAAATTGTTTCTGATTGTTTTTTTTGTCATTGACCCATTTTACAGATATGCTGAGGTTAACTGGCTACATGAGATCTTACAGCAAATCTGTGGCAAAACAAAAAGTCAAAGCCAGGGAACAAATTTTGTGTGGCATCTCAGAAGATGTAACCAGTGGGAAATGGGCAAAGGTGGTCGACTTCAGTGGGTTCAGGATCAAAGCCTGATTAAGAAAGGATGGCCCAGCCTATGAGCTCAGCTAAATCAGTATAGCTTCATGGATTCCTAAAAGATATGTTCTAGCTCATTCATAAATTAGGGGCTTGATTCAGAAATCTCATGGTAAAATTCCATGTCTGGTGTTATGGAATAGGTTAGATTAAATAGGTCCCCTCCATCTCACCCCCAACTATTAAGTATGACTCGATAAGAAGAGATCTGAACACTTAATCTTTGCCATTTCCTATACTTTGCTGCTGCTGGAGGAGGATACTGATCTGTGTTATGTTTACCCCTGAAAGCATCCCAGATGTTACTCAATTTACTTTTGTCCCCATTTGCTAACTTAGGGAACTGCATATTTAAGGCAATACACTGAATAAGAGATATGAAAAACAATGAAGAGAACACAAATTACAAACAGAATTTCTGTCCAAACATCCACTGCCTCATTGCTGGGGGAAAGAAACTAAACCCTCTAAAATTGAAAAGGGGGTGGTAGAAACAACATTCTCTCCCCACCCCTCCCACTACTTCAGGGTGCACATCTGAAATTTGGAAACATCCATGGTCTGAGAGGATCACAGATGGTGCAGAACAAGAGTAGTGGGCTAGGACAGGTGCAGGAGTCCTACTTCTCCCACAACAGAGGAGCTAGAACCCCTGCCCTGGGAGCCGGAGACTCTATTGCAGCATCTGGGGAACAGAGGTTGGAGCCCTGTGGCAGCCCCAGGGAGCCCAGGATAGGACCAGAGTCCCTGGGGGAAGGAGGCTGGTAGCTGGGGCTGCAGCAGTCCCAGGACTGCAGGACTCTCTGGGGACACCTGGAACGCCCCTTGTCCAGCAAGTACTCTTGTTTGAGCTCTGTCAGGTCCCAACCATGCTGGACAAGGTACGTGCAACCTGTATCAGGTTCTCTTTTTTGACAATGCCCTGAAGAAGAGTATCAAAGGATAACAAAGACAACTTCTGGCTCCAAATTTCAATAAGCACGACATTTCTAGTCAAAAGCATCCGGTTTGATTGAAGTCAAACCACAACCATTTTTCAAAAAAGTTTCCTGGGGAAAAAATGTGACTGGCATAACAGACATGAAACCTAAATGGAAGAAAACTGACTAATCAAAATACAGGTCAAAAACTGTCTGAAACTAATAGATCTTTAGCATCTACAGTGTAACTATTATTTTTTGAAAAGACACATGGTCATTCCAGTATGTTCACAATGGAAACACTGGCCAAAACTGATCTCCCTTTCTTCCACAACTTTTTTTCTTTTAAAGCTGCTTAGTGCACTGGAGTTTTTTGTGGGGGAGGAGGGATCTTCATTGTGGAAGTGTTTTAGTTCCTCTGCATGGGATGGACTAACTGGCACTTTTAAAACCTCCTGTTTTGTGGTGTTGAAGCTGAGCAGGTTTTTATTTATTTATTTATTTATTTTACCTGCAATAATGTTCGCTGGATGCTTGAGATCCCCATTTAACATTTCAATCAAAAGTCCTTGTGAAAAGCTCCTCCTGATGCTTTGCATTTTAGGATCTTGACAGCAGGTAGGTTCATCTCCCAAACCCAGGGGTGGAGCCTCTGGAATGCAGAACCACTGCACAGTTGTGAAGGAACACTCATGATAGAGAAAATAGCACTTTAAAGACTAGCAACATGATTGATTTGGTGCTGAGCTTTCGTGGGACATATTCACTTCTTCAGATCAATCTGTATTGGAAATGAAATTGATCTGGAGAAGTGGGTCTGTCCCATAAAAGCTCATTACCAAATAAATCATTTTGTTAGTCTTTAAAGTGCTCTGTTTCTGCTGCTTTGTTTTGTTGGAGCACAGACTAACGCGGCTGCCTCTCTGTTACTATTCACCTATGATAGAGGTCATTTATAAATGTGAGCTGTTTGAAGTTGCTAGGCAACAATATCCCAACCTAGACACCACTGTTGTCAGTAATAGTTTGTATCTTACTATCCTTGGAGGAATTATGTGGGAGGAGTTGTTAAAACAACAAAAACTCCCTCTCTGTAGGATGTTTGTGTAGTTCAGATAAGACTTTTCCTTAATTAAGCACAAGTCAATTTTCTAATTCACGAAAGGTAAGGAGAAGTTTTTTGTTTTTTTGGTTTTAAACCAACACTAAAAAAACCAAAATTTCCTTAGAATAATTGTTCTATCTGAAATTACTCAGCTTCTGGGCTTTGCTGTGGAGTTCGGTCCAGAACCTTATGAATCCTTCCATCTATTTCCCTATTAAGTTCTTAACTTAGGGCAGTTATCTTAATTCTCCTGGGTGATTTTTTAAACATCACAGATGCAACAGATATCCCATTCAGGGGTGCAAAAACATTTGGATTTTCTGCTTCAGTCTGCTCCAAACAAGCAAAAGTGAATGCCAAAGTCACCATGTGGTATCAATACCTTTGGTACAGTTTGATAGATGTCACTGCCTTCCATTATCATGATTTTAGTGACTGGCCCAAGTTTACCATACTGGTTCATTATTGATAGCTCTAAGACTTTTTCGTAATCATGTAATGAAAAATAATGAGGCATTCAACATATTCTATAACAGATTCGACCATTTCTAATACATACATGCATTCGCTTTGGATTTTGATTCAATGTTCTTTCCCAGCTCTCATCTGCAAAGTTACTTTAAAGAGATTTTTAAAAACAAAACAAAACAAAGCACACACACAAAAAAAACAAAAATAAAAAATCTCCTCTCCATGGTGATAGAGCTGGCTTCAGAAATAAGGCTAAATCAATTTAGTAGTGAAGAAAAGTACCAGGCTGATAGCCCTCTAAGCTGAAACCCCTTTATCTATTGAATTAGAACAGCATGGTCAGCCATTCAGAGAGCTTCTCTTTATCACCTGCCAACATTAGAAATCTTCTTCTGCAAGGACTACTTCGTACACTGGTAAGTTAGTTCAGTCTCCTTCATGCTTGTTCCTCGCAGTCACAAAGAAACACAGAAATGTCATGCACTGGAAAGTCAGTTTAATCTCCCTCATGCTTGTTTCTTTGCAGTCACAAACAAATACAGAAATATCAGGAAGAAGTAGTCCCATTCTGTTCTTCATCATGCATAGGGAGGTGTTGTACTTCCATCAATAGAGACACTTAAGAGCAGGTTAGATAGACATCTGTCAGGGACAGTCTATATGGTGCTTGGTCCTGCTCTGAGGGCAAGGGACTGGACTCGACAACCGCTTGAGCCTGTTCTATGATCATGCCCCTGTGAAATCTGTACCTGAGAAAAGCAGTAGGCTCAATGTTTTCCATGCAAGGTTGCTTCTCTTGAGCCAGTTCTGCTTATGGCAAAAAAAAAAAAAAAAAAAGTAATTAAAATGACTTCTGCTAGCCTGTTTTTCAGCACACAGACTTATCTTCCATTCTGTCATCATCTATCACTGCTGTTTGGTTATGATATTTCAAAGAGGTGCAAGTGAGGTTTTGAGAGAATACAATTAAAAAAACTAACAGGATACAGATCAGAAAAACATGGCTGAATTATAAATTTTATCCAGTAATGGGTGAAGATAAAAATCATTGCACCCTAATTTGCTCAGTCTCAGAACAGGTGTTAAAACAAAAAACAAGGAACCCCACATAGCTCTTTGATTGTTTTGATTGTGAGTTTTAACTAAACACATCCAAACCAATACAAATTTGGTATAGTCTCCAGTTTTGGCCACCTGACTAGGAAGAGTCCATGCAAAACATGCTAAGAAAACATAAAGGATGTAAAGCGATGCAATAGAAATGCTGGATGTGTGAAGACGAATGCTGGCTTTGCAGGTTTTACTGTGCCCTTGTCCTATACACAGTGGGTGCATCTACATTAGCCAGCTACTTCGAAGTAGCTGGCACAACATCAAAATAGTAAGCGTCATGTCTACACGCACCATGCGCTATTTTGACGTTGAAATTGGTGTTAGGTGGTGAGACGTCAAAATCGCTATTCCTATCTGAAGATGGGAATAGCGCCCTACTTCGACATTCAACATCAAAGTAGGGCATGTGTAGACGACCCACATTCCGTTACGTTGAAAGAGCGGGGTCCTCCCTGGTGGCCATCAGCCGAGGGGTTGAGAGAGGCTGTGTCCAGCCCCTGTGGGGCTCTATGGTCGCCGCTTGCAGCAGCCCTTAGCCCAGGGCTTCTGGCTGCTGCTGCTGCTGCAGCTGGGGGTCCATGCTGTGTGCACGGGGTCTGCAACCGGTTGTTGGCTCTGTGGACCTCGTGCTGTGCAGGCCGAGTGTGTCTGGGAGGGGCCCTTTAAGGGAGCAGTGTGGGGCTTTGCTGGCCCCTTATTTCAATGGAGAGTGCTCGTGCATGTGGACGCTCCGCATTTCCTTCCAGGGTGGCTCGTTTCAACGTTCTCCATCGTTACTTCGACGTTGAATGTCGATGGCACCAGCCCTGGAGGATGTGTAGTCGATATGCATTGAAGTAGCCTATTTCGATGTACTTAATGTCAAAATAGGCTACTTCAACGTAGCGTGCTAGTGTAGATGTAGCCAGTGCTTCGACCTCTAAATGCCTCTTTCCCACATGACCCCTGCCTTATCTCACAGTTTAACATTACTCAATAAGTATTTTTTTTTAAATCCTGGCATTTCAAAATAGGTTCTCGTGCCTCATTCTAGAGGCGCTGTAATTAAACTCTGAAACGGTGCTGAAACTTTAAACAAATCTCAGACAAACCCTGGATTCACCGACGTCAGTGGCACAATTCCTACAGGCCTCCGAGGAACCTTTTTCCTTTGTTAATTAATTCCAATTAATACCAGGAAGATATTAATGTTATGTGATGTTGCAGACTCACATAACATAAAGTATTTTACTTACTTACTTACTTTATAGTACTACTTAGACAGACAACTCACAGGACATTTCTCAGCTGACGTGGTAAATTGTAAATTCTCAGAGTTGATTTAATGCAATGCCTCCCTCCAAGATGCAAGTTCCCAGTTCAGCAGAAGACCCCAAACTTTAAAAATATCCAGTCTAATTATGAAGTAAAATTTGTTCCTCTTAGAAAAAACATGGGAAGACCACTGCCATTTTCCATTTCAAACTTAACTTTTGAGGTTCCCTATTTAAAAAAGAGGTTTTATACAGCTGATCCAATTAAAATGAAGAATCCTATAGTTCTTACTTAAGCAACAAGTCCACAGGTTCCTGGTGTCATTTACAGCCGGTGAAACAGATTCCAGCTTTTGCTGTTGCTGAATAATCCTTCATCCCACAAATGGGCCAAATTAAAATTCAAAAAATCATGGACGAAGGTGAGAGTGAAGGAATGAACATTTGTCCGAGTGGGAGTCTTGTTTGAGAAGTGACTGAAAGATTTGGTCAAAAATTGTCATTGTAACAAAAATTGCACATCAAGTCATGTCTACACTAGTCCCCTTCTTCCTAGGGGACTGGGAAATGAGACAGACCAGGGAATATCAATGAAGTGCTCCCATGCATATGCAGCACCTCATTAGCATAATGGTGTCTGCACAAATTTTGAAGCAGCTAACTTCAAAGTGCTGACAGGCAACGTAGCCCTGGCCACTTTGAAGTTGGGCACGTGTTTTGAAGCTCCTGTGGCTAGACTGCCTGTCAGCACTTTGAAGTTAGGAGCTTTGAAATTCATGCGACCACCATTATGTAATGAGGCACAGCCTAATCATGGCAGCACCTCATTAATGTTTCCCGATCCATGTCATTTCTCAGCCCCCTTCAAAGAATGGGGGATAGTATAGACGTGGCCCAAGAGAAGTAATGGAATCATTTCACACAAAGGGTGATGCACATGCATCTATTTTCAATGTATATAAACGTCTTAGTAAAAATTTAGAAACAGTTTTAAAAGTCTAAAAGAAGTTGACAACAAAGTAGAAATAAGAATTAGAAAGAGGGAAATCAACATGCTGGGATTCAAAGCACTTTTGCTTTGCGTAAACATTTCTGGCTTGATTAGAAGAAAGCACTAACACTGATTCCTGAGCACCATGCTGTATGCAGGTATTCAACAATGAAACTGAGTAGTGTCAAATTACCAACATTAATGGACAAATTCTGCCCCTTTCACTGAAGCAGAATAGTACATTGTATTGTACATTATCATATTTAAATCATTAGGACTATTCAATAATGGCCTGACTCAAAACCCACTATAGTTTTTCCAATGTGCTTAGCAGAATCTGGCCAAATATTTATGTTTAATCTTCACAAACACCGGAAAAAAATTGTAATGGGTACATCAGGACAGTCATTTTCGTAGAAAGCAAATGCATTTTCAGTATAAAGTTTGTGTCAAGCTCTTCCTATAAAGTTGACTTTAAGAGCAAGATTCATTCTTGCAGTTGCAATTTTAGTCAAACTTTAAAATGCTTTAATCCTTGAAAATCATGATCTGAAATTTTAAACGCCTACCTATGTTCAAAGTGAAAAAGGCTTCTTTCATAAAGAAAGCATGTTTGCTCTTGCCACAATATTAGAATATACAAAGTAATAACACAACCTTGCAACTGTAAAAAAAAAAACCCTCATTCTGCACCTTCACAATAACTTATCATCACCACCAACATATATGATAACATACAGCCCCAAAGTAACTATTAGCATGGTCTAAATGCCTCTTGTCTCATTCATAACTCAATTAATAAGCAAAGACCACTTTAGTAAAAACAAATTTTGTGCAACCAATATTGGCTACATTAATGTTGAACTGAAATAATAATTAAGTTTAATTAGTTGTGACTGGATTATAATTGTAAGACTCAGGTTATTGATCTGGAGATGACAAGGACATTTCAGTCAATTCAAATGATGTGTTTAGTGTGCTTATCTCTAAGTGGCTTATTATAAATTTGCCTATCGAAATAAAGTTCGCTCGCTCTCTTTTTATATATATTTGTGTGTGTACATATATGTATATATATATATATATAAAAACTATGTTGCATAATCTCTCTATATTGAAAAAAATATTTTTTTTCTTCCCAGGCCAAACAGGGATGTCAACACCAACTGATGTGTGTCTGCTGCCTGGGGAGTGGAGGCAGAGGAGGGGCCGGGCAGGGGCAGAGGGAAGGCCCCAGTTAGGCTGGGGTTTGGCCCTTGACTGGGCAAGGGCTCCCATCTTCTCTTCTGGGGAGAGAAGGTGCTGCTGACAGCCAAGCTCAGGCTCCTGCTGCTGACGTGGGAGCTGCTTCCTGCTGCATGACCTGGGGCAGAGAGAGTCAGAAGCAGCTCCAACCACACAGAGCTAATGTCCACTTTCTCTCCCCACCATGGCCTGGAAAGTGAAGATTACACCCCAGTTCTGCCTCTGTCCCCACCTCTCTTACTCCCCCGCTGGATTCACCCACAGAAACCTCTCCCAAATCTTCCTAGGCTACTGACAGACCAGAGGGGAGGAAGGAAGCATGGAGAGGAGCCAAGGTTGCAGAGGGGGGAAGCCGTGGGAAGGCCAGGGCTAGCCATGTGACTCCCTTAACCCCACCCCAGGAAGTGAAACAGGTGTGCAAGGGCAGTGAGCAGGGGACATAGCCCCTTAGTAAGAGCTAAAAACTGACGCTAAGTCTACATCTACACTGCAGAGATCTTTCTAAAGCAGCCCTTCCAGAAGAACTTCTTTCAAAAGGGCACGCCCACACACAAAAAAGCAGATCAAATGAGCGTTCTGCTTTTTCAAAAGAGAGCAGGGGCTGTGAGAGGGTCAGGGATTGAAACATCAGGACCCCGAGGACTGATCTTTTGGGAAAAGAGGATCTGTAGAGCATCTACACATTTTCTTTCTAAAATAGCTATCCAAGGGGGGTGGTCTTCCTGAAACGGGAAAGGAAGAGCAATTTTGAAAGGGCCACTGCATTCTTTCGATTTACTTTAAAGTTACATTTATACCCACTTTGTGTATTTTGACACTGAGTGGTGTAACATGACCTTAGTCTAAATGTACATCTACTCTGCAATCAAAAACAAGTCCTGTGGCACCTTATAGACTAACAGATATTTTGGAGCATAAGTGAAGCCAGTCTTTGCCCACAAAAGCTTATGCTCCAAAATATCTGTTAGTCTATAAGGTGCCACAGGACTTCTTGCTGTTTTTGAAGATACAGACTAACTTGGCTACCTCTCTGAGCAAAACATGCAGACGTGCTGAAGCTAGTTTTAATCTATTTAGAATTACAGTAAACTCTTTCATATCCGGCAACCCTGGGACTTGGAGGTTGCTGCATACGCAAATATATCAGTTAACAGAGAGGCACAGGCAGCTAAGGAGAGACAAAGCTGCTGTGGGGCTGGGAAGCCACTCCAGGGCTGAGGAAACACTGGCTGCTCCCGGGACAGGGAAATGCTGGTAGCTTTGGGGCCAAGGAGAAGCTGGGGAAAAGCCAGCAGCTCTGGGCTTGGGAAGCTGCTCCAGGGCTGGGGAAACACCAGACGCTTTGGGGCCAGAGAGCCATCCAGAGTGCTGGGGGAACACCAGCAGCTCCAGCCCAAGGGACCTGGCCAGGCTCATCCCCAAGGAGTAGGCTGAGATTGGGGAAACTGTGGCACTGATAGCCAGGGGAACTCCAGCAGCCCTGGGGCTGGGAGTTACCACCATGGGCAGTTTTGCTTTCAGATCAGAAAGCGGCATGTTTGTACCAGTTATCTGAGATTTCCAACTGAATGAATGTCGGACATAAAAGAGTTTATTGTTGTAATAATAAGTAGGAAAGAACCTCAAATATATGTTCATGGTCCTGGTGGGCATAAGAGACTCATGCTGCCATGGCTTAGCAGCTATGGTTACTTGAGCTATCTAGAAAAGAAAAAAATAGCTGGAGTATATCCACGTACACTTCAATCACAGCTCTGGCTACCGTATAAGGATATCCTTCACGGGAATTGCATCCTTTGTATATGTGGAAGGATAGCAAAACATGGATTATGGTTTTGATTTTGGTAAAAGTTTGCATAGAAACAATACAATTTGTTCTTTAAAAAAATGTTGCCACAGATTTATTTTTATTTGTCCAAGACTAAAGTTGCAAGAAGGAAGATACATTAGCACATGCCTAACTTTTAAGATTGCATATAGTCCCTTTGGCTTCAACGTGCTTAATCTAGCCATATGCTAAAGTATTTTGCTGTACAGAGATATTAAAGAGGGGAATTTCTCTGTCTGTAGTTCACCTGATTTCTGCCCTTTGTTTTCCCTCCCCCCATGAAAAGCACTGGTTTAAATATACCATGGAGTGATTTGGTTGTGAAAAAAATGAGCTAATACATATTTCATTGCATGCTTTCATCTATGTTTGATTAGGAGCCTGCAAGAGTGAAAGATATGCTTGCATGCTCGTCTAAGAAGATATTTTGCTTAGTCATATTTAGAGTAGATGGAGAAGAAAAAAATTTGAAGAACATAATTAAAATTTTTCAGCCATGCATATTGTCTCCTGACATGTACCCCTCAGACAGAGGAATTGTATACCTCAGGGCTCTTGTTAGGGGTTAATGTGGCTTTGTGGTTATAGAATAACAAAGTAGATTTTCATGATGAGACATCACAGTAAAGCATCAGCTATCAACCCCCACCTGTTATCAATCCCTGTATGAATTGCAGATGGACAAATAGTTTTAGCCAGAACAGAAGTAACTAGCCAGAATTTCCTTCAAAATCCATTTCCAAAAAGAAAAAATACATTTTCTGATATTAAGGCACATTTTAAATTTAATTTTGGAGCCTCTGTTGATTTCCTGATTCTAGCTGAAACTGGGGATGGGAAGTCCAAAGTGCCACTAACATCGTTGCTCTGGTTGTATTTATAATCTGATTAGAAAGGAAAGCAGCACAAAGTTTGTGAGAAAGACCTTTTGTGGGTATCATGGCTCCCATATCCAAGTTAAGTTTGGATAAATCATGAAACTGTCAAACAACTAGCCTGCTAGCTTTTTGGGGCAAGTATTTGCACTGCATTTATGAGGAACTGATGGGCTTTGACGGGGACTCTCAGCTGTTACCAAAGACAAATAGTTATTCCCTGCAGCAACTGCATGTGCCTAACAAATATGGTATGACATGGTTCCTTTTACTTCATAAACAGTCTGCTGGTGGCAGTGTATTTTACCCTGGACTAGTTCTATTAGAGAAAATAAGTAATTAGAAGTAATTATGGTATAACCAAAGACCATTCTTGTAATTCAACTTTGTTTTGATTTAGCTGCAGGGTACAGTTTTACTTTTTTAATCAATTCCCGTATCTACTTGCATAATTTTACTTTCCTTAAATGTCACAGAAATCTGTAAAAACCATTTGCAATTCTTTCTTTGTCATTTTGCCTCTGCGCTGTAAGAGTTCATTGTATCACATTCTTGTCTGAACAAAAAAGACAAATTGCACTATTATTGAAAAGATCACATACAACATATTTTTGTATTACTGGATCGATACATGCCAATTAAAAGGTTCGTGCTAGGAAGGTTTCACTCATCGTATTAAGAGAAGTTAAGACCCACTCTTCATCATTTTAACTATCTGTCCACCAAAATGTGTGTGTCTTATACATTCTATTCTGGACAACAGTAGAAAGCCCTCAATATAATCAACAAGACATCCATAGGAAAAGCTGGATGGTGCTAAAATCATTCATCATCACAAGTCCACATGTCCTGATGAATCAGAATTCTCTTATTGCTAATGACACTGAACGCATAATACTGTCAGCAGTGCTGCATCAGTGATTATGGCAAAGAAGCCTTAAAGGAAACAAAGGGACGGGTTATTTGGATGCTCTGAATTACAAGATGATACAGTGTTCTAGAAGGCAGAATGTTCACACTCCAAGCACCAAGCAGTAAATATGCACAATAAACTGAATGTAAATTAGATATGACTACAGAATCATAGAACTCTAGAACTGGAAAGGACCTTCAGAGGTCATCAAGGCCAGTCCCCTGCCCTCATGGCAGGACCAAGCACTGTTTAGACCATCCCCAACAGATGTCTGTCTAATCTGCTGTTCAATATCTCCAGTGACAGAGATTCCATAACCTTCCTAGGTAGTTTATTCCAGTGTTTAACCACCCTGACAGCTAGGAAGTTTTACCTAATGTCCAACCTAAACCTCCCTTGCTGCAGTTTAATCCCATTGCTCCCTGTCCTACCTCAGAGGCCAAGGAGTGCAATTTTCTCTCTCTTTTAAGTACTTGAAAATGGCTTTCATGCCCCCTCTAAGTCTTCTGTTTTCTAAACTTCCAGTCTTCCCTCATCGCTTATGTTCTCTAGACCTTTAATCATTCTTGTTGCTCTTCCCTGGACATTCTCCAATTTCTCCACATCTTTCTTGAAATGTGGTACCCAGAATTGGACACAATACTCCAATTAAGGCCTAATGAGTGCTGAGTAGTGCGGAAAAATGACTTCACATGCTTTGCTCTCAACTCTCTTGCTAATGCATCCCAGAATCACGTATGCCTTTTTTGAAACAGCATCACACTGGCTACGTCTACACGTGCACCCTACATCAAAGTAGCTTATTTCGATGTTGCGACATCGAAATAGGCTATTTCGATGAATAACGTCTACACGTCCTCCAGGGCCGGCAACGTCGATGTTCAACTTCGACGTTGCGCAGCCCGACATCGAAATAGGCGCAGCGAGGGAACGTCTACACATCAAAGTAGCACACATCGAAATAGGGATGCCAGGCACAGCTGCAGACAGGGTCAATGGGCGGACTAGCGCTTCCAGGGCAACAGCTAGCTGCTCCCTTAAAGGGCCCCTCCCACATACACTCAGCCTGCACAGCACGCGGTCTGACGAGCCATATAGGCACACAGACCCCGAGCGCCGCAGGCATGCACCCCCAGCAGCAGCAGCAGCAGCAGCAGCAGCAGCAGCAGCTAGAGGTCCACCCAGCCCTCCCGGCAGAAGCAGGGCTTGCCCTGGCTCTTGTCATGTTGGAGGCAGCTGAGCACCTCCTTGCCCCAGGGGAGGAGATGCCCCCAGGGCAGCAGGGCTCAGCCCCTACCCTTGCAGCACCCCGCTCCACCCCCCGCCTCACACGCCGGCGGCTGTGGAGCTACCCCACCAGCACCGACTGGTGGGAGCGGCTGGTGCTTGGGGAGTGGGACGACGACCACTGGCTCAGGAACTTCAGGATGACCCGGCAGACATTCCTGGAGCTGTGCCAGTGGCTCAGCCCCGCACTCCGGCACCGGGACACTGCCATGCGGCGTGCCCTCCCTGTGGAGAAACGGGTCGGCATCGCTGTCTGGAAGCTGGCCACTCCGGACAGCTACCGATCCGTGGGGCAGCAGTTTGGCGTCGGAAAGGCCACTGTCAGGGCTGTGTTCATGGAGGTAAGAGAACCCACAGGGGGAGGCCAGGGCAGGCCAGGGGGGCCAGGGCAGGGCAGGGCAGGGCAGGGCAGGGGAGCCAGGGCAGGGCTGGGCAGGGCAGAGCAGGGCAGGGGGGCCAGGGCAGAGCAGGGCAGGGCAGGGGAGCCAGGGCAGGGCAGGGCAGGGGAGCCAGGGCAGAGCAGGGCAGGGCAGGGGAGCCAGGGCAGGGCAGGGCAGGGGGGCCAGGGCAGGGGAGCCAGGCCAGGGGGGCCAGGGCAGGGCAGAGCAGGGCAGGGGGGCCAGGGCAGGGCAGGGCAGGGGGGCCAGGGCAGAGCAGGGCAGGGCAGGGGAGCCAGGGCAGGGCAGGCCAGGGGGGCCAGGGCAGAGGAGGCCAGGGGGGCCAGGGCAGGGCAGGGCAGGGCAGGGGGGCCAGGGCAGAGCAGGGCAGGGCAGGGGAGCCAGGGCAGGGCAGGCCAGGGGGGCCAGGGCAGGGCAGAGCAGGGCAGGGGGGCCAGGGCAGGGGAGCCAGGGCAGGGGGGCCAGGGCAGAGCAGGGCAGGGCAGGGGAGCCAGGGCAGGGCAGGCCAGGGGGGCCAGGGCAGGGCAGGGAAGTGGGGCCAGGGCAGAGCAGGGCAGGGCAGGGGAGCCAGGGCAGGGCAGGGCAGGGGGGGCAGGGCAGGGCAGAGCAGGGGAGCCAGGGCAGGGCAGGGAAGGGGGGCCAGGGCAGAGCAGGGCAGGGCAGGGGAGCCAGGGCAGGGCAGGGCAGGGGGGCCAGGGCAGAGCAGGGCAGGGCAGGGGAGCCAGGGCAGGGCAGAGCAGGGCAGGGGGGCCAGGGCAGAGCAGGGCAGGGCAGGGGAGCCAGGGCAGGGCAGGGCAGGGCAGAGCAGGCCAGGGGTGCCAGGGCAGAGCAGGGCAGGGGGGCCAGGGCAGGGCAGGGCAGGGCCATGCACACCCTGCTCACCCCTCATTGGGGCTGTCCCATGTGCTTTCTCTGCAGGTCGTGTGTGCCATCAACTCCATGCTCCTGCACAGGCTCGTGAGGCTGGGGGACCCACGTGCCACTGTCGCCGCCTTTGCCACCCTGGGCTTCCCCAACTGCTTCGGGGCTCTGGATGGGACTCACATCCCCATCCGCGCCCCGGACCACAGTGGAGGCCAATATGTCAATCGGAAGGGCTACCATTCAGTCGTCCTGCAGGCCTTGGTGGACAGCCGGGGACGGTTCCAGGACATTTACGTGGGCTGGCCTGGCAGCACCCACGACGCCTGGGTTTTCCGCAACTCGGGCCTGTGCCGCCGGCTGGAGGCGGAGACCTACATCCCCCAGCAGGAGATCCCTCTGGGGGACACCACCATGCCCTTCTGCATCATCGCGGATGCGGCCTACCCCCTCCGGCCGTGGCTCATGCGCCCCTACACGGGCCACCTCTCCGCCAGCCAGGAGCGCTTCAACGGGCGCCTGAACCGTGCGCGCCAGGTGGTGGAGCGCTCATTTGGCCGCCTCAAGGGACGATGGCGATGTCTCCTCACCCGCCTGGATGCCAGCCCCAACAACATCCCCCAGATTGTGGGTGCCTGCTGCGCCCTGCACAACCTCGTGGAGAGCAAGGGGGAGAGCTTTCTTCAGGGCTGGGCCGCCGAGGCCGGCAGGGCACACCTCCAGCCACCTGCTGCCCCCAGTCGGCAGGTGGACCCAGAGGGGACCCGGGTCCGGGAGGCCCTGCGGGCCCACTTCGACGACCAGGCCGCGGGGTGAACTGTGCCCAGACCCCCTACTGCCAGCCCCTTCCTCCCCCACACTCCTGCCCCAACGCCCACACCACCATGGAGCACCCCACCACCCCCCCCACTTGTCCAGGAGAAATGACAGCACGAACTTGTGGGTGAACGTAAATGTTTTTTTTGTCCTCACGATTTTTTTTTTTTAAATAAAAAAATATATATATGTGAGACAGAAACCAAAAAGGAGGGACAAACGTTCAACAAAACCAAGATGGGCACAAATAAAACTATGTACAACAATAAAAATGAAAGCACTGTGCGCCATCAAAAGAAAAACAAAAAGCAGGGAGGAGAAAGGGGAGAACTATGTACAGGGGGGGACGGGGCAAACAGGGGAAACACCCACACCACCCACCCAGTCCCCAAAGTCTGTCCAACAAGGGGGGGGCCACGTCCTGGGCCCCTCGCCCCTACAGCCCAGCAGTGGGCGTGCCCGGCCGGGAGCTCCGCCGGGCCTGCAGTCTGGTGCGCGGCTGGGTGGGAGTGGGCTCCACTGGAAGGTCGCGGCGCCGGCGAGTTGCGGGTGGCTCCAAGGGTCCCTCGGCGCGGTGGCCCTCGCGGGGAGGTGGTGGGGCGATGGCGGACGGCCCGGCGACGGCTGGAGCAGCCGGTGGTGGGGCTGCAGGAGCGGGCATGGCGGGCGGTGGCGCGGCGGGCGCGGCATGGGGGGCCAGGGAATCAATCAGCCGATTGATGGTATCCAGAAAGGCCCCCCATGCCTCTCTGCGCCAGGCCAGCGCCTGCTCCTGCAGCCGGAGGTGCTGCTCCGACACCTCCAGCTGCCGGCGGTGGATGGCCAGCAGCTGGGGGTCTGTGGCCGCCGCCGGTAGCAGGCGCGGGGTCCGCCGTCTGGCCCTCCGCGGGGCCGGTCGTTCCTTGGCCGAGGGGCTGCCCTGGAGCGAGGGTCCCGGAGGGGTCTCCGGGACGACCAATGCCTCGCCGGCACTCTCTTCCGGTCCTTCGGATGGTGCAGGTGCAGGTGCAGGACACAGGAGAGGAGGGGGGAAAGAAGAATGGAGACAGGCGTTAGTGTGGGCCCCGAGCCGTGGCCTTTGTCCCCCCCCGCCCTGTGCTGCAGGTTCCCCATCCCCGTCCCCGGGAGATGCTGCTGTGATGGATGGGGTTCAGGGGTCCCCCTGCCCTGCAGCCCGTCCCCTGGTGGGAGCGACTCTCACTTCACCCCGCAGGGTCTGACAGCAGGAGAGGTTTCTTAGGCCACAGATACCCAGTTTCTGGCAGGAGTGACAGCACCAGCTGTTGGAAGAGACAGTCCTTCCAACCCGTCGTGGGGAGAAGACCCCAAGGGGGGCCCCTCTGGGATGCAGCTTTCCCCCTCCTCTGGCTGGCTGCCTACCAGCTCTCCCTTCCCCTAGCCTCTACCTGTGGCCCCCGCCCTCGCCCCCCAATTCCAAGCCAGCTCGGCTCCTCCCTCCTGTTTGTTCAGGGCAGAGGTGTCACCTGCCAGCTGTAGCGCCAGGATCCTCCTTTGGCACTGGGAGCTCCTCGGCTCGGGTGGCTCATATGTAGCCTGAGTCTCCCTTTGGCACTCCCCCCACTCCATCACATGCTGCTGCTGCGGGGTGTCCCACCCCCTCCGCCTGGGGGCCCCTCGAGGTTCCGCTCCCCCCTGGCCCGGGGATGGGGCATGGCACTGTCATGCAGGGTGGCGGGGGTCAGGGGCTGATGGCTGCAGTGCTGTGAGGGCCATGGCCCTGGTGTCCTTGGGGCCATGGCCATGTGAGCGTGTGGGGGGCCCTGGACACATCTCTGTTCCCCCTGCCCCTCAAGCCCCGGGGTGTCCACCAGAGAGGGGTACCTACCTGTGGGTCCGCTCCCACGGTCCGGAGATCCCCGGGGGTCGGAGGCCCTGCTGCTGCTCCGGGATGGCAGGAGGAGGATCTGCAGGCTGGAATCAGTGGAGGAGGAGCCCCCCTCCTCCTCCTCCTGCTGCGATGTCCCGGGGATGGCCTCCGGGGGGGACCCCCGGGGTGCGGGGCTTACCTCCGGGGCAGAGCCCGGCTGCAGGGCCTGCTGGGCCTCGTCAGCCGAGGTGTCAAGGGTGGCCGGAGGGGAGGAGGTGTGCCGGGAGCCCAGGATGTCCCTGAGCTCCCTGTAAAAGGGGCAAGTGACGGGGGCGGCCCCAGATCGGCTGGCCGCATCCCGGGCCCGGGCATAACCCTGCCGCAGCTCCTTGACCTTACTCCGGACATGGTCCGGAGTGCGGGCAGGGAGACCCCGGGCAGCCAGGCCATCGGCCAGCCGAGCGAACGCATCCGTGTTCCACCTCTTGCTCCCCATTACCTGGAGCACCTCCTCCTCGCTCCAGAGCCCCAGCAGGTCCCGCATCTCGGCCTCCGTCCAAGAGGGGCCCCGCTGCCGCTTCCCAGACTGCGTGGTCCTCTGGCTGCCCTGGCTGCTCTGGCTGCTGTGGCTCCTCTTGGGGGGGGGTCCCCTGGGGGCGCTGCTGGGCAGCCATGGCTGCTGTCAGGGGCTGAGGGCTGTGCAGGCTCACCGCCGCGTGTACAGGCAGGAGCCTGCACATTGCCTCAGCCTCCTGCAGTCAGGGCGGGGGAGGGGCCCTTTAAGGGGCCGCTCCACGCGGCCACCAGGGAGCTGCGGGGCTGGAGAGAGCGTCTCTCAACCCCCCAGCTGATGGCCGCCATGGAGGACCCATCAATTTCGACGTTGCGGGACGCGGATCGTCTACACTGTCCCTACTTCGACGTTGAACGTCGAAGTAGGGCGCTATTCCTATCTCCTCATGAGGTTAGCGACTTCGACGTCTCGCCGCCTAACGTTGAAGTTAACTTCGAAATAGCGCCCGACGCGTGTAGACGTGACGGGCGCTATTTCGAAGTTGGTGCCGCTACTTCGAAGTAGCGTGCATGTGTTGACGCAGCTACTGTTGACTCATATTTAGCTTGTGGTCCACTATGACTTCTAAATCCCTTTCCGTAGTACTGCTTCCTAGACAGTTCCTTTCCCATTTTGTATGTAAGAAACTGATTGTTCCTTCCTAAGTGGAGAACTTTGCATTTGTCCTTATTAAACTTCATCCTGTTTACCTCAGACCATTTCTCTAGTTTGTCCAGATCATTTTGATTTATGACCCTATCAATCAAAGCAGTTGCAATACCTCCCAGCTTGGTGTCATCTGCAGACTTAATAAGCGTGCTCTCTACACCAATATCTAAATTGTTGATGAAGATATAGAATAGAACCAGTCCCAAATGAGACCCCTTCAGAACCCCACTTGTTATGCCCTTCCAGCATGGTTGGAAGCCATTAATAACTACTCTCCGAGAACATATCAGAGAGATAGGTGTGTTAATCTGTATCTTCGAGAACAATAAGAAGTCCTGTGGCACCTTATAAACTAACAGATATCTGGTTATCCAGCCAGTTATGTACCCACCTTATAGTAGCCCTATCTAATTTTATTTGTTCATACATATAAAATGTGGGTGTAACCAGAGTGGTAACAAATGGCTTCACTTTGGCTGTGTCTACACTAGCAAGTTCTTTCTGAAAATCAGGACTTTTTTTCTGAAGAACACCTGAAGGGTCCACACACAATGAATGTGGCTCTTCTGGAAGCCCTCTCTTGCTTCTGGATCAGTAAGAGTGCCTCCTTTTGAAAGGTTCTTTCAAAAAAAACCACACATAGACATTCTGTGGTCCCTTTTTTTGAAGGGGCAGTCCTCTTGATGCCAGATTTTTCGATCCCTGGCCCATTCTTTCAAAAGAATGGGGGCTGTGTGGATGCTCTTTATCAAAAGAGCGGATCAAACTTCGTATCAACTTGTAGTGTGTGGAAGCACTCTATCAAAAGAAGATCCTCTTGAAGGGGTCTTCCAGAAGATCATCTTTCAAAAGATCGCTGTAATGTAGACTTAGCTTTTGTGTTTAAGTGTATGACATAAAGTCATAACAGATCTTACGTGTGACCTCTCCTCTGCCAAACCTGCTACTAGAAAAATGAAATATAGCTGCCCATTGTAAGAGTTCACTGAAATTCTGTGCTCCTCTCTGCCAGTGATATTGATCATGCCTTACAATCTGGCTGGGAGCCATTTCATTGGTGATAGAAATATACACCTGCATATCCTCAGAGGAATGATTAGTACTAAGAAGCCCACTCTAGCATTACAGGGTAGAATACCATGCGATAGTCCAGATTCATCTGATACAGGAAATGTGTGTCTCCCCTTTTCACCTAATTTTGTGTTGGTTCACTGTTGCCAGTGAAATCTTAGTTCTTCCTCTTAAAGTGAAGATGAGCAGATAGGAATAAGGGGACTTTGTAGTAGGCGGGGTCCTTTCGAAAAGGAGCCCCGTCTGGATGAGCCGCGCGGTGGCGAGCCGCGTGAGTTTCAAAGTGCCGCGGCCGCCCTCATGCTAATGAGGCACTGAATATGTATTTCAGCACTTCATTAGTAAACTTCGAAATGGCCATTTGCATGGCCATTTTGAAGTTTTTGGCTAGTGTGGACGTAGCCTAGGACTCCAGACCTGGATTTGTCCTTCACTCTGTAACCTGGGACCTGGAGGTTGGGCTTGGAAGGCAGTAGCTTAACTCTCACTTCTTAAGGAGGAAGTGCACATATGCTGAATGTATTCTAATTCAGTGGTTCCAAGTCCTGTATAGTACAAAGAGATTACATTTCTGTCCCTATGCATGGTGCTAAACAGAAAATGCAGTGTCAGTAACTGTGTTGACTGTTCCAAAATCTACATTCAAAGTTTATTTCTATTATAATTTATTATCCGAACCATTAAACAAATCAAAAAACCTCCTGGATCATTCATATTGAAAAGTCAAGGTTTCTGCAAGACATCTGACAAAGGCATGCGTTCAAGAGGACTGCCATGTGCTATGTAAAATCTACACAAACAAAACCCTCCTGCTAGTCAAGCTTAAAAGCACTGTGCTGCTTTAAAAGGTGACTAAAAGAAATGGGCATGTGTTTTTGCACTTTCCCCTCACTTACTCCCATGCAAACTCAACCTGTCATCAAAGGCTTGCACAGAGTAACTGAGAACAGGATTTGGCATGAAGGCTTTTTTTTTTTTTTTTTTTTAATAATGGTGGTGATCCATAAAGAAGGATACAGACTGATTCTCTTATTTCCAGTTGAGCTGGCAGGTATAGCAGCTGGAATAATTGTGAACTGAACAAATTTTGATATGGCAGCACATAAGTTTTCAACTCTATCCTTCTCAGTTTCTACACAGCCTGTGTTAATGACTAAGACTATATTTTAAATGTTCTTTTGAACACATCCACACTTTACATTCTTCTGAATTCCCACTTCAAAATATGCACTTATATCAGAACCTAAGGTCGCTCATTTACTAATGATGTAAAAAAGCTACATACAGTACTCATGGAAAAAAATCATTAAAAGGAACAAAAAATAGGGGGAAAATGCTTCGATCCTGCTGACAGTGGATTAAATGATATTTCAACACAAGCTTGTTATTAATGAAGAGGAAGGAGATCAAAAGTAAAAAAAAAAAAAACTACAGAAACTTGGTGGTAAGTTTATTTTCTCAGAGGTGGTTGGGTGGGAATGGAATGAATCTTGTGACCATAGGTGTAGAACATTATAACAATGAGCACCTAGCAAGTGTTAATATTTTGAAGAAAGTTGAAATGGCAGAGAGGGGAAATGGCTTTCAGTTATAAAAGAAAAATCATTAAGAGGTTTATTTTCTAAAGATTCCCTCCAAGGTGGGAGCTCAGTAAATGATAAAGGAGATTGCCTCTTATTGTATGAGGCAATAAATGGTTTCTTCATGCTTAATAAAGGTACTAGACTGTAAGCTATGATAGGAGCTCTTTATTGCCCGCAAGCAAAGTATCAATTTCAGTCAATTTCGGTGGAAGGCGTTTTTGTTTTGTTTTGATTTTTTGCAAATTTGCCTCATCATAAGTTTTTTAAATGGCTGATCAGAGTTCAAGTGTCCCCAGTGCAATACATTATTGCATAAAAATCAGGTTAGATACAATTTATCTGTAGGAAAATTGTTGGTTCAGATTAAATGCTCGTGGTCTGCTTTGAAGTGTGGTGAACAGAGATTTCACTCAGAGAACTGTGTTACCACGTCAGGTCACATGATTTACAATAATGAAGTCAGCATTTTGGTTGAGTTGTATTTTCACTATACTACATAATTAGGAATATAGTACTGAGTCAATGAGTTCATGTTTCTGCTAACCCAAGTAGCCATAACATAGAATTCTGTTCATAAACTTATCAAGCTATATTATAAAACTTGATTGGTTATTGTTCCCACTACTCCAATTGGGCAATGAGAACCACACTCATCTCGTCTTTAAAACCCTCCTAATTTTCAGCCTGAATTTATCCGTGACCAGTTTATGCTGTACCTAATTGTTCTGCCAAGAATTCTTTTAACTTATAAGGCTTTTCTCACTTCCTGAAGTTCAATCTCCTGAATTTTTGTGGAGAGGAATCTAGTTCTATGAGAAATGTCAGAGAGAAATTAACATTTTCTTCCTTTCATTTCTTCAGTTTACCTCAAATACCACATCTAGGAGCATTATTTCCCTTCATCATTTTAATGGGATTCTTTCCCACTTCAAATTATATCCATAGCTTCATATGTCCTTCTGTATCAAATTTGCAGTGTAGTACATTTCATCAGTACAAAAGAGCTATGTGTCTCTGCAATAAGCAACATAAAAGGAGTTTGTCACCTGTTACACATTGGTGGGCACGATTTCTTGGGGCAGTGGGTGGGGCAGAAATGGAAGAGAAGAGAGAGAAATTGTGTCATTCTCCAGTAAAGGTTATGGGTATAATGAAATGCTGAAAGTTTCAAGCAGTCCTTATTTGAAAATTGCCAATGGGGATCGTAGAATAGTAGAACTGGAAGAAATCTAGAGAGGTGATCAAACCCACGCCTTGGTCTCATGCGCTGATCTAAACCATCCGTGACAGGTGCTTGTCTAACCTACTCTTAAATATTTTCAATGATAGAATAAATTGCCTAGGAAGGCTGTGGAATCTCCTGTGCTTAACCACTCTGAAGCTATATCTACATATTCACAAAATGTCGAAATAAGTGGCCCTCTTTGAAAAGAGCAGGAGGAGCATCCACACGCGTAATGCCGTCTTTCAAAAGGAAATCAAAGGAACAGGGTGCAGATGTCAAAATCCAAACCCCGATCCCATACCAGGAAGATCAGCCCCTTCTGACAAACTAAATCAAAAGAGTGCACATGTAGATGCTCCACATTCCGCTTTTCGAAATACGGGTCTGCCATGGTGCCGGTCAGCTGGAGTGCAGGGCCACTCCAGCAGGCAGCAGCGGGGATCTATGATCCCTGCGTCCAGCTGCCTTAAAGCTGCATACACACAGGAAACCTGTGGCAGGAAGCTGAGAGTGCGCTAGGAGCAGCCTCTGCATATGCTCCAGCTGCAAGCTCCAGCACCGCAGCCATGGCCAGCAATCAGCCCCCGTGTGAGCCCCATTGTCCCCCGTCCAAGCCCCTGAAGGGCTCCCAGGGGTCAGGAGGAGGAGATCATCCATAAAATGGGGGTTAAGCGGTGCAATGCTGCAGCCTTCAGCCCCCTGGCTCAGGGCCTCCTGACCATGGGCCACCTGGAGCGTACCACTGACCAGGTATGCTTCAGGGTGAAGGAGCTGTGGCAAGGCTATGTCCAGGGCTCTCTCAGCCACATGCCCCTTCTTCCGGGAGCTCTGGGGCATCCTAGGGCCCCAGGACAGCTCCCCATCACTGGCGTTCCTGGACACGTCCACTGACAAGCCGCAGTCAGAGGCAGAGGATCAGCCCAGACTGGGCAAGCGAACCACTGAGGGTTGAGCGAGGTGGAGGACCTTGCCATCTACATCTCCTCCTGCTCATCCAGCCAGGCAACTAGGAGCTAGGCATCCCTGGACATCATGGACCAGCCCTCCGGTATGTACATGGAGAGGCGCACACCCACTCTGTAGGGTGGGTGACAATGCAATGGCTTGTTGCCAGCACACAGGACCAGTAGCCCTCAGCCACACACATGCCAGCCCACCATGCTATGTGGCAGCTAGTGGTGGCCCACCAGAGATGCCCAGCACCCACTCCAGTGGACAGCTCTGCAAGCTGCACACGGGTGGTGGCCGCTCTGTGCTGGACAGCACCCATGGACTGCACACTGGAGGCCGGGATGGGCCATCCACATGAGAGACCCCTGGGTGCACCCCCATTGGACGAGATGCCCAGCCCATGGGGTGCTGGTTGGGCAGGTGTGCCACAGCCAGATCCCCCTCTGTCCAGGGCATATTACTGACATGCTGCCCCCCTCGCCATACAGCCGCACCATCCATGGTCTGGGAGAGCCCAGTGCCATCCCTCGTCCCCAAGAGCCCCCCCGGCAGACATCAGAGCTGCCTGGATGCCACCCCACATGGTGCACTGGTGGGCCTGCAGCCAGAGGGCCCCCCTCCAGGCCGAGGAGGACCCTGCTAGCCAGCACCAGGCTGAGGTGGCCAAGCAGCACCCCTGTGGCTTGCCGAGGCTGAGATGGAGTGGTGAAGGGCAGCCTGGGAGAGGCTGCTGCACACCCTTGAGGGCATTGTCCAGACCCTCTGGGACCATGCGGTCAACGTTGCCTGCCCCACCCCCCGTAGCCTCCCCCCACTGAGCCTGCCCCCCCGCCCTCACTGGGCCCACTCCCTGGCCTTACCTGCCAGTGCTCTCCACATTCTCTCCTCCCTGCTGGAGACCCTGCACCCAGAGAGGCAGGCACTCCAAGGGCCAACAGGGCTCATGGCCCACCACCCAAGCCCCAGAATGAGCTCCCCACCACTCCAGGTTAGGTGCTCCCCACCCACTTCCAGGTTCAGAGTCCCCCCACCTGTACATAGTTCACAATACATGGACTATATAAATGTTTATTTACTATTCACCACCCCATGCTGTGCTCCTCAGGGGGACGGTGGGTGGTGGATGTGCGGGTGCAGTGCTGGTTGGGGTGGGGATGGTGGGTGGCAGATGTGCGTGGGATGTGGGTGTGCCTGCAGGTCAGATGTGGCCATCAGCGAAGGTCTGCTTGAGGACCTCCCTAATGCTGTGGCTGTGTCAGTAGGCCTGGCAGATGGGGGCAGTGCCCGGCTGCTCATTCCTGGAGCCAGTCGGAGGGACCCCTCTATGGACATTGGCATACCACTATCTATCCACAACATTGTGGAGGATGCAACAGGCACCCACCACCTGGGGCACATTCAGGACCCTGACCTCTAGCTGCCTGTGGAGACACCTCCACTGCCCCTTTAGGTGCCCGAAGGCCCACTCCACAACATTGTGGGCATGGTTGAGGCACTAATTGAATGCCTCCCAGGTGGGTCGAGGTGTCCCATGTACAGCCTCATGAACCACGGATACAGAGGTATGCCACATCTGCCACCATGCAGAGCGGCATGGTGATGGCCTCCGCCACCAGGACCTACCACTGGGGGACGAATGTGCCAGCCCCCATGCGCGGGCAGAGACTGGAGTTCTGGAAGACCCGGGCATCATGGGTGCGGCCAGCCCAGCCCACATAGATGCCAGTGAACCAGCCCCTCGCATCCACCAGGGCCTGGAGCACCACTGAATTGTAGCCCTGCCTGTTGATGTACTGGCTGGCGCAATGTGGCAGGGTGCAGATGAGGATGTGTGTGCCATCCAAAACGCCAATGCAGTTCAGAAAGCCCAGGTTCTGGAAGCTGGTGACAGTGTTGTCCAGATCCCCCAGGTGGACAAACCTATGGAGCAACATTGCGTTGATGGCTCTGATGACCTGCATGGGGTGGAGGGGGACACATGCTCTAGTGCAGGTGTGGCGGGGCATCTCAACCCCCGCCATGAGCTGCCTCTGCACCCCTCCCATCCAGCCCCAGCCCCAGCCCTATCCAGCCCCCTGCCCCCTCTCATCTGGACCCTTGCAGCTGTGGTTTCCCCTCGTCCCAGCCCCGCCACTCACCCGTGGGGGACGAGTGACCCAGCCCTACCTTACCTCCATAACTACAGCCCTGATGGTGGCCTTGCCCACCCCAAACTGTTGTCCCACTGCGCATTAGTCCGGGGTGGCCAGCTTCCAGATGGTGATAGAGACCTGTTTCTCCAGGGTGAGGGCTGGCTGCATGCAGGTGTCCTGGTGCCGGAGTGCGGGGGCGAGCCAGTAGCAGATCTCATTGAAGGTCTTCCTCGACATACGGAACTTCCACAGACACCTTTCCTTGCCCCACTCCCCCAGCACCATGCGTTCCCGCCAGTCAGTGCTGCTGGGGTGGGTCCAGAGGCGTCAAAGTACCTGGGGTGGTGCCCAGCAGTGCCCTGGGTGGGGGCCTCACGGCCCTATGGGGACCACCCAGCCACCCAATGAGATCGGGTGCAGCTGTGGCAATGGTGCACAGCACTGCCAGCAGTGTGTCCATGATCAGGGTGCCCTCTTGCAGGAGCTGTCACTGTGCCTCCATCTTGAGCACGAGTGGGCTCTGCCAGGTTTGGAAAGGCTGGGCGGCACTCGGCTTGTGCGGAGTGGAGGGTGGAGGCGGGGGGCCTTTAAAAGAGTGGCTGGCTGCAGCCCCAGTAAGGGTTGTTGGCATGAGACCCCGTCTGCAGCGTTTCCTGCCTCCCTTCTTTTGAAAGAGGGCTTGGAGCTGTGTGGATGTTCTCTCTGAAAAGACCACAGTGGGTGCTCCCTTTTGATGGAAGCTATTTTGACTGCCGAAAGTCTATTTTCGCCCTTTCGAAAGGGTGCTCACATGTAGACACAGATTGACAGTTAGGAAGTTTTTCCTTATGGCTGGTCTAAACCTCCCATTGTTTCTTGTCCTGTCATCAGATGTCAAGAACAATTTTTATCCCTCCCACTTGCAACAGCCTTTTTGGTACTGGGATCAGGAAAGCAAAATGAGGTCACAAACACAGGCATTTCAATATATAACACTAAGCATGATCCGCAGCTCTTATAAGTCTGCCTGCCTGCTGCATTTTTTTTTTGCTAATAAAATATTTGATAATCCATGCTATCTAGAAAGAGCTGCCAAAATGAGAAAGCCAGATCACATTTTCATCCAAACAGGAAGAGGCAGTCAGGCATAATTCAATGCTGCAGATGCTGCTTTTAGTCTTTGAAAGGGCCCAGATTGAGACAAGCAACCCAAAGTGACTTTTCAGTATGAAATCCTGATGAACCTTCACTTATCACTTGACAGAAAAGTAAAATTGATGATCAGGAACTATGGAGAAAGCCAGAGCAAACTTACTAATATTTGTAGAGTACTTAGGGATAAAAAATGGGGGAAACACTTTGAAATGGCTAATGAAGCTGCACTACTATAATGGATGGTATTTGAGAGATGAAGGTTGTATGAGATCTGAGACAGACCATGTCGACAGTGGAGGTAAGTGTAGACAAGGTCTAAGAAAACCAGCAAAAAACAAAGGGTATGGTAGCAGGATGCTGTCCCAATGTACACTTATTTGCACACATACAAATCAGCTGTGCCCAATTATCCAATAACATTTCCATTTCCAGTCCTCAGATTTACTTCCATTTGGGGAGAAAGCTCCACTTTTGATGGTAAAAACTTAGCAGCAGATAGTACAGCTGGCATCCTTGGAAGAGCAAATAGGCAGGGATAAAATTGAAAAGGCCACTGTACAAATGAGATGAAACTAGCTATTACACTCGCTAGAGACAAAAGATAACAAGAAAGCTTTCTTCAAATACATTAGAAACCAGAGGAAGACCAAGGACAGGGTAGGCCTGTTACTCAATGAGGAGTGAAAAAGAGTAATAGAAAATATGTAAGGACAGAAGTGCTAAACTACTTTGCTTCATTTTTCACCAAAAAGATTAGTAGTGATTGGACAAGTAAAATAATGAATACCGCTAAGGATGGTATAATAGCAGAGGCCACAATACGGAAAGTCCAAGTAAAAATGACATGTACAAGATAGACATTTTCAAATCACCAGGACCTGATGAAAAATATCCTAGAATACTTAAGGAGCTGACTGAGGTGATATCTGAGTCATTAGAGATCAATTAATCAATTTACAGACATATAGAAGATAAGAAGATGATAAGTAACAGTTACATGGATTTGTTATGAGCAAAGCATGTCATCCCAGCCTGACATCTTTCTTTGATAGGGTAACAAGCATCATGGATAGAAGTCACATGGTAGATACAGGAAAGTAAGGCTTTTGATACCATCTTCTCATACACTAAAGAGGGGAAATACAACCCAGATGGAGCTACTAGAAGGGGGACATATAATTGTTTTGAAAACTGTTCTGAGAGAATAGCTGTCAGAGCTTCACAGAAAGTGGGAAAGGCATATTGAGGAGTTCCCACAGTGTTCACTTCTGTTTGTTATCTTCATCCGTGATTTAGATAATGACATAGACAGCACACTTATAAAGATTGCAAATGCTACCAAACTGGGAAGGATTGCAAGTGCTTTGGAGGATGGAATTAAAATTCAAAGTGATTTGGACAAACTGGAGGAGAGGTCTGAAATAACCCAGACGAAAATCAATAAAGACAAATATGGAGTCCTCCACTTTGGAAGAAACAAATCAGTTGCACAGATACAAAATGGGGAATGTCTGGTTAGAAGCAGAATTGTAAATAGGGAATTTCATTTTTACAGCAATAGAAATTTTAGTTTAGACATGAAGTTTATGCACATTGGGCAAATCACATTTGTCTCTTGGCTTTGGACTTTTAGCTGGTCGATCACCTCTTGGACAGTGACTTTGCTCATCTCCTGTGCATCTGCTCTGAGAAGTGTAATATTTTGCCTGGATCTTACTCTTTATGGCCTTTGTTGTGATTGCTTTTAACAGCTATCCTATATCTCCCATCACAATTCTATTTATAAGTCGCATCTTTTCCCTTTCTTTCTGGCAGCCACTAATCTCTAATCATCTTGAATTGTCTTGCCATTTCTGACTTTGTGATGGCTTAAATCCCTCTTGATTTGCAGTTTCTCTAACAGTACCTTATCTACAATGCAAACCGCTACTTGCTGTCTACGGTAATTTTTTCCTCTTAAAATCAGTTTTCTGCCATGTCATACCAGCCTCATAAAAGATTCCACAGATGTCCCAGATTTTTGAATATGCGATAGAACATACTTGCACATACCTCATATTATGTGGAGTAGCCAGCATCACCGCATAATTGGTCTTGGGGCTGTCCAGATGGAAAAGGATCTAAGAACATGTTCAACTTCCTTGCTTATGACATGAACTAGGGAGTCAACCTACAGTTCCCTACTCTCCTAATGGAATTAGGTTACCATGCATAAAAGTGTGAACATTTTGCCTTCCAGTCAGGTCAGGCTGAGGGGAATAGAAGCTGAAGCTCTCCAGGGCTAGAAAAATTGGTATTGGCAAAAACCTGCAGTCTCTGGTGTTTTCCTTCCAACATTGTATCAGATTATTCATGCAGACATAGAAGCAAAATGGATGCCAGCAACAATAACTGGCATGGCAATGAAAGGAATGTAGTCTCTAGTACTTGGTAAAGTGCACTATTCTTCATTGAGTTCCATATAGTGACAAATCAGGATCACAAAGTTTAAACTTTTCATCACAAATATTCTCAGGAAATATGATCAGACAGGCAATGTCTACCAAATATCCCCTCCATATTTGGGCAATTAAGAAATAATTGACAGGTTGGACCCATACAGGACAATTTCACTGTCCAGAATTTTGGGAATGTTTTGGTTCTGTGTTCCTTTACTTTAATTAGCAGGTTCATGTGTGTTTGTGGCAGACTACGTTTCTCTTAGAATTCAGATATTGGAGCTGTAAGAAGTCATATGATTGCAACAGAATGACTCTAAGAGGATAAGATCACTTTTAGTGCTCTTTAAGGCTACGTCTACACGTGAAGCCAACATCGAAATAGCTTATTTCGATGTAGCAACATCAAAATAGGCTATTTCAATGAATAACATCTACACATCCTCCAGGGCTGGCAACGTCGATGTTCAACTTCGACGTTGCGTGGCACCACATCGAAATAGGCGCTGCGAGGGAACGTCTACACGCCAAAGTAGCACACATCGAAATAAGGGTGCCAGGCACAGCTGCAGACAGGGTCACAGGGCGGACTCAACAGCCAGCCGCTCCCTTAAAGGGCCCCTCCCAGACACAGTTGCACTAAACAACACAAAATACACAGAGCCGACAACTGGTTGCAGACCCTGTGCATGCAGCATGGATCCCCAGCTGCCGCAGCAGCAGCCAGAAGCCCTGGGCTAAGGACTGCTGCCCACAGTGACCATAGAGCCCCACAGGGGCTGGAGAGAGAGCATCTCTCAACCCCCCAGCTGATGGCCGCCATGGAGGACCCGGCAATTTCGACGTTGTGGGACGCGGATCGTCTACACGGTCCCTACTTCGAAGTTCAACGTCGAAGTAGGGTGCTATTCTGATCCCCTCATGAGGTTAGCGACTTCGACGTCTCGCCGCCTAACGTCGAAGTTAACTTCGAAATAGCGCCCGACGCGTGTAGCCGCAACGGGAGCTATTTCGAAGTTAGTGCTGCTACTTCGAAGTAGCGTGCACGTGTAGACACAGCTTAAATGTCATTTCATTCAAGCCTTCATTTCTGTCACCATCAAATTGCTTTTTTTTAGTTTATTTTTTTATTCACCTGCCAATGGGTGAAAGATTTTGGTTTTTTTCACAAAATTGAGTGGGTGTCAACACTAAAATAAAATATGCAATAAAATTCCCTTAATCTGGACTCTGATGGTCCAGAAATCCTGATGGTTCAGCATCTGTAATCCCCCGAGATACATGAGGTTTGCGAGAGGGGACAGGGCTGCCCATTTTGACCACTCTCCCCACACACAGGCAAGACACGAAGACCACAACAATCTAAGGTGTGCAGGAATGGAGGGAGCTGGCACCTGCTGCCGGGTCACAAGCATGGCCTTAGATGGACCCAGCCTCCGGTGCCCAGGCCCTACCAAGACTCTGCCTCCCTCAGCACAGCACAGACTAGCCCCCTGCCCCCAGTCAGCAGACATCGACCACGCAGCCTGCCCCACTCTTACTGGCTCAGACCCATGCACGCAGAGCAGGACCCAGCTCTTAGATGTCTGTTAGCCACGTGGTTAAGCAGCCTGTGGAGCCACTGTCCCCAGAACCATGGCACTGGCCAAGGACACGCTGAGCTCCCCAGTTCTCTGGGCTCATTGGGTGGCAGCAGGCGTGCATGTGCCTGTTTTCCTCTGCCATTGGGTGAGTGAATGGCACTGGAGCCCATGGGGGTTGTGAAGAGACTGGGGATGTGTGAAGGTAGTGAGCTGCAGCTGGATGTGGGAGTGGTGAGCTGGGATGGAGGGGTGGGGCTGACGTAGGGCATGGGGGTTATGGTGACATCCAATAAGCTAGACAATTTTCAGCTGGTATAAATCATCATAGTTCCATTAAAAGTCAGTGGGCACTCCCAACATCAGTGGAACTACAGAGGACTCCAGCTCAGACTCTGTTCCTCATTGTTGACTAGGCAAAAGAGAGAGAGTCAAAACGCAGAACAAATTTTGCTTCAGGCAAAAGAAAAGAAATGACTAAGTTACTAATGCTCTGTATTGTTAAAGGGAAATAACACTGGTGAAAAATTGGTAAAAAAAATGGCTGAATGGATTATATAAAGATCGTGATTGAGAATTAGAAATTTATGAAACAGTCATCTCTCAGCTCAGCTGTTCCTAAGGTCCACAAGAAGTTATTTTTTTCAGTGAACGATGCTAGAAGTAACAAACCCCTTATTTCTGCTTTAGGTATGGATAGTGGTTAGATTGGTGAAGTAATATTTCTTTTTGCTGGGGAGGCAACAGACTTGCCAAGCCCCTGGGAAAGGGGCTGGAGGCCCAGATCTATGATCCTAGAAAGGGCAGAGCCTCAGCAGAGGTGTAGGGGTTGGTGGCAGCCAGCCCTCAGCACTGCTTAGAGCAGCATGTCTTAACCTTTTTAAGACCATGGAATACCAAATTATAATAATTTTATGTGGAACACTTATGAAAATTTTCTTCAAAAGAAAAAAAAAAGTCAGACCAAAACAAAACAAAACCTAAACAGCAACGTATATACCAAAAATAAAATAAAGTGATTTAATCAGGTACTATAGCAATGAAGAAGTAACTTCGTATCTGGTTTAAATTACAGAAATCATATACAGATAGTATATGTTATTAGAAAAGATCACATGCTCACAACAGTTCTGCATGTTGTTGATGCAACACTAGTGTTCCACAGAACATAGTCTGAGAAACACTGGACACATGCCATACACACCCTCACCCCACAAGTCGTGAGCCCTTTCTGGTGATCCAGAAGTGATTGGAAGAGTCCAGGACTCCATTCACTGCCACTGCCTCAGTAGCAGTGGTGGAGGCAAGTACCCTTTCAATTGCTGAGCCCCAGGGCAATTTCCTCTTTGGCCCCACCCCATCTCATCAGGAGGCCTGCCTTCTTGCCATATACAGTGCAAAATGTAAGCACTTAAAAAAAAAGCTACAGTTCAACTCAAAATCCTTGCAAAATATTTTTTTTAAAAAAGTTCAAATTCAGACAGTTTGAAACAAGTTGCCCAAGATCACTTAAAGGCTACACTCAATGGGAAGTTCAAGCAAGAAGTAACTTCAAAATGTGACACATGGAGCATAAAATAGCTTGTTACCAAATTGATTCTTTATATCATGATGTAAGGAATGTGCCAGCAGGAGCTCAATACTGCTGAAGGATTTGGGGAATGTTCCCTCCCTTTAGAGATCATTTGCATGAAAATAGAAAGATGTGCATATGTAGTGCCTTGTAAACAAATCCTGATGGGGGCAGGTGAAGCAATGAGTTTCGTCTATTGTAAACAATATGTTGTTGTTAACTCACAGTTTATGCTATCGCCCAGTATAAGAATTGTGGAGTCTCACCAATGCCTGAAGTTGTTGTGGGGATAGAGGGCAGTCATCATCACTGTGTATGGTATGGATTGCACAGGGTTCCCTTCATCTAAGCATTGAGAGGTGAAAGGGGGGAAGGATAGTGGTTGAATCAGCAGGCTAGAAGTCTTTTGGCTATACAACTGTAAGACTGGTTTGACTAGTTCCCTCCCCGCCCCCCATCACCATGACCACAACTACTGTTCAAAGGTAGCTTTAAAGATGGCTCTACAGTTATTCTGTGAGAAGCCACATTGGTGGATACTGAGATGCTGTGGCTAGGCCCACAGCTGAATGCCACTATCAGCTGAAATCACTGAGAGCTGAAATCACTGGTAGCTGAAGCCATGGAGAGCTGGAATCATAGCATTTTGCCTACTGCAAAACCCACAAGACAGGCACAACCAGCATGTGACCAGTAGGAGAAGCAGCGGGCAACCAGCAGGGTGGCTGGCAGAAGCAACGGTTGAGTGGCTGGTGGGCCAGCCAGCAGAGGTAAGCAGAATGCCTTACAAGCACAAAGGTGGCATTGCCTCAGGTTCAATTAGGGAATGCATCAGGGTGATGTGTCAGGGTCTTCACGGATTGGACAGAGTTGTAAGTTGGGCATTTGAAGGCAGGTATGCAGAAAGTTTGGGTGTGTGGATTGGCTGTTCACAGTATTGGACTGATGAGCCTGAGAGCAAAGGACACTGCTCAATCCATTTGAGATGGGACAGTTACTTGAGGTTTGGCTATGAACACTGGGTGTGCTATTTTCTCAAGCTTATGCCGTATGACTTTTGTGCCTCTTTTATTAAAAGTTTCTTTTCTTCACTCAGACTCTGTGCTTGAGAGTGGGGAAGCATTGCCTCTCTGAGGCATCCAGGGGTGTGTGAATTTCGCAGGCTACTGGGTGGGGTCTCAAGCCGGTTTTATGTGAGATGGATTGAAAGGAACCCTTAGATGTTGAACCTGGCCCTGGTTGCTGCCGACCTCTTCCAGCAGAAGGGTTACAATTAATTAGAAAAATGCCATTTATACTATAATTTTTTCTAAAAGACTGAGTTAATAATAAGTCAGACTCATCATCCTTTTATTTAGCGACAGAGCCTATCAAATATACCCCTGTTCAGTTGGAGAAATGTAGGATAATCTGATTCTCAAAAGGTGTGAGTCTCACACATCAAAGGATATTATACAGAGAAAGTAGCAAAGGTGGGGACCATGTTCAAATTTTGAAAAATGGGAGTGGGGAGAGAAATAAGATTTAGCTTCCCAGGTTCACATCATCAAAACTTAAACATGTTACGAACTTAGCCTCACTTTAGTCATTCAAAATGAGCTGAGAACAGTTCATAATTACTTCTGCAACTTATTAATAACATTATTCAATGGCATTTTTCCTAAACATACACGTTTTTCCTAAACACACACATGATACATAAATATATATGTAGAAGCTCAAACCATTCATATTTAATCCTTTTGGCCTTCCATGAAAATACAGGCAGCTTTAAAAGGAGAGATGAATTAGGGCAGGGAAAAGTGTATGGATTTATTCTTCTTTCTGCTCTACATGGCCATGCTATCATCAAAGACACCAACTAAACCGAAGCTAGTACATTGCAGTACTGTTTGAGAAATTTCTTATCCTATCCACACCAAATTGCTCATCCCTAAAACATGAATGAAGGCTCGATGGAGAAAATGGTAAATGAATTTATTCCAGGTAGCATTTGTAAAATGAGAATTCTGCAGTATTTTTTCTAGACATTAAAGCTACGCCGGGGACTGTATTGCAGACTAATTTGCAGACACATAGATGCAAAAGTTAATCCTCTTGCTATTCTATGTCTTAAATGCTGTTATAAAACACTTAGCTGCCCTTTATATTTCATGGAGTAGAAATAGTTATTATTAAATCACATCAAAAGGATCTCAGAAAATAAAAGTCAAATCAGCAGACAAAAGAACTGAATGCAGGAAACATTTCTTCTTTTACTATATTATAAAAAGAGAGTATTATAGACAAAAGTCTGTCATTTTCAGGCAAAACAAATAAATTACTTACCCTTTTCTGCTCTCCCCCCAAATCAAACGTGTTACTAAAATTGCAGTCCTGAGCACAATGCTCTTTCAATTTTGGTGTGGTAATAATTCACTGACGCATATATTGATTGAAAAAGTCCCCCTGAGAATTCTGATTATCTTAACATTTTTCACTTGGACTGAAAGGGGCAGCCTTTCTTATTTCATTTTATGCAAAATTACAGTAATTCACGTCTGACCTTTTTGGAACAGACTGTTAAGCTTTACACTGCTGGATCTTTTCAGTGAATCAATTATGGTTATCTCCAAAGGAGCAATAGGGTACACACAAGAAAAGAATATTTTAAGTAAAATTGAAAACAGGTTCCCTGCATTCCCTATTAGTACAGAATGTGCTATTAGTTGTAAATATAGCCCTAGAGGTTTCTAGCACTCATTTTAATTCTACTCTCAATTCTCCAAAATTAAACTGGTTCAGGCAAAGAAAAGTGACATTTCCAAGCACATGGAAGAAATTGATTTTTAAATAAACCTATGAAAGCCAAATAAAAATGCATAGTCACAGGAGTTTCAAAAATCATGTAAAGTAAGTTTCTCAAAATAAACTTCACACTATTTTTGAGAATAATGCCAGAGGACAGCAGAAGAGAAGGTGATCCACTGTACTTACAATAAGATTTAAATCTTTTCAGTTCTGTCGCTGGTTTATTTCAGCTCAGGTTGACAACTTACAAACATCAAAATCATCTCATGATTGGTTGAGAGTCCTGAGATCAAGACAATGTTTAAGAGAAACAAATTAACGCCCCTCAAAACTGATTTGGACAAAATATATTTTAAAGTGACAACAAAGGAATATATCCGTTCCCAGCAGGGTCAGGGCCCGAATACTGTTTTCTGCCCTCCCATGTCTCTACGGAGAATCCCTAGCTTCCACGCTATGGCCTAGAATGCTGGCCATCACTGACAGTCTTAGTACTCAGGGCTTGCAGCTCCTTAATAGCCATACTCCAAGCTCCTGATTGACAGGGCAGACACCATTCTCCTCGAATACTTGGATTTTAAGAGGACCTCAACAGGAAGACCAAACTATCTCAGCAGGGTACGCTCTGCAGATAGACCCTGGTTAAGTACATATAAACCTAAGGTGAATATAATCGGGTTTTTTTGTGGGGGGACAAATGCAAAAAGTAATCTTGGAAATAGAAGTACAAAAGATATTTATGAATATTGTGAGAACCCAAAGAATTTTGTTCTTGAAACCTCTACTGGACATAGTCATACTACCAGGGCATGGGAAGAAAATTTATAAGGAGATACATAAAAAAGAATTAAAAAAATAGGCATAGAAAAACAAACTACAGCTGGACAATTATTGCCCAGTTTGTGGATACAAATGGAATGAAAAACTCATGAACAAAAATTTCTGAATTTATGAAAAATGTGGCCAGCTTTTACAAGTTTATAGGTGGATCAAAATATGACAGAACAGGTAGAATGCAACAGCTTGTATGGAACTGTGAAATTATGGAACTGTTCTGACAGTTGGCCAATGGGGATAATGTCCATACTAGCTACTGTTATAAGTTTATCTGAGTCTCTGTCAGACAGGGACTTCAGAAGACAGAAATAAGATGTAACATCATTTCCCTAATCATGGAAATAATGTGGACAGGTATCTATGTAACAACAACATGGACTCTGATGCATTTCAGAATACCTGGAAGTGATATAACTGACAAAGCCGCATAACAATCTCTGAATGAGGAGGCAGAGTCAAAGAAGATTAGAATTGGAAGAGACTTCAGAAGGTCCTGTAGTACAACCCTCTGCTCAAAGCAGGAGCTAACCCTAACTAAATCATTTCAGCCAGGGTTTTGTCAACATTTAGACATTTTGTTAATTACACAAGAATTTTAAAACAGTAAGGTCATGAAAGAGCTTGTGAAGAAATAACAAAACAGTGGACAGACTAAGGTTGGGGGAAAAGGCTTTTATGATGTATGCTCAGAAAATAGAAACAATCCTGTACAATCATGAAAGAAAAAGTGAAGATGTCATTTTTAGGGAAGGTTAATGGGTCAGTATGCCTTACATAAAACTGAAGCTGATTAAACAGGCAGACAAGTAAGACAATGGGAAAAAAACAGAAATCCTCTGGTAAAGTATCAGGGAGCTAGAGGGAAGCTACTGCACATTGAACCATAAAGAAAAAAGAGTGCAATGCTTGAAACATCACTGCAAGTTTAAATCAGGTAAGACGTCAGAAAGATGTTTCTTCATTTAGCTCCAGGTCAGCACACTTCTAGATTTAAATGTTAGGTCATTTTACTAACCTAGTAATAAATTTCCATTTATATTTTCTCTATATTCTGATGAAACAGCTTGTCCAGAGTTTTTTCGCTTTCTGTTTGGTTAAGCTGTGTTGATGAATATATATTGTGTAAAATGAGATAAATATACTTTAGTTCTTGGGATCGGAATATCAGTAAATGTTCAGTTTCTTAATCTGTATATCTCACGCTCACTTTAACTCAATTCATTTCAAATTTAGGATCATGTCTACACACTCTGCCACTTAGCAAACTGCCAAGTATTTGAAATAAAAAGCCTAAACCATATTTCATCTCTTTTGCAAAGCACAAACTCATAATCAAATATTAACATGCAACTGACTTCCCTGTACCTCAGCCCCCTTACCCTTTGTCTGTGAAAGTTGCCAAATCCGGGCCTTTCAGGCTAGATGTGAAAGAACATTACAAAGCCTTTATGGACAATACCTTGTCAGTTATGCCTTTGCTATTTATCAGGCAGGAACTATCATCAGCCCCTGTGGCTATCACAACTCTGGGAATACCTCGGGTAGGTTGGTTTGAAATCATATAATGCGTTATCGGGCAAAGCTAATACCTTAAAAATATGATCCTTCACATTTACCACTTCAAATCCTGAAGCACAGTCGTCATGGACTTTCTGTGTGATGCCCTGATCCAAATTCTGTGTTCGAATTTTAAACCAGTTCCATCAACAATAGTGAAAGGAATTGCAAAACTGAGCAGCAAGTCCATTTTCCAAGTTGCTCCCCCACCCCAGCCAGCCAGTGCCTACGCGACCACCTTCTTTGGTATTACTCTCTCTTCAACATGGTTCATTTTTAGTTTCTTTTTCAAAGGCCATTGACAGTTTCAACATTGATAAACGCTGTCCTCAGTAGCTCAGCAGTGACAGGCATAACATTACCCCAAGGACAAAACAGCTAATACTAAGACATTTCAGAAAAAGAATTTTCTTGCTAAGTCTTAAACTTTGACCTTGAGTATTTACGCTAAAATAAGGCCTGTGTTAACAGAAGCCCTTCTTCCTAGCCATATGTTTTAAAGGCAGTCAAGTTTTAGCATGTGTCTCATCAAAAGTTCATAGCCTGGGGAGATAAAGCAACCACCAGCCTGACATGAATAGCAGGACTGAGACTTACTTTTAAGGACATCCAGAGACTGGGGTTAAAAAGAAACAAGCTTTGTTTTATTCAAAAAAAAATCAATTTTAAATGTGCAGTTGTCCCAAGATGATATTTTTGTTTAACAGATCTGTTACTGTTGAGAGTCAGATTTTATTGTAATACCTCAGATATAAAACACCTATATGGATGCTACTGAAAGAGGTGTGAGAGAAATTGTGTATTGCATTTGTTGCTAGACTTTCAAACAGAGAGATATTTGGATTTAAAATCAAAAAGTCCAATACGTCAAAGCCTGGGTAAGGGACAAAACCCTAAAGACCAAGGAAAGATCAGTTTTCCACACACAGCATGATTTGTGTTAGGTTTGCTTTAGGGTTTCTCACAAGCCAAATGTTTAGCTAAAAGGGCTGAACATGCTCATATAAAAATGAGTGTATTAAATATTTCTTCTGCCAAAACATCTCCCCAACATTTGTGTTCGAATATAGATGTATGAATAAACAAAGGTAAAGGAGCTATCAAGTGTTTGAGGCTGAAATTGTAGTCCTAGAGGTGCTTAGGAAGCAAAATCACACATTCACCTTTTTCACTTGCTTTTGTAATGGATAGTATCAAATTTAGAGTACTCCTCTCATTTTTTGTTCTACTTTGAGTATGAGCAAGCTACTATGCCAAGTAACATCCCTTAAACAAGACAAAATATTTGGCGTTCCTGGTGTACTCTTCAGAAATTGGCATGAAGTGAAATACTTGCAGATCATTAAAATTTGCATGAACCTCTCTGTATTTTTCCAAGGAGTTAAAACAGTAGACAGAAAGGAATAGATTAGAAGAAGAGATAAACTGGCCAGATTCACTTTTGTCTCAGTAGATTTCTGTCATGCTTAAACTGGTCAGTGTTCCAAGACATGCATCTTTCACAATGATCAAAAGCAAAATTCAGACAGAGCACATCAACAAAAAAAAAAAAAAAAAACTTTTGGAGTTTGGCTTTGCAGCTTAATGGAAACAAAACCTTTTCCGCAACATATTAGGTTCTCAGCATGCCACAATGATGCACAGCTGCAACAATCAAAAAACATGTCCTTTCCCACCATTTCTCAATCTTGAGAAAATCTTTTTCCCCACAAATTGCTGAAGTATGAACTGTTCCTAAGTCCTTTGAATGAATTGCTTCCTGTCTGACAGAGGCTCACAGTAAGTAAACAGTCATTCAACAGTGCTGCATGCCAAATGGAGAGGAACATCAAGTTACTAGTATTTTAAGTTTCTCTCCCAAGCTATGTCTACACTAAAAGGTTTTGTTGACAAAACTGGCATTTTGTCAACAAAACCCAAGGTAGCTGTGTCTACACGTGCACGCTACTTCGAAGTAGCGGCACTAACTTCAAAATAGCGCCCGTCGCGGCTACACGCGTTGGGCGCTATTTCGAAGTTAACTTCGACGTTAGGCGGCGAGACGTCGAAGTCGCTAACCTCATGAGGGGATCGGAATAGCGCCCTACTTCGACGTTCAACGTCGAAGTAGGGACCGTGTAGACGATCCGCGTCCCGCAACGTCGAAATTGTGGGGTCCTCCATGGCAGCCATCAGCTGGGGGGTTGAGAGACGCTGTCTCTCCAGCCCGTGCGGGGCTCTATGGTCACCGTGTGCAGCAGCCCTTAGCCCAGGGCTTCTGGCTGCTGCTGCTGCAGCGGGGGATTCATGCTGCATGCACAGGGTCTGCAACTTGTTGTCGGCTCTGTGTATCTTGTGCTGTTTAGTGCAAGTGTGTCTGGGAGGGGCCCTTTAAGGGAGCGGCTGGCTGTTGAGTCCGCCGTGTGACCCCATCTGCAGCTGTGCCTGGCACCCTTATTTTGATGTGTGCTACTGTGGCGTGTAGACGTTCCCTTGCTGCGCCTATTTCGATGTGGTGCTGTGCAACGTCGATGTTCAACATCGACGTTGCCAGCCCTGGAGGACGTGTAGACGTTATTCATCGAAATAGCCTATTTCGATGTCGCCACATCAAAATAGGCTACTTTGATGTAGGCTTCACATGTAGATGTAGCCGGTGTGTCCAGATTCCTTTGGCAGTAAATTGACAGAATGCAGCACTTTCGTTGACAGCTGTACCCCGCTCCCCACAAGACATCACACCTCTATTAGTAGAGGTCTGGACATTTCAGGGGGCCCTCTGTCAACACACAGGGCTTCTGGGACACTAGGCAGCCCTGTGTGCTGTGCTTCCGGTTGGCCATTTTGCCAGTAGAGAGGCTGGGCAGTCCGGCTGCTCTCTGTTGACAGGGCTCTTGTGATCTGCTTGGAAGTTTGGTCATAATCTCTCAACAGAAGTTCTGTTGGAAAATAATTTCCAACAAAAGCTTCTGTTGACAAATCACTGTAATCTAGACATAGCCCTATTGTATTTTGTTTTGAAAGAATAGCTTCTGCTGTTAATTGGACTATATTACATGATGTGAGCTAGCTGGGTGTATGTTGCAAAATAAATGTCTAATATGCAAATAAGGTACAGAATATTCAAATTTATACCTTGTTTGCCTTTTCAATTTATCTCATTTGCATGCCTCTTTCGAAAGAGGAATGCAAGTGTAGACACACCCAAGCTGTGTCTACACGTAAGCGCCCTTTTGAAAGGGCGAAAATTGAAGTTCGGCTTTCAAAACAGGGGCCATCGAAAGACAGCACCCGCCACCATTTTTCAGATTGGCGTTTCAATCCGCTCTTTCGAAGTGCCAGCGAGGCCTTTCGAAAGAGAGCATCCACGTGACTCCAAGCCCTCTTTCGAAAGAAGGGAGGCAGGAAATGCCGCGGACGGGGTCCCATGGCCGACAAGCCCTTCTGGGGCTGCAGCCAGGCACCTCCTTTAAAGGGCCCTCCCTCTGACCTCTCCTTCGCATAAGCCGAGTGCTGCCTAGCCTGTCCCAGCCTGGCAGAGCCCACTCATGCCCACCATGGACGCCCAGCGCCAGCTCCTGCAGGAGGATGCCCTCATCATGGATGCCCTGTTGGCAGTGTTGTGCACCCTCACCATAGCTGCACCTGAGCTCATTGGGTAGCTGCGCAATCCCCCTGGGGCCACAGGGCTCCCTCCACCAGGGCACCGCTGGGTGCCTCAACACCTCTGGACCCAGCCCAGCAGCACCAACTGGTGGAAGCGTGTGGTGCTAGGGGAGTGGGGCGAGGAAAGGTGGCTGCAGAACTTCCGCACATCGAGGAAGACCTTCAACGAGATCTGCCACTGGCTTGCCCCCGCACTCTGGCACCAGGACACCTGCATCAGCCAGCCCTCACCCTGGAGAAACAGGTTGCAATTGCCATCTGGAAGCTGGCCACCCCAGACTCCTATCGCTCTGTGGGACAGCAGTTTGGGGTGGGCAAGGCCACCACTGGGGCTGTACTTATGGAGGTAAGGTGGGAATGGGAGGGCAGTGGGGCTGGGGCAAGGGGAACCCACCCTTACAAGGGGCCGGATGGGGCAGAGGCTGGACAGGAGGGGGAGGGGGCTGTACAGGCCAGGGGCTGGATGGGAGGGGGGCAGAATGGGCCCAAGGTGGGAGGCAATGGCCACCACACCCGCACTAGAGCACGTGTCCCCCTTCCCCCCCACAGCAAGTTGTTAGGGCCATCAACACGATGCTGCTGCATAGGGTCATCCACCTGGGGGATGTGGACAACACCATTGCTGACTTCCAGGACCTAGGCTTCCGGAGCTGCATCGGTGCTTTGGATGGCACACACATCCCCATGCGTGCCCTGGCACAGAGTGCCAGCCAGTACATCAACCGAAAGGGTTACCATTCGGTGGTGCTGCAGGCCATAGTGGACATGAGGAGCCGGTTTGGTGACCTCTGCACGGGCTGGGCTGGCCACACCCATGATGCCCACATCTTCCGTAACTCTGGCCTCTGCCGCTGCATGGGGGCTGGCACCTTCGTCCCCCAGAGGGAGATCCCCGTGGCAGCGGACATCAGCTTGCCGGTGTGCATGGTGGGAGATGCGGCATACCCCCTGCAGCCGTGGCTCAAGACGTCCTACACGGGACACCTCGACCCCACCCAGGAGGCATTCAAAGAGCTCCTCAACCACTCCCGCAACGTGGGGGAGCGGGCCTTTGGGAGCCTAAAGGGGCAGTGGAGGTGCCTCCTCATACGGCTGGAGATCGGGGTCCCCAACATGCCCCAGTTGGTGGGCGCCTGTTGCATCCTCCAAAACATTGTGGAGAGAAAGGGGGACACCTATGTCCCTGGGGGGGCCCTCTGGCTGGCACTGTCTATGAGCAGCCGGGTGCCACCCGCATCCGCCAGGCCCACCAGGACAGCCACTGCATTTGGGAGGCCCTCAGCAGACCTTTGCTGATGGCCACCTGTGACCTGCACAATGCCCACAATCCATGTACATCTGTCACCCACCATCTCTGCCACCCCCACCCCCACCCCCACCCCCACCAGCACTGTACCCACACATCCATCACCCACCAACCACTAAGGAGCACAGCATGGAGTGGTGAATAATAAAGAAACATTTATATAACTGGCTGTTCGTAAATAATACGTACGGGGGAAACGTAACTTGGAGGGGGAAACCTAACTCAGAGGGGGGCAGGGGGCTCATTCCATGCCAGCGGTGGTGGGCTGCGAACCCCTTCGGCCCCTGGAGCTCCTGATACCCAGGGTGCAGGGTCCCCAGCCGGGGGGGAGGGTGCTAGTAGCATCAGCAAATATTGTCGACAGGTGGGCCTGGTGGGGGCAGAGGGGGCAGGCTCGGTGAGCACAGAGGGGGCAGGGAGGCAGGCCACAGTGGCTGTGAGCTCCCACACAGCGTGGCCAATGCCCTCAAAGGTGTCCAGCAGTCTATACCAGGCCATCCTCCACCACTCCATGTCGGCCTGGGCAAGCTGGAGGTGCTCCTCGGCCTGGCGCTGCGTGGATGGGCTTCCCTCTGCCCTCTGGGGGGCCCTCCAGGGTGGAGTCCGGACACCTCTGATGGCTGTGGGCAGGATCTCCAGGACAAGGGATGGCATGGGGCTCTCCTGGCCCACGGATGGTGTGGCTGTGTGGAAATGAGGAGAGCATGTCAGTAGTGTGCCCTGGACGGAGGGGACCTGGCTGTTCCCTATCTGCCCGAGCACCCCCATACCTCCCCCTAAGGGAAACTGACCCCTCCAGGGAGCACCGACTGGCCTACCCCTGCCACGGACCGGGCCTCCCAGCCTGGGTGTGATTCCAGGGGTCCCACCCACAGATGGCTCTTCCTGGCCTGCGGTGCATGGGCACTGGGCACAGTCTGGCACCGACCGGCCACCACCCCTGTGCGGTTTACGGCACTGTCCACTGGGGGCAGGTGCTGGGCATTGCTGGTGTGGCACCGCGAGGTGCCGCATCCCATGTGGGGGCTGGCCTTTGTGCGGTCCAGGACCACTGGTTCCGTGTGCAGGCACCTAGCCGTTGCGTCACTCCCACCCTGCACAGTAGGTGTGCGCCCCTCCCTGGATGTACCTGTGGGTCCCTCAGCGACATCCGGAGATGTCCGGCCCTCGGTCGCCTGGCTGGAGGAACAGGAGGGGATGACTAAGGTCAGCTCCCCCTCCTCACTTGACCAGTCCATGGTCCCCTCGCCCTCCTGGGTCCCCGATCCAGGCTGCTCCTCCTCCTCCTCCAGCTGCAGCTCTTCCCCAGAGGTATCCAGGAAAGCCATGGGGGGTGAACTCTCCTAGGGCCCCAAGATGCTCCACAGCTCCCTGAAGAAAGGGCACTTTGCTGGTCCTGCCCCAGAGCGTCCAGCCTGGTCCCTGGCCCGGGCATATCTCTGGCGCAGCTCTTTTACTTTGGAGCGTACCTGCTCTGCAGTACGCTCCGGGTGGCCCCTGGTGTGGAGGCCCATTGCCAGGTGGCTGAAGGCTGCGGCGTTGTGCCACTTCACGCCCATGTGGTGCAGGACTTCCTCATCCTGCCAGAGGCTGAAGAGGTCCCGTAGCTCCATCCAGGAGGGAGCCCTTTTTTTTTTCCTCCCCCTGGGAGCGCTGGGAGTCTTGCAGGGGCTCAGGGCGGGGCGCGGGGCTTGCGGGGGGGCTGGCTGCTGGCCATGAGGGTGCTGGAGTGTCAGGCTGGAAGGCGTGTGCAGGCTGCTCCTAGCACACTCTCAGCTTCCTGCCACAGGTTTCCTGCATGTGTGCGTCTTTAAGGCAGCTGAACGCAGGGACCATAGAGCCCCACTGCTGCCGGCTGAAGCGGCCCCGTGCTCCAGCTGATCAGCGCCTGTATTTCAAAAGAGCAGACTGTGGAGCATCTACACATGTACTCTTTCGATTTATTACTTCAAAAGGGAGCGATCTTCCTGATAGGGGATCGGATTCAGATTTCGATGTTTGCACCCTATTCTTTCGATTTTCTTTTGAAAGGCGGGTTTACACGTGTGAACGCTTCTCCCGCTCTTTCAAAAAAGGGCCATTTATTTCGAAGTTTTTGCATGTGTAGACACAGCTTCAGTGTGTTTGGTCACTTTTGTTTCTTTCCATGATGGTTCTGACAAGTGGGTTTACTGACAGGAATGCTTGCGGGATCTGTGAAATTTTTAGCAAATTCCAGGGGAAACAAATTCAATTCCCATAATTACTTATGTCCCTGGCAGCTTGATTCTAAACATCTACACTGATGCAGCTGAGGTACACATTTCATTAAAACAGTTTACATTTTATTTCAAGCACAAGCTTCAGAATCCTACTTAGCTGCATGAATTATTTGGAAAATTATTTCAGTTAAAAATAAAGACTGTGATACCTGGGTGTGGGTGTGCAGAATTCACAAGTAGGAAAATTATGTGCAATTCAAATAATATATCACCATGTATTAGTCATCTAGTCTCTAGCAAATATATATATGTTTTCACTTCTAGGGTGAAATTCTGACCTCTTGTATGCACATTGGCACATAATGGGGTTCACCCTGCTGGGGCACCTCTTCCTGACTTCTCTAGAGACTAGTTCCTTCCAGGTCTGATGCTCCCTTCCAACATTTGTTCTCACTGCAGGCCTTCTCACACCCTGTGACACAGCTCTCAATCTCTTTTTGTAACTTGGCACTTCAGCCAGATCACCATACAGTTCCCCTAATGGGGGATATCAAAGTCTTCTAATTCAAGATTATGCCAATAAGGTGTGGAGCAAACCATCCATCTCAGGGCCTAGGAAGTGTGTTATGGGTTTGGTAATTGTTTTTTTAAGTATGTGCTTAAGACAACCTGGTGTACTCATGAAACTCTTAAAGCTATTCCCATTAATTCAGCTGTCATAATGGCTAGAAAATTAGATATTCTTATTGATTTCTTAACTCCATTCTCAAGCATGCAAAAAGCTGCTTTCATTCTACTTCCTTTTCCCTTTCTCTAGGTCTATCATATGTGGATATATTCAGTTATGGTTAGTCCATCTCACATACAAATCAAATTTATCTGGCATATCAGGTGCGTCTACACTAGCCAGCTACTTCGATGTAGCCGGCACAACGTCGAAATAGCACACGTCACAGCTACACGCACCATGTGCTATTTCGAAGTTGAAAGCGACATTAGGCGGTGAGACATCGAAATCGCTATTCCCATCCGAAGATGGGAATAGCGCCGTACTTCGATGTTCAGTGTCGAAGTAGGGCATGTGCAGACAATTCGCGTCTTGCTACTTCGAAATAGCGGGGTCCTCCAAGGTGGCCATCAGCTGAGGGGTTGAGAGATGCTCTGTCCAGCCCCTGCAGGGCTCTATGGTCACCACGTCCAGCAGCCCTTAGCCCAGGGCTTCTGGCTGCTGCTGCTGCAGCTGGGGGTCCATGCTGCATGCACAGGGTCTGCAACCAGTTGTCGTCTCTGTGGATCTTGTGCTGCACAGGGCAAGTGTGTCTGGGAGGGGCCCTTTAAGGGAGTGGCTTGGGGCTTTGCTGGCCCCTTATTTTGACAGGGAGCGCTTGTGTGTGTGGACGCTCTGCATTTCCTTCCAGGGTGGCTCCTTTCAATGCTCCCCATTGCTACATCAACGTTGAACGTTGACGGCACCAGCCCTGGAGGACGTGTAGACGATAATCATCGAAGTGGCCTATTTCGATGTCCTAACTTCGAAATAGGCTACTTCGACGTAGTGTGCTAGTGTACACGTAGCCATAGTGTGACTATTACTTTTTCTCTATTATGTAAACTGAAAAGATGTATTTACAGGTATAATTTACTGTCCCATAACTGTAGATTTTAATTTCTTCTAGTATTCCCTCTTTCCTGAACTCTTTTACTCACATTTTAACCCTAAAACCATGAGGGAGTTTATTGTGATTGGCTACATTTTGTCTTCTAAATCCCCAACATGTCTTATATAGTTTTCCAGTACTCTTATTTGTGGTATTTCCTTTGATGTTAGTACTCCTTATTAATGTGTGTCCTCCTTTTAAATTTCTCCTCCACTCCTTACAGGACTTGCAAGTGTGGGGCTACTCCAGTCTGGAGCAGTTCCTTTTACCTTTTCCAGGGCAGGTGCAGGGTCTATATGTGCTATCAAATCCCCTTTACAAGCTATTTAGCATTTTTGATCTCCAATTCCCAGTCTAGCAAAATAAACTTGCTCTTTCATCAGAAATAGGACAGAAGGATATTGAAGCAGAGCGCTTCAGTATGGTTAAGTGTCCATATCTGTCCATATATCGTTAAGTGTCCACTGTTTTCTTCCTGCTGTACTTGACAGGCCCTAGACCCACATTTATATGGGAAAGGGTACAGTAACTTACTCTCACTGACAGTGCCAAAAGGGTGACCTAAAAGAATCCTCTGCTTAACCTCACTCCTCCCCTCTCCTCCTCCAACTGACCAAAGCACAATAAAAATATTTAGGTTGCCAGCCTACCTGTATTTCTTCTCCCCATACTCTATGACCAAACTGGACTGCTGCTAAAAATGTGTGTACAGTAACCCTGAATTTACTATGAGCAAAGAACCATTGGCTTTTCCCTGAAATAATACTGTTGTTGCTGAGTCTTACACTACAGCCCTCTGCGAAGGAAACTTGTGCTTCAATTTAGAATAAAGGAGGCTATATTTGCCATACTGATTGAAGCTTTATAAGTAGTCTAAATGTTCAAAAAATGTTCTAGTGGCATTTGTGTAAGGCACTAATAGCAACCATTCATTTGAAAAATAAGATTGATTTCCCTCTGTGAGTTCAGCTCAAAGTGGTACTAACTTTTTAAACTTTTCTCTTTGAGGTACAGTCTTCAGAGATCCATTGTGTGGAATCAGCATGGAGTCATTTTATAAAGCAATTTCCTGAGAGCTGACCTGCCTTTTGGCAGTCAGTTGCTCAGGAAAACCAGTTGCTTTTCTTCACCTGAAAGCAATAGCAAAATGCTAAAAAGTAGAAAAATGTAAGCAACAAAAGAGAACAGAGGCTACATCTATACTAGAGGCATCTGTCTATGGAAGTTACTGTCGGAATAGATGGTCTGACAAAACTTCTGTTGACGTACCACATCTACACATGAAAGAGGTTAACCTTTTGACCCATTCTGTTGACAAAAGAGCTTCCTAGAGTGTATACAGCTTTTTGTCAACAGTGTCTGTCTACAAAATGCATTTTGTGTGCAGGTGCTCCGCAAGTTTTGTCAACACAACCCCAGTTTTGTCTACAAAAGTCTTTAGCGTAGACATAGCCAGAATGTTTAAATACACGTTATCCTTGTACGATTCACTAGTAATTACATTTTTAAAACTTAATGCTGCGAGATGTTGAGCTCTCTGGTTTTCAGTCATGGAAACATGGAAGCACATGAGTAAACTGGTTCAAGTCAAATGGGGTCCTCATAGGCATAAAACACGTGTACTTAAATGTATTATTTGGCTGTGAGAAGGTGCTTAGCCCCATTCATGGTAAGACAATGCTCATGAATATTAAGATAATAAGATAACATTAGACCAGTCCCTCAGCTGGTGTAGGTCAGCATAGCTCTGTTAAAGACAACCCATATAAAAGTTTCATTAACATGCAATATGCTAAGGCATCTGCTCAAGGAGAAATAAAAGGATGAAAGAAAAAAAAATAGTCCGTGTGTGTCAAATCAATCTCCCAGGATTTTTCTCAGGCAGCGTCCTGTATTAGACTGCTGGAATATCTTGGTTTGAGATTTGATGTTTTAGACATAAACCCAAATGTGCACATTATTTAATTGTAGAATGAGTTCAGAGATTTTGATAGGATTTTATTAAGACAATTCGTAATCTTATTATAAGTACTCTATCACTCAAATGGGGTTAAAAGTGTTATTGCATTTGGTCCTTCACAAACAGCCCTTGGTATAAACTAGACAGGTTGAGCCTCTCTAATCCAGAAATCTCTTGTCCAGCAATATCCATAATCCAGCATGACTTTAGCCACACAGATGACCATTTCTCATGGGTGCGGCCAAGATTTTGTGTTCCCATGAAGTTTGTTTACAGCCAACAGTCCTGGCTTTCAGTGTTCTGTGCTGTTATTTAGTCGTAATTTACCCCCAGATTTCTTCTAAGAGCCCAGTAAGCAGTGGAAGTTGTGTAATGCTTCTAGACAATACTAACCTTCTGTAACCTGGCAAATTCTCTCATCTGACAATGGTCAGGTCCCCAGGGTACCGGACTAGGGAGGTTCAAGCTGTAGGGCTGTTTCTGCACATGCCACTTTTGATAAACAACCAGAAATATGCTAATGAAGCATGGATGGAAATTCCCGGTGCCTCATTAGCATGAGGTCACATGAGTTGGAGTCTGGAAGACATTGTTCCGGACTCCAAAACAACGTGTAGATGTGCAGCTCCCGGGGGGAAGTCTTCTGGAAGGAAGTTCTCCTTCCTGAGGCCCCTTCTTCCCAAAAAGTTTCTGGAAGAAGGGGCCTCCAGAAGAAGGACTTCCTTCTGGAAGACCCCCCCCGGGGACTGTGCTTCTACATGTTGTTTTATCCTTTTGTAAGTGTAGGCACTTGACATGATGGGATGCATTTCAGTAGCCGCGTCTACACGTGCTGGCTACTTCGAAGTAGCAACGCCAATTTCATAATAGCGCCCGCCATGGCTACACGTGGCGGGCGCTATTTCGAAGTTGACATCGATGTAAGGCGGCGAGACGTTGAAGTCGCTATCCCCATCAGGAGAGGGGAATAGCGCCCTACTTCAACGTTCAACGTCGAAGTAGGGAACGTGTAGTCGTTGCGCATCCCGCAACATCAAAATAGCGGGGTCCACCACGGCGGCCATCAGCTGAGGGGTTGAGGGATGCTCTCTCCAGCCCCTGAGCTCGATGGTTGCTGCATGCAGCGGCCCCTTAAAGGTCCCCGCCCCCTATCTTCCTGTGCAGGAAGCTGAGAGAGCGTGCAGGCGGCAGCCCAGCCACACGGACAGTCTGCACGATCCTCTGCAGCCACCAGAACCCCCAGCACTGCGATGTCCGCCCCCCAGCCCCCTAAGCGCCCCCAGGGCACCCCCCCAAGTGAAGCCAGGGCTCCCAGACCAGCAGCCAGTCTGGGAAGTGGCAGCGGGCCCCCTCCTGGACAGAGGCCGAGCTTTGGGACCTGCTGGGGCTCTGGAGCGAGGAGGAGGTGCTCCAGGTAATGGGGAGCAAGAGGCGGAACGCAGAAGCGTTCGCTTGGCTGGCCGAGGTCCTGGCCACCTGGAGTCACCCTGCCCGCACTCCTGATCATGTCTGGAGTAAAGTGAAGGAGCTGCGGCAGGGTTACGCCCGGGCCTGGGATGTGGCTGGCCGATCTGGGGCCGCCCCCGTCACTTGCCCCTTTTACAGGGAGCTCAGGGCCATCCTGGGCCCCCGGCACACCTCCTCCCCTCCGGCCACTCTTGATACCTCGGCCGATGAGCCCCAGCATGCCCCAGAGGCAGAGTCCACCCTGGAGGTAAGCCCCGCACCCCAGGGGCCCCCTCAGGAGCCCACCCCTGGGGCACCGGAGGAGGAGGAGGAGGGGGAGTCCTCCTCCAGCAACTCAGGGCTGCACATCATCCTGTCATCAGGGAGCTCCAGCAGGGCGTCCGCCCACCGGGTGTCCCCCAACCGTGGGAGCAGACCATCAGTATATATCCTCCCAGTGCACACCCCTGGGGTTGAGGGTCAGGGGTAATAGATATGACCAGGGTCCTCCACATGCCCAGATGACCATGGCCCCAAGGACAGCAGTGGCATGTCCCTCACAGGAGTACATCAGCCCCTGCCCCCCTAGCAGGACAGTGCCATGCCCCATCCCTGGGGATGGGGGGAGCGGAACCTAGGGTTCCCCGGGGGTAGGGGGTGGGACACCCATCATCATCAGCAGCAGCATCTCCCGGGGACGGGGATGGGAAACCTGCAGCAGAGGGGTGGGGGGACAAGGGCCACGGCTCGGGGCCCACACTAACGGCTGTCTCCCCTCTTCTTCCCCCCCTGTGTTCTGCAGCTGCACCATCGGAAGGACCGGAGAGCGCCAGCAAGGTGTCAGTGGTCCCGGAGAGCCCATCGGGGCCATCACTCCAGGCCAGCCCCTCGGTGGAGCACCGACCAGCCCCATGGCGGGGATGACGGTGGAGCCAGCCCCACTCCTGGATGGTGACAGACCCCCAGCTGCTGGAGATCCACCGTTGGCAGCTGGAGATCGCCGAGCAGCACCTGCGGGTGGAGGAGCAGTGCCTTCAAATTCAGGAGCGGGCGCTGGCCTGGCACCAGGAGGCATGGGGGGCCTTTATGCGGATATTCGAGCATATCACGGACTACCTGCCCCCCATGCCGCGCCGGCCGCCGCTCTGCCCGCCCTGCCTGCTCCACCTGCTGCTCCATCCGCTGTCGCACCGCTACCTGCCACCGAGGGCCCTTCCGCCGAGGGGGACCTGGGGCCATCTGACACCCACCAGCCTTATCTCCCCGTCCGCCCGGCCCCCAGCCAGCCCCAGCCAGGGCTGAGGCAGAGGCGTGGGTCGCGGCCACCCACCCCCAGTGCTGGACATTAGGGGGTGTGGGGCCCAGGACGTGCCCCCCCTTTGTATTTATCCCCTTCAGTTTTATCTTCTTTTGTAAATAGTTTATATTAGACCCCTGTTGTTATGTTGTTATGCTGATACCTGCCCCCCCATGTACATAGTTCTCCCCTTCCTTGTCTTCCCCTTTTTTCTTTCATCTTATCTGACTTATAATATATATATATATATATATATATATATATATATAATATTTATTTGGCCTGTAAATAGTTATTTAAGACAATAATAATGAGAGTTCAACATACACCTGGTTTGATGAACAAATGTCTGCTTTTATTTACAAGAAAAGTGTGGGGGGTGTGCTCTTGGGTGCTCTCTGGTGTGGACGTAGGGGCAGGGAGTGTTGTGGAGGATGGGTGGGGTGCAATGGCGGGGGGGGGGTCTGCCAGAGTTCACCCCGCGGCCTCATTGAACTGGGCCCGCAGGGCCTCCCAGACCCGGGTCCCTTCGGGGTCCACCTGGCGACTGGGGGCAGTGGGTGGCTGCACATTGGCCCTGCCAGCCTCCACAGCCCAGCCCTGAAAGAAGGCCTCCCCCTTGCTCTCAACCAGGTTGTGGAGTGCGCTGCACACGCCCACAATCTGGGGGATGTTGGTGGGGCCCGCATCAAGGCGGGTGAGGAGACACCTCCAGTGCCCTTTGAGGCGGCCAAATGTGCGCTCCACCATCTGGCGCGCGTGGTTCAGGTGCATGTTGAAGCGCTCCTGGCTGGCTGACAGGTGGCCTGTGTACGGATGCATGAGCCAGGACCGGAGGGGGTATGCCGCATCTGCGATGATGCAGACGGGCATGGTGGTGTCCCCCACAGGGATCTCCTGCTGGGGGATGTAGGTCCCCGCCTCCAGCCGGCGGCACAGGCCTGAGTTCCGGAATACCCGGGCGTCATGGGTGCTGCCAGGCCAGCCCACATAAATGTCCAGGAAATGGCCCCGGCTGTCCACCAAAGCCTGGAGGACCACTGAGTGGTAGCCCTTCCTGTTTAGGTAGCGTCCTCCACTGTGCTCCGGGGAGCGGATGGAGATGTGGGTCCCATCCAGAGCCCCGAAGCAATTGGGGAAGCCCAGGGTGGCAAACCCCGTGATGGCGGCATCCGGGTCCCCAAGCCTCACGAGCCTGTGGAGGAGCAGGACGTTGATGGCGCGGACGACCTGCAGGGGAAGCACATGGGAGAGAACCAATGAGGGGTGTGCAGGGTGTGTGTGGCCCTCCCCTGCCAGGGCCCCCCTTCCCTTCGCTCCCCTCCCCTGCCAGGGCCCCCCTCCCCTCCCCTGCCAGGGTTGCCTCCCCCTCCCCCCGTGGGTCCTCTTACCTCCATGAGGACAGCCCCGACAGTGGCCTTGACGACGCCAAACTGCTGGCCCACTGATCGGTAGCTGTCTGGAGTGGCCAGCTTCCAGACAGCGACGCCAACCCGTTTCTCCACACTGAGGGCATGCCGCATGAAGGTGTCCTGGTGCCTCAGTGTGGGCGTGAGCCACTGGCATAGCTCCAGAAATGTCTGCCAGCTCATGCGAAAGTTCCTGAGCCAGCAGTCATTGTCCCACTCTCCGAGCACCAGCCGCTCCCACCAGTCGGTGCTGGTGGGGTAGCTCCACAGCCGGTGGCATATGAGGCGGGGGGGTGCGGGGTGCTGCAGGGTTGGGGGTTGCGTCCTCCTCCCCTGCGGGCAGCTCCTCCTCTGTGGCAAGGATATGCTCAGCTGCCTCCTGCATGGCATGGAGCAGGGCGAGCACTGCTCCTGCAGGGGCGGTTGGGTGGACCTCTGGCTGCTGCTGCTGCTGGGGGTCCATGACTGCATCGCTCAAGGTGTGCGTGCCTTTGGCTCTGCAGACCGCGTGCTGTGCAGGCTGCGTGTGTCTGGGAGGGGTCCTTTAAGGGAGCGGCTAGCTGTTGCCCCGGAAGCGCTAGTCTGCCCTGTGACCCTGTCTGCAGCTGTTCCTGGCACCCTTATTTCGATGTGTGCTACTTTGGCATGTAGACATTCTTTCGCAGCACCTATTTCGATGTGGTGCTGCCCAATGTCGACGTTGAACGTCGATGGCACCAGCCCTGGAGGACGTGTAGACGTTATTCATTGAAATAGCTTATTTCGGTGTCGCTACATCAAAATAAGGTATTTCGATGTAGCGTTCACGTGTAGACGTAGCCGGTTTGTGTGGACAATGGCACAAAATATAGAATGTATATTAATGAAGGCACCTGCACTATGGGGTCGAGTTCTATGCCAACTGTGATCTGGCTGGGTTTACATGGGAATCTGCAGTGACTGCATGGGTTGTTGTTACGAAAAATAAATACCTGGATGGGGATAAAAGTAACTCACATGTCTTACAGGTACTGTCACACCGCACTGTAAGGGTGAGGGTAAGGGACTGGGGTGTGGAAGCTATCCGGAATTGGGGCAGGGAGAAAAGCAGAGGGGGACTCAGGGCTGTGGCTGTACCCTACTGCATGCTGCTCCTGTACCTGCCCAAATGGGAGCTGTGGTGGTGGTGCAGGCAGACAAGGACAGCATGTGCAAAGCTTCTGCCAGCCAGCACAAGGCCAACAGAACAGACAGTGAGCCCCATACAGGCAGCCAGAACTCAGCTGGCAGTCGGGGCACACCTCCGTCTGCAGAACCTGCTGCTGGCCACTTTCTTACGTAAAGGTATACCCAGTGCACACCGAACTGCTTTCACATTTACGCTCAATCACTTTTGTTCTCTGGCTTTCATTTAAAGATCAATCTTCTTTTCAATGAAAGAAGAATCTGTACAATTCTATGGCTATTCTGGAGGAAGTCAGATTAGACCACATATGGATTCCTGTTAGTGTGCAAGTCTATGGAAATGTACAGTACTAAAAGATGAAACTGCCACAGGACACTCAAACAAGAGACATGACCTGCTTGTATGAACACTTCAAATACCTATAATTTTCTTTCTGCAACTTGGAGTCCACAAAAATACATGCTGACGCTAAAGATGCATATGAATTTGAACAGGCCACAAACAATCTCATTCTTCCAAAATAGAATCAGATCACGTATACATCTGCAGCCAGCATTCAATGAAAGGACTCCCAAAGAATGTGTGTACAAATATTGCATCAAACTAAGCTGAATCTTAATGAGACAAGATACCTGATCCAATACATCTCCAAGACCTACAGAGTTCCAAGAATATATTTCCCTCTCTTCATAACAATTATTTTCTCACTTCAAGTTCAAGCACAATAATGTATATCCCATTATTTTGATTACATAAAGGTCTGACTCCAAAGAAATCTCAAAAATAACTCATATCTGAAATAAGATCAGTCCTTTCTATACCTTATTATTGCAAAGGGCACCATACGTTGGATTTTCTTGGTCCTTAGACATTCAGCAGTTTGGAATTTAAATCTTCATTGAAAAGTCTAATTTGGGGAACACAAGACACTTTGTTACATAAACATAAGGCTTTATCCCGGTCTTGTTTTTGTTCATTCCTCACTGGCATAATTTCATGGATGTCAGTGAAGCCGCTTTACATTGGTGTAAGTGAGGAAGAAAACAAAGGCTCAGTTTGTAGTTCCATAAGCATCCATTTTCATATGCTGCTCAGTTGGAACTTAGTACTTATGGACCTTCAGTCTCTTGTGTACTGAAGTTCACACCAAAATGAGAACCTAAACCCTTACTCCACTGTGTATACTTTGTAGTATATACCACTTTTTCCAGAAGAATTTTCCTAAGAAGGAAGCATAGAACTCTCCCTCTTGAGCCCTGTCCCCAGTCCTAAGCTTTCTTCCCCTATATTCAGCTATGTATACTCCTCAGCAATTTCCCTACACACACGCTTTACCTCAGCCACTCCATGTGCCCTACCTCTGCATTCCTGCTGCCCCAGCGCCAGTCCTGAGCACCCTTCTACTTCATACATCCTTGTGAGAGGCCACACATATTGCCCCAAGCTTATACTGCAAAAAGGAGTCAGACTAAAGAGCAACCCTGTGACCAGGGCCAAACATTTCTGGGAATCTCAGGCTCCATCCTCTCCCGTGTCTCTACTTCCCCAAAAACCTGGTCCCAATCCTCCCCACTTCAAAGGGGACTGGAGATTCGCAGTGCTCTCAGCTTCTCACTTAGAACAGTTGGGAAAGCCTGGTATGTGGAGTTGCAGCCCTGCTCCACTTTGACCTGACTGCCCCTCTGTCAGGTTGGAATAGTTTGGTCAAATTACTAATCAGTCAGAAGCTCGGGGTAGGGGGAAAGATGGGCCTGTGACACCAGTGCCCCCAGTTTATTTCTTTGCTTTTAGCTTGGTTAATAAAATATTCCAACATAAACGAAAACTATTTTTCTCTGAAACAGAAGATAGATTAAACCTGCCTTAGGTACTTGGAAGGCCCCTATTACTGTGGTATCATTACAAATCCTCTGTGGGGTAGGGTAGTTCTGTTAGCTCCACGTTATAGAAGGAGAACAGAGACACAGGCTAAGGGCTAGGTTTTTAGGGATATTTCGGTATATAAAGATACAGGAAGGCACTTATTTGGATCTCTAACCAGTTAAGCAGCCAATTATTTCACCTGTACAGTCTCTCCAATGTCCTGGGGCCAACATGACATCAACAATACTGCAATGAAGAGTCAATGGGAGATAGACATCTAACTCACCTTAGTACTTTTTAAAATTTTGCTAGTTGCCTCTCTGAATCCTGAAGTACTTAAATGCCTGACAAAAACTGGTCCTTATGGACTTGTCCAAAGTCATATAGGATGTTTGGAGCAGAGTAGTAAGTGACCGTGGGGCTTCCGTTGCTTAAGCTACGACCCTAACGGCAAACCATCATCTCCCTAATACTATGTCTAGATTAAAGAGTTTTGTCAACAAAAGCCAAAGAGCAACTAGATTGCCAACTGTGTTCTATCAACAGAAAGCACTTTTGTTGACAGCTGTTGCCTGCTTGTCACAAGGAAGAACGTTGCTGTCAACAGCAATCTGTTGGCAAAACACCAGTCTGTACATTCTGCAAGGCCTTTCTGTTGACACAAAAGGCCCTGTCTGCTGTGGTTCTGGGTGGCTGTTTTGCCAAAAGAGCAACTGAGAAGTCTGGCCAGTCTCTGTCAACAGACTAGATTGCTCTTTCAATCCGCCCTGCAGTCTGGATGCAATCTGTTGACAGAAGTTTTGTCACAAGATTTCTTGTAACACAAACTTCTGCCGACAAATCCGTGTAATCTAGACATAGCCTAACACAAGGAAATGTAATTACAAATACTATGAATGAGGAAAAACCTAAAGAAAGAGTATATATGGTGCATATAAGAATTAACTTCCTGGCAATGAGAACTATGAAGATTTAGAATATAATTTCTCAAGAGAAGTTGTAACATAAAATTAGACTGAAAATAGATTGGAGGAATAATCACTATGCTGCTTACTGCATCAAAGGGAGTAGTCTTGAAAGGCATATGTAGATGAAGATATCTCCAGAGACTTGTTGGGTTTATTTTAAGAATGTTAAAGAAGGTTCAATCAAACTTTATTTCACTTAACCCAGAATGGGTAATCTTGGGAAACTTGCCATTACTCCCCAGCCCTACCCCAAACACAGGAAATTTAGCCTAATGAATGTTGGAATCCCTCCCCCACACTTATTCCAGAATATTCCATTATCTGCTCTTCCACTGACCAACTGTCTGGCCTTGGATAAATTTCTGTACTTCAGTTTTCCCACCTTGAATTTCTTTGTGGAGTCTTACAAACAAAAGAGGCTATAGACAATTTAAAATATTAGTATATGATTTAAAATGTAATTTCCTTCTATAATTTTCAAACAGTTAGAATATTAAGGATAAAATAAGAAGGATAAATTGGGTGAATTATGGAATTGACTTATTTTATTGACTTTTATATTCTAAGGAAATTAAGATGCTCATGTATATTCATCTTGATACATTTAGGTCTGCTAGCTACTGTGGGGAGAGGAAGGGATAGCTCAGTGGTTTGAGTATCAGTTTACTAAACCCAGAGTTGTGAGGCCAGCCCTTGATGGGGCCATTTAGGGATCTAGGGCAAATAGACTGGTGGGAGGGGGAAAAGGCTATCAGAACAGTGACACGTCCTGCTGTGGAATGCAGGAGACTGGACTCCATGTCTTCTGAAGGCCACTTCCAGGTCTATAAAATCAGGATTTATTTTTCAGCCCAGGTATTCTGGATGTTTTACTCAAAGGATATGTTGAGACTAGAGGTTTTGTTCAACAAAATGGATGTTTTGTCAACATAACACTCACATAACCCCGTGTCTACATTTGCTCCCAACTTCAACAGGAGCATGGTCAGTAACACATCAGGAGATTACTAATGAAGTGCTATGGTGCCTATGCAGCACTTCATTAAGCTAATTCTCCCCCACGGCAACTTCAAAGCGGCAAACTTCAAAGTGGCATCTTACGTGTAGTCACAGCTAACCCTCTGGTAGTTTGAAGTGCCTGGGCTACTTTGAAGTCTCTTTACTCCTGCTAGTAGAGCAGAGCCAGGAGCCAGATGCAGCGCCTAGTTTGTCTACATAGGAGACACTCGTGGAGGCTAATAAATTCGAATGAAAGACATGGAGCTTCACACTAGCCTTTATTTGCCATTTTAAACTTGAGATTGATGCTACACACATCCATTTATATCGACATTTTGTTATCAATATTTGGGCAGATGAAATCAAGCTAATGACATTTACAATGATGACAGTGACATTTTAATGTCCAGCTAGCTCCTTTAAATTTGTTTTTATCTTGTAGCGTAGACAAAGCCTTAGAAGCCTTAACACATCACAGCACGACCACCACCTTGGGCTGGAGAAGCAATTTATTCCAAACAGAAGTTTCTGTGCCCAGTCAGAACCCTCATCCCCATTTATGAATGCTTGTAAATTAAATAGTTCTGAAGGGACTTTCCTCTAGACTTGCCTGATCCAGGAGTCTTGACATGGCAGGGAAGACTCTTTTCTCCCTGTCTAATGAACAACTCTAACAATTTCATTACTGAGTGAGATGTACCCCACATCCACATCATCACATAGTTGCTTAGCATGCAAGAGATGGTGTCTCTGCTGGCAAAGAGAGTGAATAGTAGATGTAGTCATCCATTTCCCAGCTCTGCAGGGCTAAAATCATGCAGAGGGAGAGGAATTAAGGTTGCCAATCCTCCAGCATTACCCAGGAGTTTTCAGGAATTAGAGAATAATCTTTAAGTAAACATATCATGTGATGAAATCTCCAGGAATAGGTCCAACCAAAACTAGCAACTCTAAGGGGATGGTAAGGTCCATCTCTTACCCCTCCCTCTAACTTCTATTACCAGCTGTGCTTCAGGTTCAGTCAATTTCAGATAAAGATTCTATCTCCTGTACCAACAACCTCCTTCACAAAAAGCAAAGCTTCGTATATGAGCTTCATCTGTCCCCAGGTTTCGGGCCTTCATTAATAAAAGCCTTTCCTGTTTCTTTTTCCTCCATATTGAAGAGGAAAATGGTGGTCCAGACTTGTTATAAACATCATAAAGGTGTTGTCAAGGGGGACCAAGTGTCTCTGAAAAACCAAGTGTCATTTGAAGAAGTGGGTCTTACCCACAAAATCTCATGACCTTATAAATCTGTTCGTCTTTAAAGTGCTACAGGGCTGCTTGTTTTAAGACCAGACCTGTGCTTTTTTTCCACTTTTACACATAGGCTCAAGCAATTTGTTGTGACAAATACCTTGGAGATTATTTTAGCTGGCTAGTTATTTAAATATTTTCCAGTTCATAAACAAACAAACAGTATTTTCATCAAGTTCTTAAGAAAAATTGCCATAGTTGGAGAAACCAGGTTTTAAGAGGAGAAAAAATGGTTTAAATGCTCTTTTCAAGAGGAACCAAAAGTACATCTGTGGAATCTATTATAAAACGATTGATCTTGGCAACAAAATGTACAGTAGCACGTATCACATTTTACTAACTTCATAAAATGTTGTGCATAATTTATTAGAAACTAATTTAGTCATGAATATAAATTTTCTGGCAGTAGGAAAAAAATCTCTATTGTAAATATTTTGCAGCTTAGCTTTTCCTCCTTTCCTTGTTAAAATGTGCTACTACGGCACTTTCTTACATTAACTCCTCACTGTATAAATTATAAACCAGCAGGGACCATTAAGCAACTCTCACTAGACACACACTTGTGATACTTATAGATAAGGACATTTTATTTATAACCTAATAAGATGTTGTATTAAATGTTATGGCTGTCTTTTAGTTCTCCTTCTCCACGTTGGCTAAGTATTCCTTTTCTGATTTTCACACAAAGCTGTAAATATTCAAAATAAAAGCTTATAGAATACTGTCTCTGTGGCTGAAAACACAGGTTCATCCAGGATGAAAAAAAAGCTAAAAAAATGCAAAGTACAGGGTTTGTTTTTTTTTCCCACCCAACAAAAATAATTACTTTCAGGAACAAAAATCTTCATTATTTTCTTCCTATGTGTCATTAGTAAGGAAACAAACAGCTCAATCTCTTTATTATGACATTAAAATTACCACAGTCTCCTCATTGATAAAATGGGAGCCTGTAAGTGTTGCAAGTATCGGAGGGGTAGCTGTGTTAGTCTGGATCTGTAACAACAACGAAGGGTCCTGTGGCACCTTATAGACTAACAGAAAAGTTTTGAGCATGAGCTTTCGTGAGCGCAGACTCACTTCATCAGATGCATCTGATGAAGTGAGTCTGTGCTCACGAAAGCTCATGCTCAAAACTTTTCTGTTAGTCTATAAGGTGCCACAGGACCCTTCATTGCTGTTTGTGTTGCAAGTGTCTTTTAAGATGGAATCCATGCGAAATGGGGATTACAAAACATACACAATTTTTTCTAAAATTCTAATGTTTCAGATGATCACAGAAGTGGAAAGAGGAAAATAAATTGTTCGGTACCAACTACTTCACTCGTCAAATCCTTTTGAGTGATTAGTTCCATACAAATCCATAGAGTTAATAACACAAACCCAGATTTGTATATTGCAGCTCGGGCCACTAATTTATTAAAACTGCAGCATTTAAGCAGAAATATTACCTCTTGGTTAAATGTAAGGATATCATCTCCTTACTTGCAATACCCACTTAGGAACCTGTGAACTTAAGCCTTTCTAGAAAGGTATACTGAGACCGTCAGTCATTTTTTCCTTAACTTTTTAGTTTGTGCTACTTTCTTTACATTAAAAAGGAAAAAAGGATTTTTCTCCCTGATATGGTCTATAAATAGTATAGTAAAAGATTCAACAGCCATTTATCAAGTCTAAATACATAAATTACTCAAGATAGAAAAAAGGCCCCAGGGCAAAACAAAGGCAAATTTTTGTACCTTAATGCAAACTCAGCCATCATTACACTCCATTCATTTTGCAAGCTCCGTTCAACACCTTTTCTAGCTTTTTGCTTTGAACCTTGTAGACTTTGCTTCCCAGTTTACCCAACAATATTGATCCTTCTGAAACCACAGCTAGATGCAGTGATGCAAATTCAGCACCTGCGTCAGTCTCCTGGTGACCTACCAAGCACAGCTGGCCTTCAGCAGGCTACCTCACTGATTACCCCCACCTGCTTGATCAGGAAAGGGAGTTGGTCGGCTTTCGGCCCAGCAACATGAGTACTGTGACAGTTCAATATCCTCTCTTCTCCAGCTGTGATCCTTCTTATTCCTGCTTCTCTGCCTTATTTCTGTCCTGGTCTTGCCTTGTTTCCTAAGCCTGCTCCTACTCAGTCCTTACTACTTCAGCCTAGCCCTAGATATGGCTTTCTCACATTCGTGCTGGCTCTTGACTCCAGCTCTGACCCTTAGTATGGCTATTTGTCAGGGCCATCCCTAGGCATATGCAGAGTATGCGACTGTAAAGGGCACCACTAAATTTCGGGTACCACTGTGTCCCAAGTTAATTGTTACTCTATCCTGTGTATGCAACTGTTGCCCTATCCTATGTACGTGTAGGCTCAGTCCCCTGGTCTCACAGCTCCTGCTTCACCTCCAAGCCCCGGCAGCCCAATTTCCCTCCCCTTCTACCTGGCCCCAGTGCCTGAATCCCATGCCCTTCCACCCTGAATCCCATATCTGCCCACCACTCCAACCAGTTCTGTCCCTCCAAATCCCTTGGCTCTCCACTCCATTGCCTGGCCCCAGTGCCCAAATGCCCTGGCTCCTCCACCCCTCGACCTGGCCCCAGCACCTTGAATCCCCTTCACACCACAACCAATTCTTGCATCTCAGTTCCCTGCCCCCCTTTCCATTGCCTGTCCTTGGTAGCCAAATACCTCAGTTTCCCCACCCCCCACATCACAGCTACAGCTTTCCAGATCCCTGACTTCCCTGCTCTGCTGTGTGACCTAGGCAGCTAAATTCCCCTGGTGCCCTGCCCTGGTGATCCAAATCCCCCTGCTCACAGGACTAGTGGGCTGCACCTTTCTGTCTGTTCCCCTACCAACCTCTCTGCTCTGTCCCGGCCTCCATAGTCAGCCCTGGACATGCATACACACACATGCACAGTGACGGGGATGGGGGATGCAAGTGCTCAGGCTGCGTAAGGCAACAGAATTCATAAGCGTAGCCCTGCTATTGGTTCCCCATCCTAGGCTTGGCTATTGCCTCCTGATCCCAGTTTGAATACTGGCATGGGGCACCTGACTCTAGGCCTGCCCCTAGACTTAGATCTGATTCCCAGCTTCTGCTTGGATCACTACACCTGATTGTTCACACCCTCGTCTCTAACATACCATTCACTGTGAAAACTGCACAGATTCTTTTACCGAATGTTCTTTTGTTCTGATTCTGTATGCTGTACTGTTAATTGGCCTCAAATTTGTCAGGAAAGTGCCAACAGAATCTTATTTTCTATTAACTTATCTCTGCACAAACTTGCTGTATAATTTAAGGTGGGAACTGTATGAAAGATCTTACCCCAGGAGACCTCCAAAAAATCATGTGTCCACTTCAAGGAAAAAGGAAAAATCAGTCCTGCTGAAATGTCTCTTAACATAAATATCACACCCACTTGAAGGATAATTAATGAAATGTTAAGCCTTGTATGGCTTGGGCCAAGTGAAAATGAATGTAACAAGCTCTGCCTGGAGCTTCACACAATGCCATTAATGATCTAGAATAGATGATGGGATGGACTGTACCCTCAGCAAGTTTGTGGATGACACTAAAATGGGAGATTGGTAGATAAGCTGGTGGGTAGGTTTAAGGGAAAGAATGATCTAGACAAATTGGGAGATTGGGTAACCCCGATAAGATTCAATAAGGACAAGTGAAAGTCCTGCAGCTAAAATGGAAGAATCCCAAACACTGCTAAAGGCTGGGACCAACCAGCTAAGCAGCAGTTCTTCAGAAAAAGACCTGGGCATTACAGTTAATGAGAAGCTGGATATTAATCAATAGCGTACTCTCGTTGTTAAGAAAGCTAATGGATGGTGGGCTACATTAGTAGAAGCATTGCCAGGGGATCCAGAGGAGTGCTTATTCACTTGTGTGATCACAGATGGAGTAATGTGTCCAGTTTTGGGGCACCTACTACAGAAAGGGAGCAGACAAATTGAAGTCCAGTGGAAGGCAATGACGATCATTAAATGGATGAGGTGTATGAACTATGAGGAGAGGCTAAGGGAACTGGGCTTATTTATTCTGCAGAAGAGAAGAATGAAGGGAAGAGGATTTGATGGCAGCCTTCAACTTCCTGAAAGACAACTCCAAAGGGGATGGAGCTAGGCTATCTTCAGTGGTGACAGATGACAGAACAAGAAACAATGGCTTCAGGATAAAGTGGGCATCATTCTGAAAAACTATTTCAGTTGGAGGCTGGTGAAGCACAAGGATGATTTACAGGGATGGAATCTCGATCTTCAGAGGTTTTTAAGATCAGGCTTGACAGAGCCCTGGCTGGAATGATTTAGTTGAGGTTACTCCTGCTTTGAGCAGGGAGTTGAACTAGATGACCCCCGAGGTCTCTTTCAACCCTAATCTTTGTTGAGTCTATGCTTTCCCCGGTTCTGCCATCTGTATTTATTACCCGGGACCTACAAGTGTCTCAGATTACCTAGAGCAAGTATGTATCTAGTTGGCTGCTTTGAAAATAGTGAGGAGGAGGCTGTATTCTATTTCTATAACACTGAGTTTTGAAAACTAGATACTCTAGTCCACTAAGAACATGTTTATTCTCTCTAAGAGAAGATACGTGGTTATAAAGAATCTGGAAAAGACCAGTGGGGCGTTCTCCTTGCACAGAGGAAACAGGGAGTCTGCCATATCCCATTCCAACAGTTCCCCCATAATTGGTAAAAGGACGGGTATGTCCACAATGCAAGGTAAGGCAATAGACCTAGTTAAGGACTGTCAAAGGTACATTCCCCTCTCCCAAATCAGCACCTACAGAATCATCAAAAACTAATCTCTTCGCAGGAAATTGTCTCTTGTGACACATCTCCCAATTCAATAAGTATCAACACATGTTTCAGATTTCTCAAAATAACTCAAAAATATTAAAACTTAAATATTTCAGTGTGATTGAAACAACATTTTACCTGACCTGTTTGTTTTTTAACTTGCATGATGATTCAGCATGGGACAATAGCCCCATGGATGGGAAATACCATCTTCCCTACCTATTAAGGAGAAAAATAGAAAAAAAAGCCAGGATATTTAAACCACTGGAATAAACTAGAGCTTTGCCTGTGCAACCTTAATCTGCACCAAGGCTGAGTGATTCTGAATCATGAGACCACAAGTAGCTTCAACCTCCATGCCTGTCAGTGAAGGTTAGGTGTAGAGGGGAATCATTGCCAGAATTTCAATTCGTATAGGCTGGCAAAATATAAAACTTCATTATGATTCCATGCATATAGTTCATAACAAGTTAACAGGAGCAGAATGTGTATGGATGGTTAGAGGTCCATAAAAGAAGATGCAAATGGCTATTGGACAAATTTTTAAGAAACTGATTGACAGATGGACTCTAACAAATTATTATGTATTAAATCAATCAATTAACTTTTTAAAACTAGAAAACTACAATTATAATATGACTGAAAACCAAGGATCATATCAAACTTAAATAGAAGGGGTATATTACTACAGGAGTGCAGACTTCCCTAGGAGATATGTCCAATTTTCAACTGTTCTTAGACATGACCTTTACCAAATTGTGCCCTCAGTCCCTTAAGGGCAAATGAAACCCACTGTAGAGCTACATTTGTAGATGATTATAATTTAAAGATGCCCCCTTATAAAGGACAATATTATGAACATAGGAATTTGGAGATTTGCCCTGAAGACAACAGTTGGGAACATGATATGATGTTATACAGCAGTCCACCAAATGCTCTCCAATTTGTTTTATAAAAGTTTTACTCCTTTCTCATTCACTGATTTATTATTTAATGACCTCCCCCCACACCTTCAAGGTTGTTACAGTATACTGGTGTTTCTGCCAGTTCACACACTTAGGCCGTGTCTACACGAGCCCAAACTTCGAAATGGCCACGCAAATGGCCATTTCGAAGTTTACTAATGAAGCGCTGAAATGCATATTCAGCGCTTCATTAGCATGCGGGCGGCCGCGGCTCTTCGAAATTGACGCGCCTTGCCGCCGTGCGGCGCGTCCAGAAGGGGCTGCTTTTGGAAAGGACCCCGCCTACTTCGAAGTCCCCTTGGGAATAAGGGGATTTCGAAGTAGGCGGGGTCCTTTCGAAAAGGAGCCCTGTCTGGATGCGCTGCGCGGTGGCAAGGCGTGTCGATTTCGAAGCACCGCAGCCGCCCGCATGCTAATGAAGTGCTGAATATGCATTTCAGCGCTTCATTAGTAAACTTTGAAATGGCCATCAAAGTTTGGGGCTCGTGTAGACATAGCCTTAGATTAGCTAAAATTACCTGTTCAATGTTCTCACCATATTCCTAGACATGCAGAAGACTATCACTTGTTTGCATTTTTTTTGTTAATTTGAAAGATGTAGTTATGTCATACAACTTTTGAAGTGGGTAGTCATATGACAGAACTGTGGAATACAAGATTCTTCTATATAGAGTCTTTCTCTTCGGTAACTTCAACTTCTATAAAATTGAAAATAGAATTAATGTTTAATTAAATTGGTAAGAGACAAACTATGTACTTTATGCATAAATGATGACCACCACAAGAAAGGAGTAAAAAGGGTATTAGAAATGCTGCATAAAAGCTTTACAACACTTTTATTTCTCAGTATGTCAGTACATAACTACATCTCTTTTCAAATGGCCTCCCTACTGATTTATTATGATGCATGCCCTTGATCACATATAATTTTATTTCATTTTTACAGAAAGGAGTTTTCCTTTAAAAGGTCAAGTAGATAAGTAAGATGTAAGCTGTAAATAATTATGGGTGATGTGAAATGAGAATAATAAATGTGTCCAATGTTTGAAGTAAGGAGCTGTCTGTTGTGTTTGTGGATAGACTAAACTTAGGTTTTAGAGTGTTGGATATTTTGTTCGAGTCTTGTAATTTGATAACAGAGCTGAGTCAAGTTTTTTGTGCTGTTATGATGGAGGAGGTTCATTAAAGTTGCTGGGTGTAATAGTTCCCCATCATTCAGGATAATTGTAAGAAGCAATTAAGCTCCTTTCAGAAGCAAATAGCTGAAACAACAGGAACCACTGCTCAAAAAACAACAGACCACCTTTAAGCCTGGTCTGAAGCAAACTAGGTGGAAAAGGGGTTTAATTGAGAACTGCATGCAAATGAGGTGAAGTGAATATTTATGGTGGGGTGGCGGGTATCTATGAGCAGAACAAGCAAGAGAACAGCAGGCAGAAAACTAATGAGGCAGCTGGAAGAGTGCTGAAGAACAACTCTGTGAGAAAGCCAAGATGGAGAGCTTTGTAAATGCTTTCACGTCTAGATTTGAAGTCAACTAATTGGAGTAATCCATTCTTCAGATTACTATGCATCAAGGCAAAATTGTGCATTGCCAAGTACTAAAGATTGGCTTTTCTCAATACAGAGAGCATATGGACAAAAAATAAAATAATGAAAGCACACATAATCCTGGATTGGCATTTGTGTTCACAGGAATAAATGATTGCTCCTGTGCAGAACTCCACACTGAACCACCCACTTGGCTCAGAGGGTTATTTCTTTCTCAGTTTTTTTTTTTTCAGAAGTGGGGTGTTATAGTTTATAATAAAGGGAAAATAATTTTAAAAGAATATGTATATAAGATCCGATTCCTGGAAAGGAGCTACTGAATTGCAGTTACTTGTGGGAAGAAGACATAAGCAAACGGATGTTAACCCCTAAAAGCACATGATAAATAGAATTCAAAGTCAGTAGCATGTCTTTATTCTCCTTACTAACGTTATAGTTAGCATATGGCCAATTCTTGCAGTAATGAGTGAAGGCAGGACTTGTGCACTCTCTGCAGCAGCCGTCAGGAAGGGACATATTTGTAAGAAGCCCACATGAAGACTGTTATATGGTATAGTATGTTGAGAGCACTAATGATATTTTTTTACAAAACTCAGGAGTTACTTTACATGTTGTCCAACAAGGCCAAATGGACAGGAAACACTGGATGTGCTTTAGTCAGGCAATAACTTTAATCCTGGGAGTAACCAGTAAATAGTACAATGCAGGTAGAGCTGGTTTCCTATTCTGATCCCCAGACCCCCCACTACAGTGACCCCACCTCCTGCCTCATCAATGTCCAGGGGCTATAAAGGCATGGGGTTGCTCTCTACCCTTCCAGTGACTGGACCTCCACATCCCATTTCTGTTCCCCTGAAAGAGTAATCCACGTAAATGCTTCCTTACTCCGCTTTGTCTGATGGCCATATTCATTTTTAAGAGTGCCTGTGTGACAGGCTGCTATCAGCAGCACCTTGATCACTGCCATTGCTGCAACCTGAAAAAAGTTCCATGTTCAGCTGATATCAATTGTACACTTTCTGGTGGGGGATTGTGAGCACCTGGATGATAATGATTGGGCTGATAAGTTAGTAGGGGAGAATATAAGGGGCAGCTCACAAGGAAACTCAGTGAGGGTATCTGGGCCGGGGAGGGAGGGCTGCAGAGAACGTTGACTTAGCTGTAAGCCTGTGTTGAAAAATCTTTCATGCAGGAGGAAAATAAACACACCATGGTGAAGTTAAACTGCCTGCTGTGCATTTGTGACTTTGAAACCATCTGAACAGGACGGGCAGTGAGGCTCAGCAGTTACTGACAGAACGACTCCATGTTGCAAGACAGCTCCAGAAAAGAGCTTGGCTGCCTCCCCAGATGCTTAGACAGGTTCCCAGATGTTATAGCTGCTTTTTTCAAAGTTGTCCAAGAAGCATTGGCTGTCATGTATGATGGAGTACCCCACAGCTCTAGTGCCCCATAGGCTATATCTGGATAAGAAGTTACCAACCACCCTATGCCATGAATGAATGTGGCCACCTCCTTTGTCACAGCCCTTCCTTGTAGACTGAGGAGCACTTCACAACTCCTTCCTTCAGTCCATGTTGCAATATGGTGAACCAAATAGTTTTTTTTCTCTGAGGGCAGATACTGGAATTTTGATCTTCTTAGTGCACAGAAGTAGAATTTCTCTTCCCCTTTACACATTCCCAGATCATTCCTTCCATCTCAAGTAATGAGCCATTATTTTACCTGATGCTTATTCACAGACTATCAGTTTGTGAAGAATGAACATCAGCTGATTCCATTGCATACTCCTCCAAAGCCAGCTCATGACTGGTTCTCTGTCAAAGCTCAGGTGAAGACCTGCAGACATGAGCAAGTACAGCCTATGCACCTTATACAGGATATTGTACCTGCAGATCCATACTACCATCTGCAAGCACCTGGAAAATAAAGAAAATTAACTATGATTTCTCACCTGTGGTCTCACATATATTCTGTATCCTTCAGAATGGCAGTTTCCTGGGTTTTCCAGGTCCCCCAGATCTAGCTTGGCCAATGCTGTTGATAATTCAACCCTAAATGACTGGGAATTAAATTTGTGTGCTGAAAGCCCCAACCTCATCAGTACCAATTTTAGAACTGTAACTAACTAATATGTTGCGAGGGGACTCACGTCACTGTGAATGGGACACTAAAGCTACGTCTACACGTGAAGCCTACATCGAAGTAGCCTATTTCGATGTGGCGACATCGAAATAGGCTATTTCGATGAATAACGTCTACACGTCCTCCAGGGCTGGCAACGTCGATGTTGAACATCGATGTTGCGCAGCACCACTTCGAAATAGGGGCAGCGAGGGAACGTCTACACGCCACAGTAGCACACATCGAAATAAGGGTGCCAGGCACAGCTGCAGACAAGGTCACAGGGCGGACTCAACAGCCAGCCGCTCCCTTAAAGGGCCCCTCCCAGACACACTTGCACTAACCAGCACAAGATACACTAAGCCGACAACGAGTTGCAGACCCTGTACATGCAGCATGAATCCCCCACTGCAGCAGCAGCAGCCAGAAGCCTTGGGCTAAGGGCTGCTGCACACGGTGACCATAGAGCCCCGCACAGGCTGGAGAGACAGCGTCTCTCAACCCCCCAGCTGATGGCTGCCATGGAGGACCCCACAATTTCGACGTTGCGGGACGCGGATCGTCTACACGGTCCCTACTTCGACGTTGAACGTCGAAGTAGGGCGCTATTCCGATCCCCTCATGAGGTTAGCGACTTCGACGTCTCGCCGCCTAACGTCGAAGTTAACTTCGAAATAGCGCCCAACGCGTGTAGCCGCAACGGGCGCTATTTCGATGTTAGTGCCGCTACTTCGAAGTGGCATGCACGTGTAGACACAGCTTAAGAGGGATGAACCCTGTTGACACATAGGCATATAATGGAAATGACTACAAGAAAGGGGCATAACATTACCTCCACGCCACTAGTTCTAGCACCTATGTGTATAAGAACTCATCACCTCCAACGGGAAGATTACAGGCTTGTCTGCATCCCTGTCAAATAACAGATTCATCCCAGATTCTCTGAACAGTCTTTGACCTCTTCTAGGGAAATATCACCTTTCCACTCCCTAATATATGTATTTGGTAGTATCTACATTTCAAAAATAACTTCCAAGTAAGCAACTTTGAAGTTGAGTGTATGCACACACCCTACTTCAAAGTTAAACTTTGATGTAGAGTGTTACTCCATTCCCAGGAATGGAGTAAGGACTTCCAAGTTGGGGTCCCTACTTCAAAGTTAACTTTGAAGTGAGGGAACACATGTAGACCCTCTGCTGGCTCTTTTGAATTAGTGCCTAAAGTTACCTTTAAAGTTAGTTTCCAGTGTAGACACACCCTTTAGGTTCCAAAAGCCTTTCAGAAGAGTCTCTGAAGGGCGCAACAATTAGTTTGCTGATCCTAAAAGATCCAAACACCAGAATGCTGCCTTGAAGAAGACTACCTCTTGTCCACAATGACATATGGGATCCACAGTCTGCATCCTAAGGTCTCGTCTGTACTTAACAGGGGATCGATGATCCAGAAGTCGATTTTCTGGGATAGTAGTTAACAGGTAAATTAAGGATGTGCCAGATTGAAGGGAGAGGGCACCCACATTGACCTTAGAACTTATCAAAAATTCATGCACAAGGGAAATTGATGGGAGAGCTTTTCCAGTCAACCTCCTGTTCTGAGGATGGCACAGAAAATCAAAGTAAGTTATGTCGACTCCACCTATGTAGTTCACATAACTGGAATTGTTTATTTCACAATCAATTTTTCCCCTCATGTAGATCTCACCTAAGTGTGGTAACAGTGATGACAGTCCCTGGGGCCAGTGCTTTCAGAAGAACTCACTAGAAACCTCTCTACTAAATACTAACTACAGTGATCTGGATAACCCTTCAGCCTTTTCACAAACCTGATGCCCATTATGCCACTGAAGATGGTTGATAAAACTTCTCTCAGAGCTCAAAAATGGAGCCACTGATTTCTGAGCTGTATTGATAGCCATCATACACCAAGATACCATAGTGCTAGCAGCACCTGTTGAAGCTCCTTCGGGTTCTCGTTCCAGCTTCTGAAACTTGTCCACCTGAAAAAAAAGACAGTGCAAAGCTTTAACATAGTACAAATGCCCTCACTGAGCTTGGAAACCATTGTGATCCAGATGACTGGAGATTGTAAACACACCGCCATCTGCTGCCATGTTGTTATACCAGAAACACAACTTCTGTGAGCAGAGTTACCCAAATGATTACTGCCAAATGGCGGCGTGGGAGGAATGGATGTATTACATCCAGCACTATCCCTTTTTGTATCTACTTGGATGACTATTTCTGGGCACATTACCTGACTTGGAAAAATGGGCCCAAACCTGCCACTTCCAAAGCACATAAGTGCATCTTTAAATCAGCCTTCATTCATTCCTTACTGCACAGAAATAGGTAAATACACTCTTCTTTTCTGGTCACCTGTGGCCCTTGGGGCACTAACTATTTTGAAATTCTGTACCCAATATTTCAAATCACTTCGATAAATGTAATTGTTTAGCCTAGTCTGAAATTTCCCACCCCAGGTCTATGCCTCAGGCTGAAGCTTTTTCATATGTTTCAGAAAAAATGGTCCAGGAGCATGAGAGAAATATGAGAGATATAAGTTGTCTGCATCTGTTAAAAAATTCTTACAGCTGTCTAGTTGAGATGCTTTAACATCCTGAGGTTTGGAGCAGCCATTTGACTTAGATGTCACTCACACCAGGGAAGTGCCCTGCGAGAGTGCTAAAATTTGACCACACAGTGTTTCAAAAATTTCAGTTTGAACACATTCAGTAGAGATTAGACTATGATAATACAGCATGTGTACCCAAGGAACGTGCCGTATTAAAGTCACATGACCAACCTTTTTTCTGGAATTTCTTTAATCTTGAGTACATGAGTTTAAACTTTGTTCATAATATAGTTCTTTCAAAAGAACATTACCAAAACATTTGAAGATATGTATACGAAGAGTCATTCAAAGCATACAGATCACACTCCCTGCTGGTTTGGCCCTGTTTTATGGGCTGCTGTACAGAAGACGTGGGGTCATGATCTGTGCCCCTCTCTCCTTTCTACATCTCCAGTGGTTCAAAGCTACTGGATTTAATGAAGAGATTTCCATTTATTTTACTGTGCTTAGAGGTGAGCAGTTCCTGCCCTTACTAACTGATACTCCATGATTGAACACTGTCTCTGCATGTCAAGTGGGCGGTATGAGCTGCACCTTGAGAAGATATACTTGTGCAAGCCCTGATCCAGCTAGAACTCTAAAAAATATTGTAGCCACAGCAGCATGACAAGCAGGATAAGCTTGTCACCCAAACACATACAATTAAGGACAGATGACACATATTCCAATTTGCTAGACCCTCCCTTGACTCAGACTGCCACAGCTACATTGTGTTTTTAGCATTTTAATTCACTTGGAACTAGTGCAGGTATGTCTTCTTGAGACAGAATTTACACCTCCAACTTGAAATGTGTGCACATCCATTATGAAGTCAGCTGTCCACAAAACATTGTCTCACATTTCACCACCCATCCCTCAGAAGCAATACCTACTCTGCACCTTCACTTCTAAAAGTGCAAGCATCAGCTAGTTGCACAGTTAGCATCCTCTTTCCTGGTCTTGTGATCAGCACACACATTTATTCAAATGTCTGATAACCACTGGGATCTTAAGAAAGGTTACCAACTTTGAAAGCTTAGGAGCACTGAATGATGGGTGCTCCATACCTGTACCTTTGATGGCATTGTCTGCTTTCTCTGTAAAGCAATCTGAAGGTCAAAAATACCCCCCACCCCTACCACCAGTAATAAAGTTCAGACAAAAATAACCAGTTTTCATTATCTTTAACATTATACAGATGGCCTTCCTCACATAAAATAAAGTTAATGTTATGCACTAGTGAATAGACAGCCATTTTTGTATGGTACAAACAGAAGCCATTAGAACAAAACTATTAATTATTCATGAACACTTCTATAATGCAATGACTATTTTTGGCCTTCATTGTTTTTAGAGTAGAGGTTATCATATGATGGGAGGATGAATAAAATTATGAGACATTCAGCTGCATGTCGGCTGAGAAGTAAAAGCCTGATGGCCTACCGTGTTTTCAGAGAAGAGGTTATCATATGATGGGAGGATGAATAAAATCATGAGACATTCAGCTGCATGTTGGCTGGGAAGTAAAAGCCTGATGAAAGTATTACAACCCCAGAATGCAAAATGACAGTAGAGGGGACAGTTTGAAACTAGGTTTCTCTGTGATCTGAACAGAGTAACATTAGGCCAGAAACACCCCCAGTGTGCCTTCACTGATATTACCAGTGGAATTACACCTGAGTTTAATTTGATTAACAATCTATATACAATGCAGACAATTCCAAGCTTAGTAGGGATAGCATGGAAGTAGTTCTCCTAGGCATTGCAACATTCTAATGAGCATGGAGAAGGGGGGGAGGAAAACATCCTAGCCTACATCAACCACTAATGGGACTTAAATCTTAATATAGTTAATTAAAATAAAGTAACAGAAGACTTTTTCAGTGCCTGGGACCTCGTATCTGATAAGTAACACTGACATTTTCAGCTTAAGGATAAGCACAAGTTTTCGGAAGTAGTATCCTGTCTCACGATCCTTATTTTGAAGGCAAGATTGCTTTTTTCTAATTTATAAGGACCAAAGGCCAGAAGAGACCTTTTCATCTATCTGACATCCTGGATGATACAGGCCAAAGACAGCCTCCCATCCAAAAAATCCCACAACCAATTTATTACATTCTTGACATGTATGCTTCCCCAGCAGGCATTTTATATATAAACTTTACTAAAACTCAGCACAGAAGAGGTTCTAATCTCTAGTTTGGTATCAAGAAGAGGAATTTGTTCTTGCTTAGCTTTCAACTGAAAACCCTCAAACACAAAAGCAGGATGCCTCCTGTATGAGCTAAAGGAAATTAAAAGGTTGGAGCATAATAAGAAGAGAGAGGATATAGTAAAATATAAATAACGCAAGAATTCTTAGATGTTATCCAATGATGAGGCAACAAAAGACAGGATAAATCTTTTGTGGATTCATACTGTAGATTTAGCTTCTGATTATAAAGAAGACACAAAGTGGGATGATAAGTAATCTATTAAAAATATGTCCTGCTTGGTAGAATCCTGTCAGAAATGAATTCTTCTGAGAGGATTCATAGTGAAAAGCAAATACTGCTCTTCTGACAGCCATATTTCTTAATTTTCACTTTAAGTGCAACTTTGTTACCATCCCTCCAAGTGGGAAACTGTACAGTTATAATGAATAAGCTGTCTGAGAATAATATATACCAGAATGTCAGCCTCCAAAGACTACCTTCAGCTTCAAAGCTCTTACTCAAGCTGCCACTGCAGGAAGAGCGATGGTAGGGCCATAAGTTTTCCCTTCTTCCTGTGTGAGATTTTATTAGAGTCAAGAGTCACCTAAAGAGAGTTGATGACACTACTAATGTTTCTAGAGAACCCCCAAGCCACTTTTCTGCCTTATGAGTCAGAAATAGCTTTAACTGTGTTTCATTACTGACATTTAATGGTGTGTGTGTGCTAGGAGTGCGATTCCCAGGTCCCATAGGTGGGATACCAAAAAGAGTAATGTAGTAGTAGTAGCAATCACAGAAGCATAGGTTAGCCAGTAGGAGTACATAACTAGAGGCTCAGATGAGTTCGTACTGGGAAAGGTAGCATGTGCTGCCACTGACTGCCCATGTTACCACAATTACACTATTCTTTTTAGAATGGTAGGTCAAATGAGTATGAATATAACTCTGCTTAAGAGATGGATCACACCTTTAGCTCATACTGTAGATGTAGGAAAGTCTTCTTATTCTCAGCACTGAAAGGCTCTCCTCTGATCAGGGCAAGCATCATTTGCTCATGTGTGGGAAGGACAGTTCCTCAAATATATAACCCCTGCCTACCAGGACCAGTATTTTCCTGCAGTCTTTGTTTGGAATCATTATCTATTTTCCATTTATTGTCCTTCTCAGTCAACTAACTGCTGAAGGAGTTGGCTCCAGGGCATGAAATGATTGATGAATTTTAATAAGATCAAAACTTAAAGTTAATTTTTTTGTGTGCCAATTTCCCCTCACTTAGCTGTGTTTTTGTTCTGGTTCTCATTACTGAAGAGATCAAGTGCATTCTAGCCAGTCATTTTAGTTGAAAATGTACTATATGTTCAAGTCATTCACATTGTATTTTTAACCACCCACAAAGTGTACATTTTATATTGGCAAGTAAAATAAAAGGTTCTGTTGGACAGATCAAAAGAAATACAAGAACAGAAGGTTTATTTCTTGATTATATGACAAGTGTACTTGAATATATGACGAGAGTATTATTTATGTAGTGCTTACTGAGTCGAAGAGTGTATTGAAAGTGAACACAACAAATCTAAAGTTGGGGAAAGTAAGTGGAAGACAAGACAGAAACTGACATATTGTAGAAGACAAATCTTGTCTATTTCAAGGCACAATTGTTGAAGCAAAACTTTATAGAAAACCCATTTCAAAAGATGAATTTCATCATCCGAATATAAAAAAGATTCAAAAATAGAAAGCACATCCGGTCAGAAGACAGATATTAACATATTCTTTTACTGACCAATCACAATTAAGCAACAGTTTAAGATACTCGTGGTCAGTTTGAATGTAAAAATATAGCACTGTAATGTATTTGAATACCTATATTTAAGCAACCAACCTAATATCCCATAAGAGGACTGTTCATAGCGGAGCAACCAAAAATGATGCTAGATACCTCACAGAGGAGAGTCTGATTTGGCCTCTGCCTCAAAAGCTACATCTACACTAGAGAGTTTTGCCGCCAAAACCTATGGAGAACCCAAACTAAAAATGCATCCTGTTGACATACTGTTGACAGAACGTGGCACTTTTGTTGACAACCTTCTACTTCTCCCCTATGAGGCAGAACTCCTTTCTCCACAGAATCTAGCAATAAAAAAGCCACGTTGTTGCTCCAGGGGGCCCTCTGTCTACAGACAGAGCTTCTGTGTTACTGGGCAACTCTGTCTGCTGTGCTTCCAGGCTTGGTCTACACGGCGCAGCTTTCCCGGCAGATCCATGCTAATGAGCAGCCTCAAAATTGCAAATGGCTGTTCATTAGCAAGGTCCCCTAGCTCATTAGCATAGCCATGCAAGATCTCGGTCTCGGAAGAGGAGGGTGCCGGCAGTAAAGAGGCTGTGTGGGCATGCCCCTGCCAGCAAAAAGCCCCTCTGTCACCAGAACCTTATGGCTCTTTACTGCCGTCATCCCCTCTGCAGAGTCGAGCTGTCACACAGCTATGCTAATGAGTGGCCGGACAATGCTAATGAGTGGCCATTTGCAATTTCGAGGCTGCTGATTATCATGGATCTTCCAGGAAAGCTGCACCATGTAGACCCAGCCCCAGCTGGATGTTCTGTCGAGAAAACAGCTGGGCAGTCTGACTGCTCTCTACAGACAGAGCAGATCAACAGAGCAATCTGCATTCGTGTGTGGCCGTGATCTGTCGACAGAAGTTCTGTCAGAAGATATCTTCCGACAGTAACTTTTGTTGACAGATCACTGTAGTGCAGAAAAAGCCAAAAAGATTACATTCTAAATATGAATAGAGAATCCTCCCCTCACTCAAAACCTGTGCTAACTTGTCAGGCCCCCTATTACCTCCTAAAAATACTAACTGTATTATTTCCATAAAGCTCACACACACACACACACACACAATTAATATTCTTGTCAAAGTCCATGTTAAATAAGATGAGCGTATTTTTCAGGGGCCTCCTTGAGTGCTTGGGGGTTATTGCATAGTTTACATATGCCTCAGACCAGCAATGCCCTCACTAATGACCAAAAGACAGAAGTTCCTCTATATTTTGATTAGAAGGGAAAGAGTGGGTTAAACGTATAGTCCAGGGCTCTATATTAGTCAGTTTGTCCCCCTCAGTCCTCCCTTCCCCCACTTGATTGGTAGCCACCAGGGACCCAAGGTAAAGATTGCTAGGAGTCAGAACAGAATGTCGTATCACTCTCTTCTCTTAATAAGACAATATGGAAGAATCTTCATGATGGAGTCGTCATTTTCCTCCACACAGCCCCTTTCTCATCTTATTAATGCAAAAGGAAATAATCTAGTCAAATTTCTGTTTTCACTGCTCCTTTATTCTTTAATTTACAGGTGCAAAATATTGTGAATCCATTTTATTGTTTATCCTTACTCAACTAACATATTAGTATTGTTGTAGAAACTAAGAAGGCCAGTCGTAGAGGCTTCTTTGGGCTATGTTTTATATATACATAGAAAAAAAAATAGTCTTGACCCCAGAGATAATAAAATACCAGATACAACACAGAGATACAATGAGACAGATGGGCGAAGAACAAGGGAACACTCAACCATTCAACTCTTTTGTTGTTGATTTTGTGTGGTTTCTCTTCCATTCTAGATTTATTCATTTTATTAATTCCTTCATTTTCAGTTGTTAAGCTTCTTTAAAATTCTCTTAATGTTCAGTTCTGCTTCTCATCTGAGCTTATTTTCATTTCTAAAATATTTTTTCTTCTCTTCCTGCAAATCCTTTCCCTCAGGAAGCGTGGGAAATCTGTACTTGCCAAAAAACCCATTCAATTGTTCTGGTCAATTTGTATAAAGCCCAATAAACCTGTAACCATCTAGATCTAATGACTTATAATCCCACATATTGACTTATATTTCAGCAACATGCAAGGGGAGAAATTTGACACCCCATTGAAGACAATGGGATGCTCACAACAGTATTACAAGCAAGTTTTAGTTTAAAAATCCAAAGACACCAAGCAAGGGAAGGAAATAATATTCAGTGTGCTATCTAGCTACAACTTTTTAGAAATATGCTCCCAGGGTTACCATTTATCAAATAAAAATTTGGTTAGTAATCACTCTTCATTCTGAGTATACAAAACAGCCATTTTCTCACACGGGTAGCTTCCTGCAGCATAGTAACTGCTGCTTGATTTTCATTATTTTAATCCCCGAGGCACAGTTCTCCTTCATTTCTTGTCCAAACAATCAGCCATGTTGGCAAATCCCACAGACCCTTCAGATAATATTGTATTGTTCAGTGACTCGCAAATGTGCTCCATGATAGACTTGTTATGATCCTCGATTCCAAAATGGCATAACTCACAGACTTAAAGAGAATGTTTCCATCCTCTGTGACAGAAAGTGGATACAACTAATGGCTGGTTTAGTGACTGACTTTCTGTTGGAAAAACACTGTGCTGTGATGGTCTCACTGAAAATTCTGGATTGTGCCGGGGGAGCATTTGGCTTTTTCGGGAGTAATGGAGTAAAGCCGACAGTTGTGTGAATGGGGAAGATCCTAAGCGTATATGGCCATGCACATACAATGATGAATTTTGATTTTTTTTCTTCTAAATTGTGTTATTTTTCCTTGGGAAAGAAGCCACAGATTTGAACAAACAAAGAAAATTCTTATTCTGAGTAAAGTAACTACAATAATGACAAAGCCATAATAAAAGACAACTAATTTCTTAGATGTCTGAGGCTATTCCTGACAAAAGAAGGATGATCAGAATTATAGGGTTTTAATGTGAGGCTACTACCAGATAGTGCAGAGGCAAGTGGAATCCTCAGCATCAATGAGTGCCTTCGGGAGGCAGGAGAATACCTGCGTTACTTTAGCTCTTAAGGAATGTGACAGCAGTAAGTTGGTATGGCATGCTGCTTTCCTCATGGAGAGTTTAACCCTTCTATAGTTGCACTGGAGTTAAAGCAGCCCTCAGAGAAGTTGTTCAGGACCCCAATCAATGGAAAAAGGGCATATGGAGACAGCTTGTTGGAGCAACCAGTCAGGACCAGGGAGGCCCTTATAAATACGGCTGATCAGCAGAGCAGAAAGGAGTCTCTTCCTGGAGTTCAAGGGAGAGGGAGTGGCTGCTGTGAGAAGTACCTCAACGAGAGCAATGCTGGACAGGGTCAGGAGAACTAGGGAGAGCTTCAACCTGACTGGCTGACAGACTGAAGCCCTGCTACAGGGCAGAGAAGATGCTATGTGGAAGTGGCCCAGAGAAATGGATGTCAAGGGTTACAGGAAACACAATACATGGCTGGTGTCTCAATGGTTCCTAGAATGACCCCAAGTTGTGGATGGTCCCAGGTCTACCACATTTTAGTAACCATTTGCCATTGAGGGGAGTGGCAGGAGCATAGGATAAAGTTTGTCACTGAGGTGAACAGCTAGACATGACACTTGCCCGCATTCTCCTTCATGTGCAATAAGCAAAAATTCTGCAATGGCAAGGGATCGCAGATGCTGGCCTGGCTCCCTTAGGAATGCTCCCTCACCTCCTCAGAGTCAGCTGTTTCCCCATATGGTATCTCCTCACCAAAATCAGTCACTGCAGTTATCCCTGTTCATGCAGCTTGACCCTCCATATAGTTCACACTTTGTCAGAATGGCTGGACTAGCCTCCAGTCAAAATGTAATCCAATGACCTTACAGAGGATTTGTGTCTCTCTCTGTGGTCCTTACACATACCCTACCGTGGGTAGTTCTACACCATCTTTGTTAATGGCTGCTAGGGAAAACCTCCCTCTTTCTGAGCTTGAGACCAGATACCTTACTGCTAGCAGTGCTGGTCTATTCCTCTCATGCTCTTCACTGCTTCCACTCCTAAAGAACGACCCCACCCTCTTTCCTGCTGATTCTCTGTGATACAAATTTTCTGGCTTTACAATCAGCACCCAACACCTTTCCAGATAGGCTTCATCCTCAGTTAAACCTGGCTTTCTTTCTCTTCCAGGTGCTACCTGGTATACTAATTGGCCTCTGACCCACATTAACCCCTCAATAGACCTAGAGATCATGGTCATTTACTTTCGTATATTATGAAGCCAACAACATCTAAGCTGGTTTCTGTGGAGCAGCACAGACAGGCTCTGTGAAAACTACTGTTTCAGAAATGCAAAATCTCTCACTGGTTATACATAGTGATGCATAAACCATCAGCTCTTGAGCCATTTATATCCTATAGTGACTGAAAAAGATGGCACAGGTTTGATGGAAACTATAGTTAGGTACTTCAGGGGAAAAAAGGAACCAGGATACTGACAATTGCTCAGTCCTTAGTCTTCCAGTCAAGCTCAATGTACTCTTGACATACTTCCAAGACTCACCTTTTCTTCTTTATGCGTTGGAATCCTCTTACACACCCACTCAGACAGACAAAACGTTCTAAGTGGGTATGTTTTAAGGAAGGTTTTAACATTTAAGAGTCTAAGTGCATGAAGAGGTAATTCAGCATCACTATAGTAAGAGGCAATCCCTACGTTGCAAGGATGATCCAGAATTGCAGAACCGAGGCACACAGAGCTGAGCTTTACAATGCCTGTGGCTTTCTTTCAAGATTTTGAGGTTTCATGGTAAAGAAAAAACACATTTCTGGTTACAACTGAATGTTTTCTATTCAACAAAAACACTCGAGCTGTATGAAAGTTGTCAGTTTTCAAAACATGAAACATGCCAACAAGCTTTTTGTTTTGATAGTATATAGACTAGCACTGCTCCCTCTCTGATACTATTCTACGTGCCAGCAAGTGTGTTTTGAATAATGTTAATCTTCTGCTAGGAAACTGCAGGTAGACATTTAAATAAAAATGTTCTGGCTAATAAAAAAGCAAAGTGTTGGATTGCCACTTCATGCTAAAGTGTGAAACAGAAGGTAAGCAGCCGTGGCCTCTGAAACAAATTCTCTATCAGTGCACTAGTTAGGACGGATGTATTTCCAACTTTTGTAGTCATATCAAGGGGAGAGGGGATGTGAGTTATTTCCTGGCACTTGGACATTTTGGGGTAACATAGAGACTCAGGGTGTTATTCTGGCTCTGCTGAAGTCCGGAGTAAAACTCTCAGGGGCTTCACTGGGGCCATGATATCACCCTCCATCTGCTCTCTGTTCTGACTTATTAAACTGTGGTCCCAATCTGTACATGAAGACCCATTCAGGCACATCTCTTCACCCACACAGAACTGCCACGCTGACTGGGGTCTTCCAGGGGTCTTCCTGCACAAACTTCACTGAAGGCTCAATCCTGCAGTCTCTGCCTTTTAAGCAGAGGTTGCTGTATGCACAGGTGGGGAACCTATGCTCTCCCAACCCCCCACCCCGTTAAATTTCATCCATCTCATAGAAAGTCTCCTCACTCCCATCCAGAGGCGCTAAACCTCGGAATCCCCTCTGGGGCTGAAGCTGTGAGTTACAGCTCACGGTAATCTGGGAAAATGCATACACTGCCCTTGCCTGCAGGCACCATCCCCAGAGCTACCTCTGACAGGGAGATGTGGACAGTAATAACTTGGGGCAGTGTCTGCAGGTGAGGGCACTATGTAGAGCCTCCTGCCTTCCCCAAGGCTACAGAAACATGCCATCTGCTTCTGAAACCATGAGCTACCAGTTGTAAGTGCCCCACACCCACTCCTGCACGCTATCCTCCAACCCTGAGCCTCTTCCCGATCTTAATTACCTCCCAGACTCCACACTTCAAACCCCTGACCAGTCCTGAGCCCCATCCTGGACACTAATTCCCAGACAGACCCCCCCGCACCCCAACCTCCTGACCTGAGCCCTCTCCCACTCTCCAAATCCCTTGGCCCTACCCCAGAGACCACTGCTGCATCCCAAACTCACCCCAAGCCCCCTCCCAGAGACTGCACCTCCTTTTGGAACCTTCACCACCCTGCCACATCCCAAAACTCTGGCCCACCCTGGATTCCTCTCCTGCACCCACAAGCCCTCACTTTTACCTTTTACGGCTGTCATTTTTCCCTCCTGGATGGACCAGATGCCATTGGCATTTGTAACATTGGCATCTGGCCCATGCAGTTGAGAAGGCTGGCAGGCCTAATCCCAAAGCTGAGAGGAAGCTCCCAAGCCTCTGTCATCTACCAAACACATGGGGCTGTAGGTGGCCTCCAACTGTTTTTTTTTTTTGCCTGGAGGGCGGTCAATGGCTCCTGGTAGAAAAAAGGTTCCCCACCCCTGCTGTATGAGCTCAATGAAGAGAATACTCTTTCCCTCCTCTACCCAGTCATGGCATCATCTCCCTTCTTATGTACAAGCCCCCAATGTTTTTTTAATATTAGATTGTCTGTTTGTTCGAAGAAAATTGTCCCCAAAAGTGCATCCCATCTTTAATTATAGTTTTGGAGAAATGAGCAGAAGATAATTGTTTTGGGAAAAGTACCTAGAACCAAAGAAATCAAAATTCAGTCAATTTTCACCTTTTATTTGAGAATAATTTGAAGTGCAAATTCCTTTAATGTGCAAACCCTTCCCTGCAGTGAAAGTGATTCCTATGGGCTGCAGAGATATGACCAAAACTGAGACTGTACAGTACTCAACATTTTCTATTTGACTTTGTAATCCCCTTAAAGTTTGAAACAGCACTTTCATTTTAAACCAGCAAAAGGTAGCATTTGTACCATTAAAAGCAGTTTAAGTTTTCATGAGAAATATATGTATATATCAAATGAAAAGAAGTAGTTTCCTGCTCTCCTTTCAAACTGGTACAAAATCAAGCTTCAGCATGTGGAATTTCTCATGTCATTATGTGTGATTTAGTTACACAATCATCAAATTTAGATGCAGCTATCAAAGACGTGTTCTGAATCAGTTATTTTCCAACAGATCAAGATTATTCCTGTTTCCACCTTCCATGTAATATCTGACAGTGTTTTTAAATTCTAATATTCAGGATAGTCAGACAAAATCATACAGTACAGCAACATGCAAGAAGGATTAATATTTCAGAGGCAGCGCTAGTTGCTATTATATGAACCTTGAATACATATGGCAGGTTGCAGCATACAAAAGAAGCAAGGTACCTGACCTGAAGACTTTACAATATAAGAAATATAAATACAATAGACAATAATGTCATTAAGACCACCTTTTAAAGGCTTCACCAAGAAAACAGTTTCAGAAAAGGGGGTTAAAGGAACAGGGGATAAGAGGTTACAGCAAAAATTCAAGCACTTTAACCTGGGAAATGCTTCTGGCTTAAGCAATGTAGATATAGTATTTTAAAAGTGTCCTTAATTGATAAACTCTGTTGGACTCAGCAGACTAAAGAGCCTGAGCCAGCTCAAGTGAAGTTCAGTGGGAGCTAGGTTGGGAAGTGAAAGATGACCTGTCACACAGCAGCCTGCTCCGTATCACCCACTTCTGATCTAGGGTTGCCCTGACTCGGTTTCCTTTTACTCAGGGCCCAATAAGAACTCCAAACTGTCCAAAAAGGTGGAAGAAACTTATTCTGAGAGGTTCTACACTCATTCAAATACAAAAAAGCCTGAAATAGTATCAGAGAGGTAGCCAGGTTAGTCTGTATCTCCAAAAACAAGAAGTCCTGTGGCACCTTATAGACTAATGGATATTTTGCCCATGAAAACTTATGCTATAAAATATCTTTTAGTCTATCAGGTGCCACGAGCATGAAATAAAGTTTTTCCCTGGGCTCAGGTAGTTGAATGTCCTCCTTGGAATCTGTGTTTCTCAGTTTTAGTCTTCCTTTCCTACAGAATATCACCTTAGGTGCAGTGGGATGCACGGAGGTTGACATTTACAACTCTACTTTCTTAATTTGACCATTGTTTGTCAGCAGTCTAAAAGGATTACAGAACATAAGGAATGTTAAATTCTCCTCACAATAATAGGACCGGCGTGGATAAACTATTCCCAGTACTTCAGTTCTGAAATGACTTCCTTGATGTACAGAGTATGTATTGATCATTTCTAGTATTTTCTCTCTTTCATTACTCATAGAAGGTATTTACCTGATTCAAAGATGGCTTTACACTTTAAAGGTGATACACAAAACCCAACAATCAATACCGTTCCTCAGGAGGTATATACAGCTGTATTGTGTAGAAAATACTAAGATGGTGAAGGGTCTTGTCCAGTGCTATCCATTTAATAAACATCTTTTGGGGAAAAAATGATGGAACTGTATTTATTCTTTCAGGTTTGAATCATCTATAGTCAGGGAGTCTCTGAAATTTGAGTGTATAAAGTTAAAATGGGTGTTGGATTTTTATAGGTTTTAAAGCTATGGTTACACTGACCCAAACCACCAGCAGCACTATGCAAATGGACAGTCTTAAAAATGCAAGTGGCCACTCATTTGCCTATTCACTTATTGGCAGACACTGCTGCCAGCACAAAAAAACTGTGTAAACGTGGGTCTGCCAGCAAACCACTCCTGCCACCCTTTGTTGGCAGCCTGATTTTTTTCCTGGCATAAGAGGCTGCTGATAAAGTGGGGGGGGCTGTTCACTGGCAGACACATGTTTACCCAGCTTTTTCGTGCTGACAGTAGAGTCTGCCAATGAGCAAATATGCAAAGAGTAGCTATTTGCATTTTCGAGACTGCCCATTTACATACTGCTGCTGGCAGTTCAGGTCAGTGTAACAAAAGCCAAAGAGCTTAAGTGTTGAAAGGAATATTAAATCATCTAATTTGACCTGTGTATCAGAAATCATTCTATTTCATCCAAATATCCCTAAAGGAGAAAAGTGAATATTAAGCTTCAGACTTATATTTCTTCCTGGAATCCACCTCTCCCATGTGAAGAAGAGTAGGCTTAGCACTTCAATGCACCAACATTACCAGGGCTACATCTACACTCTGAGATAAATTTGATTTTAAGGCAGTTAGCTCGATATTAAAAAGTCACCGTCTTCACTTTAAATACCATTAGTTCAAATTACAGAGAACTAATATTGATATCATAATATCGTCAGACTCGCCCGAGTGTAGCATCAAGTTCACATTTAAAATTTAGAATAAAGTCCAATGTGGAAGCACCATGTCTTAAAATTGAATTATTAGCCTCCAGAAGTCTCCCATATGTATCCTGCAAAGCTATCTGGTTACCCACCAGGTATGGCCGCTTCCTTCTCCACCGCTGTCTGGGTGTGCAGGAAGTAGGTCACAGGAAGCCTGCAAAATTGAATTTGAATTCATCGGCACTCAGGCCTGGAAATATAAAGGGCACCCCTAAAGAAAAATGTCTTTTACCTATCCCATTGCACCACATTGATGGCCATTGCACCACATCAGTAGCCATCTCCTTCAATCATGAGTACTGAGGATAGTGATCTGCCTAGTAGTTCTCTGCCTCACAAAAGAGATCCAGCATGGAGTCATCATGATGCTATGGATCTTCTTGCACTTTGGGGAGAGGAATCAGTGGCGAGCAGACTTCGGGTTTCCAAGAGAAATACGTACCTATATGATAAGATCTCACAGTTGATGATTGCCAGAGGCTACACCCGGGACTCTACACAATGCTGGGTGAAGCTGAAAGAACTCCTGCAGGGCTCTCGTAGAGTCCAGGAAACCAACTGGCAGCCCAAGTCATCTCCAAAGATCTGCCACTATTATGAACAGCTGCAAGTGCTTCTTGACCCCACCACATTGCCTGCTCTTCATTATGACAGCTGTGGAGGCCCTGGTCTGGAGTAGAGGGTGAGCTGACAGAAGATGAGGGGGGGCTATGAGAAAGCAGAGAAGGATGGGGGCAACCAGCAAGGGCCCAGGGAAGTTCTTCCCGACAGCCCAGCACTCTTCACCCTAGAGCTAGAACTGGTTCCCTCTATGATGGTCCTCTCTATGCCAGTTCCCAAGCCCCTGGGACCAGGCTGTTCTGGTGAGTATTTTTCTCTGAATGCTAGAAGTGGGTTTCAGGTTGGCATACGTATAGGTATTCTTGTGGGGTGTAGGTTTTCTATGGATCTGTGCCCCTCAGAACAGCATGTTAATATTTCTGGGAATGAAGTGCTTCTCCTTTTTGGAGATCTCCTTGAAGACATCATCCAGGCTGTCTTGTATTTTTGCACCAGGTTTTTTGGCAGGCCTGACCTACTAAGGCTTCCATGGTAGCACACCTAGCCACTCCAGGCAACCAGATAGCATTCTGGTGTCATGGTGCTGCACAGCATTTTGGCAAATTTTCTAGGCTTGTGGTCACACAGAATGAGCAGCTCTTCTTTGTCAATATCTGTTAGTTTTAGGAGGCTGCTGTCTTCTTTGGCAACTTAAAAAAGCATGGTAATTTGGATTGGATTTTTTTCAGTGCTTTCTGGCCTTTTACATTTCCCTGAAGTGCACTGCCACACTACTTGGTTGGCACATGCTCCGTCTCACCTCCTCCACGCAGGTGGCAGGCTCTCTGGGCCTTCTCCTCTCCCATTTCCCTTTCCCCCTGCATTTTTTCAATTTACAGGGATTCCACACCCAGCCATCCATGTGGCTGGAATTGAACCCTTTCCCACCCTTTCCCCTTGCTACACAGCTGCCGGGCTCTGTGGACTCTGCTACTGCAAACTGGTATGTGCAGCACAGATGCATGTTCTCTCCTTTACATGGACTTCTTTCCCTGATGAGGCTTGCTCTGGTGACCACTGAGAAACTTTCTTTTAACCCCAACCTGGTAGATAGCGGAAAAGCCCGCCCATCCTCCAGCAGCATTTTTTTTCAGCTTACAGGGATCCTTCTGCACCCAGCAGTCCATGAAGGTGGAATCAAACCCTATCCCACCATCTTCACTCACGACATGGCTTCTGGTCTCTGCAGTCCTCGCTTCTTCTGGAGGATTGCTCCAGAAATGGCTAAAAAGGGTTCTTCCCCTGCTAAATGACACCAGACAGCTTACCTCTCTTTGCAGCTTCCCCTGTCCCCACAGAAAGCTGACCATAGCTTAGCAAGTCCACAACAAAATATTCTGGATAAGTGATAGTCAATGCATGCTTTGAATCCGATCCTTAATAAGCCCTAAGTGGCCTTACAAAAAGGAGCTTTGCCTGATAGTAGAGACAGAGACCCATTCATTCCAAGGGTAAGGGCTTAGTGTGAATTATATCTCAATTTTGACTTTCTATTTCCAGCTGTCATGCCCAGGCCGAAGAAGCACAAAAGGTCTAAGCGGGATCTGATCCTGCAGCACATGGAGCGGTCTGAAGCAGAAACCAGTGACAGGAATAGGGAGATGGCACAGTGGCAGCAGAGTACAGCAGCGTGGCGGCAGAGCACAGCAGCAGCAAAGTATGCTTGACTCCCAAAGAAAGCAAGTAGCAAACCAGAGGGAAGATGCAGCAAAGATCATAACAGCAGCGAGCAACCAAACGGAGGTCCTGCACTCCATGCTGGAGCTGCAGTGGGGGTCCCAATGCAGCAGTTGGGAGTCCCCTCAAGACAGGTCCCCCCCATCATTGTGGTCCCCAAACACAGGGAGAGAGGACAAGGACAGCCTGCCACTATAGCCCCAAGGGCTCTAGCCTCACTGGACACTGCAAAAGGCTAGTCTACCACCGTTAACCATGTTTCTTTTCCCTGACACTTAAACCTCTACAGCTCTGAAAATAAAGTTATTCTTTGGTGCTCAGTGAGATTTTTTGGCATGCATGAACAGTAGGGTGCACAAACCATTGCAGGGAACTGGGCAGGAGTGGAGAGGGCATATAGCACAACTGCCCACCGCTATGCCAGGTCCACAGAGGACACACAGCAGGGGCACGCAGGAGGAGATGGAGCAGGACGATAGCTCAGCTGCCCTTTTTTTAGGAAAATAACTCTCTCTCCACGTCCTTTCTTCTGCCTGCAACTGAACCTTCTCCAACCAAATAAAGGTGTTCTTTCTTTATAAGACACCATCTGATTTATTGGTTCACATTTGGTGGGGAGCACAAATCAGTTTGGTGGCTGGGGGTTGGTTGTTATCACAACAGAGAAATAAATTGCTATCCTGTGCGTGGAAGATCATTCATGAAGCTATGTTTCAAAGCATCTCTGATTGCTGCTGCCTCCTCATGGTGGTTGGTGAATGACCATTTAGGTGGCTGCAAGTAAGCCTTGCCCATGGTCTCAGGCTTGGTATTCCAGGCATTTAAGACATTCTTCCACCTGGATTCATAAATGTTATGCAAAATAATGCATGTTGGAATCACAGTGGGGACATTCGATTCAGAAAAGTCCAAATGGGTCAATAGGCATCTGAACCTTGCATTTAAACAGCCAAAGGTGCATTCAACTGCCATTCTGAACTTGCTGAGTCTTTGATTGAAGTTTTCCTTGCTGGGGTCCAGGACTCCTGTGTAGTGTTTCATAAGGCAAAGGAGCAGAGGGTAAGCAGGGTTGCCCAATATTTACAAAAGGCATTTTCATGTCACCACTCTTGATTTTCAGGTCTGGGAAAAAAGTCACATCCATGAGCTTTCTGTGCAGCCCAGAATTTCTGAAGATGCGAGCATCGTGAACCATCCCCAACCATCTCATGCTGATGTCAGTGAAATGACCTTTGTGATCTACCAGATCCTGTGAAACCAGGGAGAAATACTGCTTTCTGTTTATATACTCAGAGGCCAGGTGGGCTAGTGCCATGATGGTGAAGTGCATGCCATCTATTGCACAGCCAAAGTTAGGAAATCCCTGGCCAGCAACACCATCCACTGTGAGCTTTACTTCTCCCAGGGTCACAGTCTTCCTGAGGAGATGCCAACAGATTACATTGGCTATCTACATCATCACAGCCTCCACTGTAGATCTGCTCACCCAAAATTGATTTGCTGCTGACTGGTAACTGTCAGGCATTGCAAACTTTCACAGAGCGATTACCACTCTCTTCTGAACTGTTAAAGCCAGCCTCATTCTTGCATTGCTGCGCTTCAGGGAAAGGGTCAGCACATGATAAAGTTGCATAAGAGTGGACTTGCACATTTGAAAGTTCTGCAGCCACTGCTGGTCATCCCAGGACTCCAAAATGATGTGGTCCCACCAGTGTGTGCTGGTCTCACAAGTCCAAAACTACTGTTCCACTGTGAGCAATGCATTCAGGGCAGCCAGCACTTGTGAATTCTTGCACTGCAATTGAAAGATGTCCTCTTCCCCCTTCATCATCCTCATCACACTCAACCATCATCTCACGTTCTAATTGACAGAAAAATTGCACCCTAGTCCATGAAGTTGCCGTAACGGGTGTGTGCAATGACTTGAAGCATTTGAGGGGCAATGCTTGCACTAGTGCTGCGATGGAGAAAATGGCACAATCTCCCATTCGGTTTTGCATGGTTACTGGGTGCTGTGAACTCTGGGACAGTGCTTAACATTCTGGGGTAGTGACATCAAACACCCACAAGCACCCACAAGCAACCAGGGCTAAGGCACGATGGGATGGGTACCCACAATTTATTGCTCATGCAGTCAAATTTCGATGAGGCAATGGGGACACAGAAACTCAACACACAGAAACGGAGGGTAGAATTTCCAGAAGGTTTGTGAACTCTTAAATTTGAATTCATAAGAACGAGGTTAAAAATGAATTTATTAAAAGTCAAATTTATCTCGTAGTGTAGATGTAACCTATTTGTGAAGATTAGCATTGAAGTTCACATTTTTTCAGACATTTGAGTGTACTGACTACATGTGGAACTGCTGAATGAACCCTGGCCTCAGGCAAGTTCTACAAGGTCTTTTGCGTCTGTCTCCCCATCTTTAAAAACAATCACAATCTTTTATTTCAAGAGGCAACATGAGGCATTTTTACATTGTCAGACTCCCCAGTTAAAATTTCTCAAAACCAACATGATTTTTGTGAAGTGTCTCACTTTCGATAGAACTGAAAAATGATTTCATCAGTTTTTTGACCAGTTCTATGATACTCTTTTAATGTATTTATCCAGCTTAAGTATAAGCTTTAACTCTTAGTTTACATCTACACTAGAGAGTTTTGTCGACAGAACCACAGTTTGTTGACAAAACTCGTGGAGCATCCACATTCCCAAGGCATTCTGTTAACAGTAAATCAAAAGAATGCCACATTTCTGTCGACAGCCTTCTGCTGTTCCCCCAGGAGGCATAATGCCTCTGTGAGCAGAATCTGTCAACAGAAAGCAAGTGTGGACATTCTGTAGGGCCCTTTGTCAACAGACAGGGCTTCCACATCAGTGGGCAGCCCTGTCTGCTCTGCGTTCAGTGGGCTGTTCTGTTGAGAAAGTATTTGGGTGGTCCAGCCACTCTATATTGACAGACCAAAAAAGCAGTAAAGTAGCACTTTAAAGACTAACAAAATAATTTATTAGGTGAGCTTTTGTGGGACAGACCTACTTCTTCAGACCATAGCCATACCAGAACAGACTCAATATTTAAGGCATAGAGAACCAAAAATAGTAATCAAGGTGAACTAATCAGAAAAAAAAATATCAAGGTGAGCAAATCAGAGAGTACAGGGGCGGCGGGGGGAGGGGGGGAGGTCAAGAATTAAATTAAGCCAAGTTTGCACAAGACCCCCTATAATGACCCAGAAAATTTGCATCCCGGTTCAAACCACGTGTTAATGTGTCGAATTTGAATATAAAAGAGAGTTCAACAGCCTCTCTTTCCAAAGTAGTATGAAAATTCCTCTTCAGTAACACACAAACTCTTAAGTCATTAACAGAATGGCCCACTCCATTAAAATGTCGGCCTGCTGGTTTGTGGATCAGGAGTGTTTTTCTGTCTGTTTTGTGCCCCATTAACTCTTTGTCTAAGAGTGTTTGAAGTCTGTCCAATATTGACAGAGTGGATCACTTTTTTTTTAATCTGCTTTTCTGTCTGGCCACAATCTGTTGACAGAATTTTTGTCAGAAGATACCTTCTGACAGTAACTTCTTTCAAGAGATCGCTGTAGTGTAACTTCTTTCAGCAGATCACTGTAGTAAATATATTCCATTTTCATAGAATCATAGAATCATAGAACACTAGGACTGGAAGGGACCTCGAGAGGCCATCGAGTCCAGTCCCCTGCCCCGCCGGCAGGACCAACCACTATCTACACCATCCCTGATAGACATCTATCTTATCTGTTCTTAAATATCTCCAGCGAGGGAGATTCCACAACCTCCCTTGGCAACTTATTCCAGTACTTGACCACCCTGACAGTTAGGAACTTTTTCCTAATGTCCAACCTAAACTTCCCTTGCTGCAGTTTAAGTCCATTGCCTCTTGTTCTCTCCTCAGAGGCCAAGAAGAACAAGTTTTCTCCCTCCTTCTTATGACACCCTTTAAGATATCTGAAAACCGCTATCATGTCCCCCCTCAATCTTCTTTTTTCCAAGCTAAACAAGCCCAATTCTTTCAGCCTTTCTTCATAAGTCATGTTCTCCAGACCTTTTATCATTCTAGTTGCTCTTCTCTGGACCTTCTCCAATTTCTCCACATCTTTCTTGAATTGGGGTGCCCAGAACTGGACACAATATTCCAGCTGAGGTCTAACCAGTGCAGAGTAGAGCGGTAGAATGATTTCTCGTGTCTTGTTCACAACACACCTGCTAATGCATCCCAGAATCAGGTTTGCTTTTTTTGCAACAGCATCACACTGTTGACTCATATTTAACTTGTGATCTACTAGAACCCCTAGGTCCCTTTCTGCTGTACTCCTTCCTAGACAGTCTTTTCCCATTCTGTATGTGTGAAACAGATTATTCCTTCCTAAGTGCAGCACCTTACATTTATCTTTATTAAACTTCATCCTGTTTACTTCAAACCATTTCTGTAATTTATCTAGATCATTCTGAATTATGACCCTATCCTCCAAGGTAGTTGCAACTTTGTTGCAGTCTTAACGTGACTCAGAAGGTTTATTTTATCATGGCTTACTTCTTGCTTTCTCAGGCCTCACAAAAGACCATAATATTTTCTGCTTACAGTTTGTGATGAAAATGGCCTTATGCTTTGGATCAGACGGCATTGAAAACAAAACTTCATTTCATGGAGTATTTTTTAAGAATAGTCATGGAGATACAAAAATCATTTTGCTGCCAAACCACTCAGCCATCAAAATGTCTGCGGAGCCTTCTGTATCCCTAGGTGTATTTGTCTTGGATGTTTCTGCGGCAAATAGTGGCAACTATAGCAAATGATTGCTGGTTTTAAAATGAAAACTGAAAATCATTCAGCTCAGATGACTGAAAATGAATCTAAGCAAAATGACTTTTGGTTCTATCCATTTAGACCCAAATGATTGGCAGTTTTCCACTACAAAGCCTGTCTAACAAAAGAACATTTCTACAGCAGCTATCTGAATAAAAAGATAGCATCCTGTAAACTGAGGAAAAAACATCTGAATATGGAAAACTGGCTGGGAAACAAGCTTTTGCTAAGCCACATAATTATGAATGTTGACAACATGCTGCTTTAAAAAATTATCCACCTGTTATGAATCCATACTATTTTATAGTGCTGTAGTTTCCTTTTTCAAAAAACAAAAATAGTTAAGGCAAATACACTCTTCCCTCACTCTACAAGCACAATTGGTTCCCAACTTCGTGATCATAGGCAAAAACTCGTAGGAGGGACACTAAATTCTCATTAACATACACGTAGAAGTCTCCAATTGGTTTCTAGAGCTCGGCAAAGGAGCAGCAGCAGGTGGTGCTACTTTTGAAAAGTAAGTGAACCTTGGGTTTGAGGGTTGGAAAAGATTAAAGGCTGGGGGCAGTTTGGGACCATAAGTGGGAGGGAGGGTTAAAACCTGGTGGCCAGTTGCATCCGTAGGGTCGGTGGGGGGTTGAGGCTGCTGAAGGTTGGGTGTGTGGTCCGGTGGGTGAGGGGGAACAGGCTGAGGTGGGTTAGGTCTACCAGGCTGGTGGGGAGGGGAGGCAGGGGTCAGGCTGCCATGAGCTGGGGCAATGGGCCTGGCACAGAGGTCAGGCTGCTGTGGGACTGGTCTGCAGGGCCAGCATGGGGGTCAGGCTGCCATGGGACTGGTCTGCAGGGCTGGCGGAGGGGTCAGGCTGCCATGGGGCTGATGTGCAGGGCCAGCATGGGGGTCAGGCTGCCAAGGGACTGGTATTCAGGGCTGGCGGGGGTGGGGGAGTCAGGCTGCCAGGGTGGTCAGTGGAGCTGGGTGGGGATAAGGCTGCCACAGGCTGGTGGGGAGGTTAAGGCTGCTACAGGGTCAGTCTGAGGGCTGGCACTGGGGTTAAGGCTCCTGCAAATTGGGACCGTAGGCCTGGCATGGGGGTTAAGGCTTCCACGGGTTGGGGTGCATGGGGCCAGAGGCAGGGGTCAAGCTGCTGTGGGGTCAGCAGGGGGGTTCAGGCTGCCGCAGGTTGGAGCTGCGAGGCTGGCAGGGGGGTCAGGCTGCAGCAGGTTGGGGCCACAGGGCTGGTGGGGGGTCAGAGTAGGGCAGGTTGGAGCTGCAGGGAGGTGATTAACCTTGTATTAGCCAGGTGAGTTCACTTGTAGAGTGAAGTAAGGTGAGTAAATGTGTCCCTTGTTTAAGCGAGTACTTGTTAGTAAAGTAATGTTAGTAATGAGGGATGAGTGTATATCATAAATATTATCTTCTGGAGAGACTTTGTTTCTATTAATTTCAAACATTTCATTCTGATATATAATTTTCATATTCCAAGTGGGCTTAATTTTTATTGGTTTCAAACCAAATGAGCAATTATTTTGTAATTCATCAAATGATTAATGCTGCTATAGTTTGTAAAGAACAGTAGCATGCATGGTGCTACACCAGAGATAGGCAAATACCAGACCATGGTTGGATCCAGTTCCCCAGGGTTAGCCCCTGGTGGGCCAATATTGTCGTATTTACTTGTGCCTCCACAATTATGGGTGGCTGCAGCTCTCCTTGCCCGTGGATCACTGTTCCTGGCCAATGGGAGCTACAAGAAGTAGTATGAACCAGGACACCACTTCCTGCTGCTCCCATTGACCAAGAACAGTGATCTGCAGCCATCGGGACCTGCAATCTTCCATACCTGCAGAGGCACAGGTAAATATATCAGCGGCAAACCGCCGCCATACAACTGTCCACCCGCCTTATAGGCTGATGCATTTGTTAAATGAGCATAAGAAAAGTGCATATCAAAATGGATCAGTTAATTCTTTCATGTGTGAGACCCCTGTAGCAAGTCACTACTGAAGCAGCTCTTTTGACTCCCCATCCTTAGCAGTTTAACAAACTTAAGCATTTGGGTACCAATTATGCAGGGGAAACATGATGGTTTGAATAATGCATTAATTGCAAGAAATTAGAGCAGAAGTAGCAAGGTTAGGAGCTAATGAGAAAAACACTGATTTTTTCCCCCCCTAAAGTTTTCTGTGGATATAGGATGGAATGAAAAAGGTATCCAAGCAGCCAGGGTTACACTTAAATGTCAGTTTTAAAATCAATAGGTATTGGAATCAACAGGTATGTAGAAATGAAGTTCCATTTCTATTACTGGAGCATGTACTCAATGCAGCAAACTGTGTACTAGCTTGATTATGTGTTCTCCGTACCCACACAATGTTCACTTTATGATATGGTAGCCATAGGTATAACGTGGTGTTCACATGTATATATGCATCCACACTGCTTCTGTTGCTATGGAGTGTTAACATTGCTGTGTCAGTAGTGGTATTTCTGGGTTCTCTGCAGCACAGGGAATCACTTTGCAGTATGGTTTTGATACTGTCACCCCACTTCATATATATACCCTATAACCTCATCCATCAATAGGTACAAGGTGGTAGCACAGCCTGACATGTGTACTTACCCATACTTGTCAGGAATCACAGCTTACTCACCCTCTAACCCACCTCCAGGGCTTTTTGAGGCTTAAATGTGGACAACAGTGAGTTAATACACAAACCTGCACATGCCCACATATGCAGCAAACCCTCAGCTTACACGTAGGTTGCATTCCCAGGCAACTACATGTCAGTCAAATTTCATGCAAGTTGGAGGAGACAGGAAACTGACCAGGCTGCTGACTGGTTCCTGGCTCCCCACCACTGCTGAGAGCCAGGAAACTGACCAGAGCAGCAGCAGTGGTCAGTTTCCCAACTGGCACAAGCAGAGGGGAGCCAGGAGCCAGGTCATCACCAGGTTCCCAGCTCCCCACCACTCACGACTTTGACTCGTGTTAATCCAGGTGATGCACAAGTTGAAATCACATAAATAGGGGTTTTACTGTACAGACATTACTATCAATGTAGCCTTAGGCTTTCCAATGCCAGCTAGGCCGTGTCTAGACTAGCCCCAAACTTCAAAATGGCCATGTAAATGGTCATTTCAAAGTTTACTAATGAAGCGCTGAAATACATATTCAGCACCTCATTAGCATGCAGGTGGCCGCAGCACTTCGAAATTGACGCAGCTCGCCACCGCGCGGCTCGTCCAAACGGGGCTCCTTTTCGAAAGGACACTTCCTACTTCGAAGTCCCCTTATTCCTATGAGCAGATAGGAATAAGGGGACTTCGAAGTAGGTGGGGTCCTTTCGAAAAGGAGCCCCGTCTGGACAAGCTGCGCAGCAGCGAGCCGTGTCAATTTTTCAAGTGCCGCGGCCACCCGCATGCTAATGAGGCACTGAATATGTATTTCAGCTCTTCATTAGTAAACTTCGAAATGGCCATTTACATGGCCATTTCGAAGTTTGGGGCTAGTGTAGACATAGCCCTAGTGGAATTCACATCCAAAGTAGGTACTTATGTTCCTTAACACAGGTCATGGAGAAAAATAGGCACCTGAAAAAGGGATTCACAGAAGTCAGTCCGCTGAGCAGGGAGACACTTCTGCAACTCACTGGGAAACGCTAAGGAGATGTGGCCAGTCTGAGGCCTAGCCCAAGGTTAGAGGGAGGTGGCTATTTCCACTTTGGATTCATAACAGTGAATATTCTCCTGAAGTTAAGTACCTAAGACAGGTTAGCTGTACTTCACCACAATGTCGTTAGGCTGCATCTACACTAGCTAGTTCTTTAAAAGATTTTTCGGAAGAAGGGGATCTTTTGAAAGATCCCTCAGAGCATCTACACACAAAAAGGGCACATCTACACGAGTCCTGTGTTTCAAAATCAATTTCAAAAGGGGGCCCAAGTTCGAAAGAGATCTTGGAGCATCCACACATATAAAGGACTCTTTCAAAATTGTTTTCAGAGGAAAGGGGGCCACATTTCAAAATCTCTCTTCTCATCTGAAAAGAGGAAGAGCAGCCCCTTTCAAAATTGAATTTCAATATAGGGCATGTGTAGATTCTTCCGATCCGCTATTTGAAATAGTAGGTTCTCCATGGCGATGGCCACAGGGAGTGTGGAGACACTCTACCAATCCACAACAAGGCTCCATAGTCTCTGGGGCCAGCCTCTTAAAGCTGCACAGCCCGGGAAACCCTGTGTGGGAAGCTGAGAGAGTGCCCAAAGCCTCACGAGCACATGCTCCAGCAGCCCTGAGCCTGCAGCCACATAGCCCACTGGACAGATGGTGAGCCCCCACACTCCAGGACCCCCTGGGATGCCCCCTTCTCCCAGCCTGAGGGATCTCTGTAGGCAAGCCAGGGCCAGAAGACGAGGGGCCTCTCCTCAACAGAGGCTGAGATTAAAGACCTTGGGCTCTGGGCATACAAAGAGGTGCTGTTGTAGAGCACTGGGCAGAAGTGAAACTCTTCCGACTTTGAGCAGCTGTCGCTGGGGCTGCAGAAGTGGGACCACACACAGCCAACTAAGTGTTCTCAAAGACAAAGGAGATGAGGCAGGCCTACAGCTGAGCCAGGGATGCCTGCAGGCAATCAGGGGCAGGGATTGCCCTGAAGTGCCCTCACTATGGTGAGCTGCACCAGCTCCTTGGCCTGAAGGATGACCTCGAGCCAGTAGCCATGGTCAACATGGCTGGTCCCAACTCAGACTCCGAGGCAGAGGCAGAGGCAGAGGCAGAGGCACCCAACCAGCCAGGATCATCAGGCCAGACCAGGGAGGTGGAGCTAGCGAGTGGCTCAGAGGACAAAGACACCCTCATCATCGCTGTCAGCTCTGGCTCTTCCATCCTGGCCCCTTCAGGACAGGTGTCCCTGGATCTGTTCTCCGGAGCCCCAGGTAGGTAACAGGTGGATTGCGCAGCCCGTGCAGGGGGGCACACTGTCCTGCCTCCTCTGGCTGGGTCTCAGACCCAGGCGTGGTGGCATGCAACATCCGTGCCCCGTGGACAGTGACCGACCCTCCTGACTGGGAAGGGATGTGTGAGCTGGACTGAACCTAGTGGATGCTCCATGGATGTAGCCCCAGAGGCCACACAGGACCCCCCAGAGGGTGGGGCAAGCAGACGCTGTGTTAGGGAACAGTTGGGGGGATGGTGGGGAGGGGCCGGGTGGCAGTACTGATGAGTGGCCCCCTCTCCCTTGTGTCTCCACAGTGTCATCCTCCAAGGGCTGGGCCAGTCCCATCCCAGGCACCAGAACACCAGCTCTGCCATCAGACAGGGTGGGGGAACCCCATCCCTTCCACCCAGACTGCTGCCCACCCAGCCCCAGAGGGCCCACTATCGCCTCCACTTCAGCCTGGAGGAGGCCTCAGCAGCCCACACTACTGCCATTCGGGAGCAGACATCCTTCCTCCAGGAGCGGATCTCATGGAGCAGGAAGACAGGGCCAGGGAGCCCTTTCCGCACCCCCCTCCCACTGCCCTACCCGCTACCCCTCTGCTGCCTCCCTGCCACCCCCATCCCCACCCCTGCCACCCCCAAACTCACTGCCCTCATCCCAGCCACCCTCTCTCCGGTCACTGGGGTCTCACTGGGCTACTGGCTCATCACCAGTGTGGGCCCCCATTACCCCATGGCCCTCCCAGCACCCCATCATCCCCTGCTCCTGCCAGACCTCCTGACAGTGTGGTGCCCCCAACCCTTGCCTCAGCCTACAGCACTGTCATCCCAGCCCCTACAGGGACCCTGCACCTGGAGCAGCAGGGGCCCCTGCACCTGCCGAGGGTCCAGCCCCTCCACTCCCATGGAGGACTAGGCCTGCCCATGACCTAATCTGAGGGACATGCCCCTACCCCTTGTACATAATTCTCCCCTGTTCCTATCTCCCAGTTTTGACAACCTCACACTGCTTTTTGTTCAAGTGCACTTTATTTACATGTTGTTTGTTGGTTCAATGATGTTAAATAAACTATTGTGTTATTCAACCCAGTGTTCCCTGTGTGTGTGTGGACTGTGATGTGGGATGGATGTGGGGGGGGCTGTGATGCAGGGTGGGTATGGACTGGAGGGTGCCAGGGGAGGGTCAGTGAGGATCCCAGTCAAAGGCCTAACAGAGGGCCTCCCAGAACCTAACCCCATCCCTGCGTGCCTGGTGACATGGAGCCCAGGGTGGCTGCTCGTACCCGGGGCCACTGTCTACAGCCCACCCCTGCACAAAATCCTTGTGTTTGCCCTCCACTATGTTACACGGAGCACAACAGGCCACAACCACCCCGGGGAAGCTGGAGAGGCTGATGTCCAGCTGCACATTCAGACATTGGTAGTGCCCCTTTAGGCATCCAAAGGCCCACTTGGCAGTATTGTGAGCATGTGTGAGGTGGTGATTAACAGTGTCCTGGCTGGTGGTGGTGTGCCCTGTGTAGGGGTGCATCATCCATAGCTGCAATGGGTACGCCCCGTTGGTCACTATGCATGGTGGCATTGTGGTGGCCCCCACAGGGAGTTCCCAGGCATGGACATACATACCCCACTCCATGCGGTGCCCCAGCTAAGAGTTCTGCAGCACCCACACATTGTGGGCTTGCCCAGACCAGCCCACACAGATGTCACTGAACCCTCCCTGGGCATCGACAAGGGCTTGCAGCACCACCAAGTGGTACCCCTTGCAGTTTATGTAGCAGCCCACACTGTGGTCCGGGGTGTAGATCGCTATGTGAGTGCCATTGAGGGCACCAAAACAGTTGGGTAACCTGATGGCCGCAAATCCTGACATGGCACCTTACAGGTCTCTGAGGCAGACAGCCCTCTTCAGGGTCATGTGGTTGACCACCTGTGTGCCTGGACCACCTGTGTGAGGGGAGGACATTGACGTGGTCCTACACGGCAGGGAGCCCTGTGGCCTTCCATGCCCTTCCCCCCTCCCCTGCAGGGCTCCCCTACCCAAGAGCATGCTCCCCGATTCCTGGGGTGGGTGTGGGGTCCTGGCCTAGCTTACCTCCAGGAGAATAGCCCCAACAGTGGCTCTGCCCACCCCGAATTGGTGTCCCACTGAACAGGGGCTATCTGCGGTGGCCAGCTTCCACAGCGTGACATCCATGCATTTCTCAACCAGGAGTGAGGGCAGCTTGCAGTTGTCCATGTGCTGCGGGGCAGGTGTGAGCCACTGGCACAGCTCCCACAGCTCCGTGAATGTCTGCCTCAACATATGGAAGTTCTGAAGCCAACTTTCATCACCCCACTGGCCCAGTGTCATCCTCTCCCACCAGTCCCTGTTGCTGGGGTGGCTCCAGAGGTGCTGTACAGGATAGAGAACAGGGTACAGTGGTTGCCCTGTGGCCATGGCCTGCAGGACCCTGGAGTGCGGGTGTTGACGGGTTGCAGGTCTTCCACCATGGCCAGAATGACAATGGACACCTGGGCCCCGGTGTCAGTGAAGGCATCGGCCTCAGGCAGCTGCTGGTGCTCCATGCACAGAGACTTTCCCAGAGCACAGTCCTTGCAATACTGTCTGCTGCTCTGCAGTGCTCTGTGTGTGCAGGGTGGGTGGGCTTGGGAGGGGCACTTTAAGGGAGCCACTAGCTGTGGGACCCTGAAGGGCTTGTCAGCCACGTGACTCCGTGCATGGTGTCTCCTGGCTTGTTCTTTTGAAAGGGCTAGTGCTGCTGTGTGGCCGCTCCGTTTCAAAAGACTCAGAGCCTCTTTCAAAATAGCAGACCAGTATGGCGATCCACTTTATGTGTGTAGATGCGCTATTTCGAATCCTTTCAATTTACATTTTCAGAGTTCCCCCTTTTCAGATTTGTGTGTAGTGTAGACACAGCCAAAGCATTCTTTAGGAAGTAAATTGAAAGAACGTGGCACTTCTTTCTAAAGAGCTCTTCAACGCCTGTTTCAGGAAGAAAGCCGTCCTTTGAAAGCTTCTTTGGAAAGAAAATATGCATGGACTCTCCTCAGGGTCCTTCTTTTTAAGAGCAGTCCTCATGGCACCTGATTTTTTGATCCCTGGCCCACTCTTTCAAAAGAGCAGTGGCTGTGTGGATGTTCTCTTTTGAAAGAGCAGGTCACTCTTTTGATCTGCTTTTTTGTGTGTGGATACACTATTTCAAAAGCAGTTCTTTTCAAAGAGATCTGTAGTGTAGACAAATCCATTGTGTGGTAATACCTCTGCTATACCCAGTGGCACAGTAGTTGGGAAACACAGCCAGATACTCCACAATGCAGAACAAGGACCTGAACCCAGATCTCCCACCTCTCTCAGGATATCTGAAGTGCTCCTCTTGAAGCTGTTGCACTCTGCATAAATTGTTAAATATTCACTATTCCAGAATGTCTGTTTCCCTGGAGCTAGAATAGTCACCTGGGAGAGAGATAAGGCCCAGCTTCTAGTCAGCCTCCACCAACGACTTTTTTAGGGTAACACACAGTAGAACAGCTTCAACAGCAAAGGCTGAGAAAGACCAGACCCATCATACCCCATAAGTCAACCTATTATAATACTCAGGTGGGGAAATGAGTTTAGGTCTGTGGTCTCCTTCAAGTAATGTTGGGATTTGAACCTCAGTCTCTGAAAGCCTCACTCAGTGCTTAAACTGGTGAGATAAATGTTAAGAGAGGGACACAGCCATCTATCTTGCTCTGGTGTCTTTGGTGAATATTTACACATGCTCTGAGTTCCTAAGGTACCCTTCAGGACCCAAAAGCAACATAAATAGGGTGGCATTAGGTTCCCAGTGAATCCCACATGAGACTTGGTTGCTAGTTAGGTACCAAACTTCTGGGAAGCATTGGAATGGAGACATCTCTGCACACAAGTTGCTGGAAGGAAAGTTACTCAGAAACTTTACTGGTGGAAACTTAGGTGCCTACATGATTACAGCACTCATGTGAATACCGCTGTGCCTAAATATTGGACTTAGAGGCACCTAAGCTGGCAATTCAATGGCCAACTTAGAATATAGCCTCTATCATATATCTGCTGGAACAGAATCCAGACATGTACCTTAGAAGCTTGAAAATTTATTCTAGCATTCATACTAGTTTCTTCACACCAGTGTTACTGCTGCATTGTAAAGTAATCACATTAAGAAGCTCCAATACAATACATATTTAACAGATTCTTGTTTTCCACTGTTAGGCACATCCTAGGAAATGGTATCTGACAATCAAAATTGCAGGATATAAGTTTTATAGTGTTATTGGCTCTTACAGTCGAAGCAACAGGAGCCCCTTCGACCTGAGACTACAGCCACTGGCTAAACAAAGAGAAGAAAGCAATGCTCCACACAGCTGTTGCATATCAAGCCATCTGTTTCTCATCAGCCTTCTTGCATCTCTTCTGTACATAAAATGACTTTATTGTCTTGCTCCTTCTGCAAAGAAGGCAGAGAAGCAGATCTTATGTGGTTCAGTTTTGTTATATCTCTCTTAACTGTCTTTTCAATGGAAATGGGAATAAAAGTCCTGTATTGTTAGGGAAGGGAGAAACTGAAAATGAAAGGGTAAATCTTCCCTGCTTGGACACATTTTCCCTCGCTGAATCTGATCTTTCTAATGAGCTGATGTGTTTTATAATGAGCAAAAGTTAGAGGTCACAGAGCAGATGGAAGCCAAACATTTCAAAAACATTTAAAACAATTCATACCTTGCTGCGAGAAGAATCTTGCAAAAGAGCAGCAAATAACTAATTAGGAAGCAAAAATGGCTAATGGGTTTCCTGTGAAACTGAGCATTAGGAGTGCTGGGGTTTATTAATGACTCTGGGGCTTCATTGCTGTATATGTTTGTTAAGTCATGCAAACCTAAATTTTCAAAAGTGACTAGAGACTTTGGGTGCCCACCTTGAGATGCCTAAAGGGGTCAATAATGAAGTATAAAATTTGCAGATGATGCAAATCTAGTCAGAAACAGGTTGTGAAGAGCTACAAAGGAAACTCATGAAACTGGGTGACTTGGCAACAAAAATGGCAGATGAAATTCTTTGTTGATAAATGAAAAGTAATGCCCAATGGCAAATATAATACCAAATACACTCATCCCTTGCTATATGAACACAGTTGGTTCCTAACTTTTTGCTCATAGGTGAAAACTTGTAAGAGGGACACTAAATTCCTATTAAAATAAGTGTAAAAGTCTCTGATTGGTTCCAAGTGCTCGGAGTGGCAGCAGGTGGTGCTGCTTTTGAAAGGTAGGTGAACCTGGGGTTGTGGGGGGGGGGGGTTAAAGGCTGGTGGCAGTTTGGGGACATGAGTGGAAGGAGGGTTAAAACATGATGGCAGGTTGGGTTGGGGGGCAGGGTTCAGGCTGCTGCAGGTTGGGTCTGTGGGGTCGGCAGGAGTCGCGGGGGTTGGGGTTAAGGCTGCAACAGTTTAGGTGTGTGGGGCCAGCAGAGGGGATTTGAATTCCTGCAGTTGGGTGTGCAGGGTCAGTGGGGGGAGTTTAAGTTGCAGTGTTTTAGGTGTGTGGGGCTGGTGGGCGTGGGTAAGTTGCGGTGGTTTGGGTGCGCGGGGCTGGTGGGGGTTCAGGCTGCAGCGGGCTGGGGCTGCAGGGAGGGGATAGGACTCATATTAGCAGAGGAAGTTCATTCATCCAGTGAACAAAAGGTAAGTATATGCATCCTTCGTGTAAGCAAGTTCGCGTAAATAAAGTACTCGTTTAACGAGGGATGAATGAATACATATGAAAGTATGGGGTCTGAATGAGCTATTACCACTTAAGAAAAAGATCTTGGCTTTATAGTGGACAGTTCTCTGAACACATCCTCTCAATGTGCAGTGGAAGTCAAAAAAGCAAAAAATGCTGGGAATCAGTAAGAAAGGGATTGATAACAGAAAATGTTATTTGGCCTCTACATAAATCCCTGGCACACCTATCTTTAATAATGTGTGCAGAGGACACAAAATAATTAGGGTTATGAAACAGCTTCCATATGAAAAGAGATTAATAAAAACGGAAATATTTAGCTTGGAAAAGAGACAGCTAAGGGAGGGATATGATAGAGAGCTATAAAATTGTGATTGGTCTAGAAAAAGTAAAAAAAGGAAGTGTTATTTATTCATCATAACAAAAACTAACGGCCACCAAATGAAATTAATAGGCAGCAAGTTTAAAAAACAAAAGTAGCATGTGTTCACACAATGCACAGTCAACACACGGAAAGCTTTGCCAGAGGATGTTGTGAAGGCCAAGACAATAGCAGAGCACAGGGCCAGAGCTGGAACTTAACACTGTGCCACATGGCCCTTAGAGTGTAGGACCAGGGCTGGGGACTGAGCCCATGCTGCAGGGCCCCTACCAGAGCACAGGGCCAAAGCCTGAGCTCAAGCCCCTGCTGTGGGGCCCCCCAGAGCATGGGGCCATGTCAGGACCCCTTCTGGAGCATGGGGCTGAAGGCTGAACTTCTGCCACTGGGTCCTGCTGGAACACAGCACCAGGGCTGGAGCCCAAGCCTCTGCCATGGGGTCCCGCTGAAGTGCTGCGCCAGGGCTGGAGCTCTCTGGAGTGGATCCCCCACCAATAATGGGGGATGCAGGGAAGAGGGGTGAGGAGGCCTAGGCAGTAGGCGTAGGCAGGCATTCCACCTCCTAAAGGTTGCTGACTCATGGGATAGGGGGTGCCTGGCTCTGGAAGAGGGGCAGAGCATTTTTTGAGTGGGGGGTGAATTGGTGAATATGGAAAAATGACAACCACAAGCATGGTCATCTTTGAACTCCTGTTAAACACCACTATTCTAAAAAATACTCGAACCCCATTGTAGGCTCAACACAGGTGTGTTGGAACAGCTCAGTGGTCAGAACACTAGGCATATAAACCAGGTTTTGAGAGTTCAGGCCTTGCTGGGGGCCTCAAAGGAATTTCCTTGTAACAGCTTTCAAGGATTTGGGGCAGATGAGATAAATGTCTGGGCTGGTGATAAATCTTGCTATGAATGCAGGGGATAGGACTACTGACCTCTCGAGGTCCCTTCTAGTTCTATGATGGAGGTTAGACAAGAGGATTCTGATGGTTCCTTTGGCATCTGGCAATCTAGAGAAAGTGATATTTAGCACTAGTAGTAATGTTAAGACTGGACTAGCTGTTTTACCTCATAGATTCCATGCTTTTGGTGATCTCACCCCACCAACGACCCATTCTTCCCAGAGACCCCTGACCTTGCTGACATAATTCTACTAATCAGAGAATAACTGTAGGTTCCCACACACACTAGTTCCACAAAGACCTAGCCCCTTTTCAGTCACCACCTGATAACCTTTTCCCTAGAGCCCTAGTGACAGACATCCTCATCCCCATCGAGTAACCCAGTCTACCTGTGGATCTCCCTTTACACAGGCCATCCTACAAGTTCGGCCACGTAATTCAGGAAGTTCTACCTCACTTCCACACATCTAATTTCATACAAAACCACAAATTATGCCAGAACGATCTGTGTGTAAGGTATATTGGCTTAGCTAGAAATGTTTAAAAGGCAACATTCAAACTTTAACCCATCTCTAATACTAAAAATATAAAACGCTAAACAACAGGCTCCTAAGTAGGCAGTCAGTCTGAAAATTGGTGCAAAATAAAAATATCTACCTGATTTCCTCCAAATATTTTTTCAGAGTCTGTAGCTCTGATAAAGTTTAATTATGTATCATTTTAAGCAATCACTGAAATTGAAAAGTGGAAGCTTCCTGTGTAAATGAACACAAACACACCATCATCATCATCTACTACTATGGGCTCAGTGCCCATTGGTGTCTGATGCCTCCCTCACGACTTCCTTCCATCTTTCCCTGTGCAGTGTGGAGGGCCTTAGTTTTTGTAGACTAGCTCTGCACCAATCTACTACTTCATCTACCCATTATCTGTGGAGTCTGCCTCTCCTGTATGAACCATCCATTGTGCCGAATACCAGGGTTTTGATTTTTCATTCATTGTACATTCTGCAGATATGCCCACATAGCTGTAACTTCCATTGTATAACTTTCTGCAGTAGGTTCTCTTTTGACTTTATCTTCCTATATAATTCCTCATTGGTGACTTTCTGCATCAATCCTAGTCTCAGGATCTTTCTATAACAACTCCTCTCAAATGCCACTATTCTTCTGTTCAAATCTTTCATTATCCATCATGTCTCACATCTGTATAACATGCTGCTGAGTATCAACGTAGCTATCTATGAGCTGTCAATGTTCATAATCAGTCCATACCGCTTCATATCCTTGTTTAGTATCTGCATCATTCTTGCTAGCTTCTCTTCATCTTCTTCAATGACAAATATATCATCTACAAACCTCAAGTTGTTGATTCTCATCCCATGCACAGATATCCCTTCTACCTGTTCCTTGATCTTGTCTATCACTTTCTCCAGATGCATGATGAAGATGCTCAGTGATATCATATCTCCTTGTGCCTCTACTTGTTCTAAACCAACTTCCAATCTCTCCGCACATGCTCACTACTGGCTCTTCATACAGACATACAGACATAAAACAATCCATAACTACTGGTCTGAAAAACTAAACTAAAGGGTTGAAAAAATAGCTAATACTCTCTAGTCTGGCACACTTGGGACCTGACCAGTCCTGCACAAGAGAATCTGCCAGACAATGGAAGGTCAATATTGTCTAGTAGCATTACCAACACTACTGCTTACTGGGCTCTTAGAAGACATTTGGGGGTAACTTAGAGCTAAATAACAACACAGAACACGGAGAGCCAGGACTAATGGCTGTAAATAAGCTTTATTGTATCACATGAAATTTGACCACACCTGTGGTCATCAGGATGGCTAAAATCATGCAGGATTATGGATGTTGCTGGATGAGAGAGTTCCAGATTAGAGAGGTCCATAGAGTTCACAAACAAAAATAACACAGTGAGTGTAAGAGTCTAAAAGCTAGGGTCCTTCTTTTTATTTCATTAATGAAACATTGATGTCCTATAACACTAATACTGTATATGAGTGTCATCAGATGGTTACTCGGAACAGCTGCTGTCATTCTGATTGTATATTTCATTTCTGCAAATATATTTATTTTCTAAAATAAAATCATGAGATTCTTTACTTGTGTGGAATCTGCTGATTATCTAACACCAGCCTTATCCCTGAAGGAGGACAGTTTCATTTTACAATAATTCACTTTCACAGATGATAATTAGATGTTGCACAGAACATTGTAAGTAGCACAGGTAGTGTGTGATTAAGAGAAAAGTTGAGAACATCACACAAGCTATGTATAGTGCTTGTCCAACTCTCTGAATTCACACCAGTAATGCTAATTCAAAACTGATAAGATCTCATTAATTTGTGCATTTTGTCTGTAATATTGTGGTAGTTCTTCCTCTGATGTAAATCGACTACATTGTATCTATCATATGTTGCACTCACTGAGGGTCTGTCCCTGTGTAAATTATATCCAGAGTTTAGTAAAGCTTTTTATACAGTCTTGCATGACCTTCTCCTTAACATATGAGGGAAATACAATAGAGATGGCGCTGCTATTGGTGTTATGCATTGCTCTTTGGATAATCATTCCTCGAAAGTAGTTATCAGTGGTTCACAGTAATGCTAGAAGGACATAATGAGTGAGGTTCTCTGGGGATCAGTTCTGAGACTGGCTTTGTTCAATATGTTCATCAACCATTTAGATAATTGCAGGGGGAATATCTCTATAAAGATAGCATACAGTACCAAGCTAAGAGATGTTGCAAGTGCTTTGGAAGAGAGGGTGGAAATTCAAAATGAGGTGGACAAACTGGAGAACGGTCTTTGGTGATAGGATGAACTTCAACAAGGGAAAATGGAAAGGACTCCACTTAGGAGGAAACAACTTATTGCACACCTATTAAATGGGAAATAATACATACCAGAACATCCCATTAGTCCAGGCAACTCAGTGGAAGGTGGAAGAGTTGGGGTCAGATTGCTGCTCCACATCAGGCAAAGGGCAAGCCTGAATGCCAGTCTCCCATATCCTAGATGAGTGCTATAACCGCTGGGCAGAAGAGATACACCTCAGCATCTGGCTGTGTTTTGTGCAGGGCCCAGTTTGGGAGGTGTGTTCTGAGGCAGCCTCTGAGCACATCTGCCTGATCAGACCCCACAGCCAAAAGAGAGGAGGAAATGCCTACTCTGAGAATTCCATTACAGCTTATGAGACAGGTGTTGAGCTGCTGGATGGTGTCAGGAAAGAGGCATTGGTGCACATACCCAACAGCAGACATGTAGGCTCCAGTGGAAAGCTATGTGCCCAGCTGTGAGACTACAGAGTTAGGGGTCAGCTTCAAAGGTCTTTTGGGGATCTAAAATTCCTCTTAAGCATCTAAGTCCCCTTAATCAATCTCACCCTAAGTACCCTGAGGCTCATAATGCTGACCTTCTTCCAGGTACCAAAACAATGCTATACCTGCATTTTCCCCTTTGGTGAGAGTTACTCTTTTATTGCACATCGATTGTCAGCTTACTTCTGATACAGACAAGTGCATATTCTCCGATTCAGTCTACCTTCTTCTCCTGTGGTACACACAGTGGCTATAGCTGTAATTTCATTTGGCCTGACTCCTCTAATCACAAGGGGCTTCTATGCAACCCAAGCCAGATAAAGGGCACTGCCCTGGGTTCAGAGCCAGGAGCACAGTCACTCAGTTACTGTCTGTTCTCTGCTTCCTTTGTGTTCCAGGGGAAGTAATCTATGCCTGCCCAGTTGCTTACCCAGTTTGTCTCCCACTCTGTGATAGCCAACGTTACCTTACCTCTCTTAGCCAGCTCCCTTCCCAGTTATGAGGGAGCAGATGTAGCAGTCTGCCAGAGGCTGCTCCCTCACTTATTCTTTACATAAGCTCTAACAACATGAGAAAAACACAAGAGACTACCCCGTTAGCCCTGACGACATATTTTTTTCTACTACAGAGAAGCAATAGGGCTCCTCATGCTTCATTAATTCCTTGAATGGTTGCCCAGGCAGGTTCACAATTGACCCTAAGGCATGCACGCATCCTAGCATCATGTTTGCAGCTAGAGATCACTCCATTCACTGACTTCTGAGTTAAGATCTATTTTTTCCAGTCTCCCAGATGGCCAAGTGTGACAGCAGTTGAGAAACATACCAGACTTTCTACCAACCACATTTTCAGCTCCCCAACATATCTTGCACTGGCTTAGAGCCTAGAAAAGTCAAATCCTCTTGAGGCCAAGTCTCCTGGTTCACAAAGAAAAATGCCAGGGAATAGTTTGAAGCTTGCTATGCTCTGATACTTTAAAATTACAAAACCATTTCTTGAAGAAAGATCCATATTTTAAAGCTGTGTACTAGTAGTCTTGAAGACATAAGTCAAGTCTGCTAGGGAATTCAGCTTCACTACTGGAATAGAAGAGTATGGTTTTGAGACTGGAGAATATTTACAGTAGCTTGATCATTTCAGATTTGTGAAATACCCAGTGGAGTGAGTGAATAAAATTAAAAGATTAAGAAAGGTTACTGTCCAATTACAGTTCAGTGTGAAATAAAGATCAGAATTATCACTGGCATCTCAAAGGCTGCCTTTCCAAATTCTTGTATGAATTCAGCTTTTCATATAAAGACAATTAAAATAATAAAAGTGACAATGAGAGTCTCTTACAAGACAAAAATATAATAACAAGCCTTTTTCCTGAGTCACCTAGAGTCCATATTCCAAAAGCACAGTTCAAGTTGTTTTTATCCCAACCTAATTCAAAAGCAAAGGGGTCCCTGCACTAGTGTTGTAGCAGCATATCCACCAAAGTTTCACCTGAATCCCTCTGAAAATTTGAGCTTGACTAGATAATAGAATTGAAATACACACATCAAAATTTGCCATTTTTTGTTTATTGTCACCTACGTGACTAAATGGCCAGGGAAGTAACTCTTCTGTGCTCACAGCTCATGCTTCTTCCTACGCATTTCTTCCATTTCCCAGAAAAGATGACATATCTCAACTAGGATTGGCTGTGCTAATAGCATATACTACACTTTATCACCTACCTTGTAATAGTGTCTTAAGATCTATTATGAATGGTGCTATCTCATAACTATCAACTGCTTTCCAAATATCAATGCTCACAGATTCCTTATGAAATATGAAAGCATTGCTCAGGCCATTTTCCAAACGGGCATGCTAAACGACACAGAAATCAAAAGACATGCACAACATTACACACAGTGAGTGAATGACAGTAGGAGAAAATTACCCTGGGGATCCTGACTGGCTCAGGTTCTATAGTTATTAGACAGGACTAATCAAGAATTGCCTGATCAGTACCACACTGTACCGAAAACCTACTGATCGCTATACTTATCTACACCCTTCTAGTTTCCATCCTGCACACGTGACTAGATCCATTGTTTACAGTCAAGCTCTTAGGTACAATCGCATTTGCTCTGATCCAACTGACAGAGACCAAAAACTACAAGAACTTTACCAAATATTCATAAACCTCAATTACCAACCAGGAGAAGTAAAAAAACAAATCAACAGGGCCAGACAAATACCCAGAGACCAGCTACTCCAAGATCGGCCCAAAAAAGCCAAGAACAGAACACCACTGGTCACCACCTACAGCCCCCAACTCAGACCACTGCAACGAATTATTAAAGACCTACAACCTATTCTTAATCAGGATGCTACACTCCAGAAGGCCCTGGGTGACACACCTGTTCTCTCCTACAGACAACCTCCCAACCTCATGAGGATCCTTACTAACAGCTACAGTCTCTACCCCAGGAACACCAGTCCTGGAACCTTTCCCTGCAACAAAGCCCGCTGCCAGCTTTGTCCACGTATCTTCTCTGGAAACACCATCACTGGACCTAACCAGGTTACTCACAGAATCACGGACACTTTCTCATGCTCCTCTACTAACATCATACATGCCATCATGTGCCAACAATTCCCAGATGCTTTGTATATTGGACAGACTTCTAACTCCCTTAGACAAAGTGTCAACGGGCACAAAACAGACTTCAAAACACTCCAGATCCACAAACCAGTTAGTCAACATTTTAATGGAATGGGCCATTCTGTCAATGACCTAAAGGTATGTGTGTTACTGAAGAGGAATTATCGCACCGATCTGGAAAGAGAAGCAGCCGAGTTGGCTTTTATATTCAAATTTGGCACATTAACACATGGTTTAAATTGTGATGGGAACTTTCTGAGTCACTATAGGGGCTCGTCTGCATACTTGGCTCAGTCTAATTCTTGACCTTCCCCCCCACCCCTCCACTCTCTGATTTGCTCACCTTGATTATCTTTTTCTGATTTGTCCTCCTTGCTTACTGTTTTTGGTTCTCTGTGTCTTAAATATTGAGTCTGTTCTGGTCTGGATATGGTCTGAAGAAGTGGGTCTGTCCCACGAAAGCTCACCTAATAAACTATTTTGCTAGTCTTTAAAGTGCTACTTGACTGCTTTTTGTTTTGATAGTGTATAGACTAGCATGGCTTCCTCTCTGTTACTCTTAGACAGGACTGGTAGGGTTAAAAGAGGCAGACTGGTAATTAGCTAATACAAAGGGAATGAATTGTGGTAAGCACCTGTGAAAAGGACTATCACTGTCACAGGGATTGACTGAATGCTAGGCACTATGTGGGAGCAGGCTTGATAGAATATTAGCATGATTGATAAAATGCCACTTAAAGTCAATGTGACCAACTGAGAGGGGACATATATAATGGTGAGTGACTAGGGTACAAGTGGATGTAATTAGCAGGGTGTGCTTTATTATCTTTAAATCTATTCTGCTACAAATCAACAGAGGTGCTTGTGACATAATGTCTCAGAATGCTCATTGTTCTGCATTCAAACATTTTTCTACCAAATAAAAAACCCTATTTTCCTCCCAATCATGGAAACCAAGCCTCCATATTACTTAGTTTTCCTTTCATTTATTTTTCTCTTTTTTTTCCCTTTTTTTTCTGTTGCAATAGTTAAACAGTGACATTCTTCCAACTTTCTGAGAAGTTATGAATAAAACTGATTTGCTCTCCTTTGGAACATTTCTATCTACCAAACTCCTTTGTGAGCAAATTAGAGGTGTGAAGCTCAACATTTTTAATACATCTTTCCCACCTTCTCTCTTTTAGTATTTATTATTTGTATTGGTAGTTGCTCCCGCCAACTGTACTTCCAGTTCACAGGAATTCTTCATAGATTAAAATTGTTTCATTATGATCTAAAGCAGTTTCATTTTTTGAATTTCATGTGAACCAGAACTGGGAGTGGGGGAGAAAAATCACTTCTGAAACAGATACAGGGTGTTTCTGAATCATGTGCATTTCCCCAGCAAGACAGCTGCTAACTGGAATGGACATTCTTGACAGTGTCACCACACATCTGCCAGTGCTCCCAAAGTCTAAGTCTATAAGGCAACCACACCTTAGAGACAGCCTGAGGGCTAAAATCCCCAGAGCCTTCAAATTCTTAGGTCAACTGGTTGCCTGCTCTGGAGTCAGGCAGCCTGAAGAGCTAGTTGGCCTGGGAATCTTAGGGCTTGGGTTTCCCAGCCTGTGAAATCCATGGGCCTGGGGTAGCCATGCATTATGGAAGCTCTGCCTAGAACCTAGTCCCCCTGCCATGGAGCCAGGAGGATCTCTGAGAGCCCCTGTTGAGTTAAAGTTCTCCTGGATTCCAGGGTGTCTGCTGTGGAAGCAGGAGCCAAGTCCAGCTCCATGAGCTGGACACGAGTATCAGAGAGGTAGCCATGCTAGTCTGTATCTTCAAAAAAAAACAAGAAGTTCTGTGGCACCTTATAGACTAACAGATATTTTGGAGCATATGCTTTCGTGGGCAAAGACCCACTTCATTAGATGCATGCGTGGGGGGGCGCTGGGGGCTGGGTGTTTAGAGGAAGATTTAAAGAAACGGTCTCAGTAAAGGGGAGGGCCAGAGCTGACAAGGTCTATTCAGTCAGGATGGATGTGGCTGATTGTCAGATGCTAATGTGGAAGTGTGAACATCAAGAACAGAAAAACTACTTTTGTAATGGGCCAATCACTCCCAGTCTCTCTTCAATCCTTGGTTGATGGAGTCAAATTTGCAAATGAATTGTAGCTCAGAGATTTCTCTTTGCATTTTGTTTTTGATTTTTTTTTTATTGTAGTACTGCTTTTAAATCTGTTACTGAGTGTCCAGGGAGACTGAAGTGTTCTCCCACAGGTTTTTGTACATTACCGTTCCTGATGTCTGATTTGTGTCCATTTATTCATTTATACAGAGACTGACCACTTTGACCAATGTAGGTTGCAATGGGGCATTGATGGCACCTGATGGCATATATTATATTAGTGGATGTGCAGGTGAAAGAGACCCTGATGGTGTGGTTGATGTTAGGTTCTGTGTTGATATCATTGGTGTAGGTATGTGAGCAGAGTTGGCAGCGCGGTTTGTTGCAGGGATTAGCTCCAGGTTTAGAGTTACTGTGTTGTGGTCTATAGTTGCTGGTGAGGATTTAAGGTTGGCAGGCTGTCTGTGGGTGAGGACAGGCCTGCCTCGCAAGGTCTGTGAGAGTGAAGGATCATTGTTCGTGATGGGTTGCAGATCATTGATGATGTGCTGGAGAGGGTTTAGCTGGGGGGCTGTATGTGATGGTCAGTGGTGTTCTCTTGTTTTCTTTGTGAGGCGTGTCTTGTAGCAGGTGGCTTCTGACTATATGTCTGGCTCTGTCAATCTGTTTCTTCACTTCCTTAGGTGGGTATTGTATGAGAACTCATACTAGCCTGTATATGCTAGGGAAGGTAAAAAGTAGTAAGGCCATCAACCTGCAAGCCTCAAGGCCTGTACAACAATAGCTTAGCTCAGTGGTTCCCAAACTTTTCAGCATCATGCCCCCTTTTGGATTTTTGAGAAACCCTCAACCCCCCCCTTCTTCACTGTCATCCAACCCCCACCCCTTAACAAAATTTAAATTCGTACCCCCTACGTGTAGAAAGGCCAAAAAAAATCATATTTTGTGTTATAAAATCTGAAATTTATTTTTTATGTCAGTGGCCTCCAGTCTTTTACACCCAAAATCACCTTTTAAATGTCAGGATATTGGAGCCCATTTGGCTCCAATATCCCACCCATTTGTTGAGGCCCCACCCACTCCGTTCACCTCCTCACCATCATTTGTTTTCTCCATCCTTCACTCACTCTCACTGGGTTGACACAGGAGGTACAGGCTCTGGGGTGGGAATGAGGGATTTGGGTGTGGCAAGAGGTGAAAGGTGTAAACTCTGGGAGGGAATTTGGGTGCCAGAAGAGGTAGAGAAGGGGCTGCCAGCTCAAGGAGGGAGCTCCAGGTTGGAAAGTGTTGGGGTCAGGTGGAGTGTTGGTGGTGCTGAGCAAACCACAGGCTTGTGGATGTGAGGGAGCAGGAGTTCAGGTTAGGGTGCGTGAGGGGCTCAGGGCAGGGTGGTTGGGAGTATGATGGGCTCATGACAAAGATTTGCGGTGTGTGGATTGTGCAGTAGTGTTGTGGCAGAAGACTGGGGATGTGAGAGGCTCAGGATGGGGTATGACATGCTCAGGATTGAGGTGTGTGTAGGAATGCAGGGGTGTTATAACACTGTGGCCAGATGGGGGGTTGGTCCCGATCCGGGACTTGTTGGTCAGGCTTCATTTTTAAATATATCTCCAACACAAACTTTCAGCATTGTCTTTATTTATGGGAGGGTCAGGGAACCTGTTTTGGGTCAGGGGTCACTGACCCACAGAAAAATAAGTCAGGGATCATACAAGTGAGATACAAAAACAAAACAAAAAAACAAAAAACAAACAAACAAAAAAACAAAACAAAAAAAACCCTCCAAGCCCCACTGATGTGGCCCCAACTGAGAGACCTCCTTCCCCTGGCACCCCATCCCCATCAGGGGAGGGTAGGTAGGACTGAGGTTCAAGGCTTCAGGCCATGTTCATTCTTCTGGGTTTCCGGAGTTAATGGAATTTGTGGGCCCCTCTATACTCTGAGGTGGGGCCAAAAAGTGAGGGATCCAGTGTGTGGGACAGGGCTGCCAGTGAGTGGGTGCCAGCTCCAACTGCTCAGGCAATGCACAGATGCTGTGGGGGGCAAGGCGCAGGAAGACAGCAGGAGGAAGGAAGTTGCTGACAGGCAACAGACCCGGCTTTACAGAAAACATGCTAGCTGGTTGGGGAGGGGCAGCAGCGCATATGCTTCCTGGGGCACCAGCTCTGACATGCCTCTGCGGGACTTCCCCCTAAGCCAGGAAGCCAGTGCGACCTCCATTTTTGCAGGAGGTAACGCCAGCATGGGCTCTTTCTAGGGGTGCAGGGAATTGACTTGGGGGGTGGGGAACTTGGTTGTCTCATGACCCCCCGGAATTTCTTCATGTGCCCCCAGGGGACCATGTCCCCCAGTTTGGAAACCTATGGTTAGCTGAACCAGTCAAGGCATAAGACCCCAAAACCCTTAGCATAAGAAGCTAACCAAGAGCAACCCTACATCATAAAGTATCTTAAGATAGAATGTTGTAATGATTAAAGTTCCCACGGGAAAACACAAGATGCCGGTTGTAGGGTCACTGACTGGGGAAGGAGGGGGAAAGAGGCAATTGCCTAGGGGCTCAGGTGATTTAAAAGGCTCTAGGGGCTCCTCACCACCAGCAGCACCATAGGGCTAAGGTAGGCTTCTCTCTCCCTCCATGCTGCTCTTCCTCCGTGATGCTCCTGGAAGCATTTGGCACCATCTCTGCATAGGGTGACCATCCATCTTGTATTGGGTGGGACAGGCCCATATTTTGCCCTTCTTATTTTGAAGAAGGGGCTAATTGTCTCGTATTTGGCCCCCTGCCAGCTGACCTTTCCCTCACCAGCTGTGCAGGCACACTGGCTGGTCGGTGAGCACGTGCTCTCCAGCCACAGGGAGGGGGAGAACGCAGGGGGCCTTAAAAAGGTTGGAGCTCTTTCTCACCTCCCAGAGGCTCAGGGAAGCCAGGGGAACCACAGCACCTGCCACCGCCCTTCCACCTCCCCAGGGCTCAGGGAAGCTGGGAAGAGCACAGGCACTATTCCTGCTTCCTTCCTGGCTCCCCGAAACATGGGGCACCTATGGAGGCAGCCCTTGGCAGCTGCAGCTGGGGAGCCACCCCACCCCTACATATCTCCCTGTCCTGTGTTTGGGATAGGGCGATATGGCCACCCTATCCCTGCAGCTGTTGGAGGAATGTCTCCACGCACTGCCCCTGCCTGGTGCTGACTCTGTGGCTCCCACTGATTGGGACTATGGCCCATGGGAGCTACGGGGCCCATACCTGACAGCAACAGCATATGTAGGTCCCCTGGCTTCCCCTGTGTAGAAGCTGCTGCCTGAGGGACGGACCACTCTCTTTTGGGAGTCCCCCAAAGTAAGCCTCAACACCCCCACTATCTCCCCCACTCCAAACCCTACCCCGCCTAGAGCCTGCATCTTGCACCCCACTCCCTCATGGAGCTTGTGCAGCCCCCTGTGTGCAAATTCCCTACTAGTGTCTGTACACTGCGCTGCCACCCACACCCAAATTCTCACCCAGAGCCTGCACCCTTGCCCCACCCTGGTTCAAGTGTAGGGGGTGGGGGGGGAATATAAGCCATTGAGAGAGTGATGGAGTGAATGGGAGGTGCAGCCCCAGAGAAGGAACAGGACAGGGGCATGGTCTCAGTGAAGTGGTGAGCCATGGATCTTTGGGTTTGCATAATTCAACAATTGGTAAACCTACCAGGTGGGCATGCAGAAGCTCTGGCCATGCCAATAAAGTGCACCCAGCAATGCAGCTGGAAGCTCGCTTGGCACCTGTACCCTCAGGCACAGCATCACCCAAATGTCTGGCAGACCAGAGGCATGGCTTGTGCATGCATGGAACCCACTTATGCTACGTCTAGATTGCCAAGAGCTATTGGCAAAAGATGAGCAAAATGTGCAATGCATTTGCATATCTCCTGCTAACAGTTCTGTTGGGAGAGGCTTTCCCAACATTTAGCCCAAACACATGGGAAACCAGGAAAAAACTCCTCTGCCAAGGAATCCCTTCTCCCTCATGCAATGAGGAAGACTGGGATGTTTGCAGAACTCCCCCAACAAGCATGCAGTTCAGATACAGACTTATTGTGCTGTCCTGTGGCCTGGAATTCAGCATGCTTGGCCAGTTGACATCAGATGTAGGTGGTTTTTCAAGTTATGAACATCAACAGGTGTCTGAACACAAGTATGCCATGGGAACTAATTGGAATGTATGCTAATAAGCTTGAGGTAAAAGGCCTAGTAAACTATGGGCACCTAAAAACATTAGTGGGTGCAGAAGTTCAAAAAAAGGAAAGAGGATGAAATTACTGAAAATGCATTAGGAAGAGTGTATGTCCATTATAAAAGTTGTATCCTGGCCTGGAAGTCTTAGTAAATGATAAGAAAATGACCACTATTAATACTGATGATGATAACACTTTAGGTTTTCTGTTAGGCATGGTGTGAGTATATGGGCACTCAAGTATCAGAGAGATAGCTGTGTTAGTCTGTATCTTCAAAAACAACAAGAAGTCCTGTGGCACATTATACACTAACAGATATTTGGAGCATAAGCTTTCATGGGCAAAGACGATGAAGATAGATGAAGTGGGTCTTTGCTCACAAAAGCCTATGCTCCAAAATATCTGTTAGTCTATAAGGTACCGCAGGACTTCTTGTTGTTTATGGATACTCAGACACTCATTCTGTATTATCTCTATCTGCTGGGTTGGCGCGTTTGTAAGGTTGCTAAGCATGTTAATAAAACTATTCTATTGTAAGTTCAGAATTTTTTTTTCTGAATCAGAATGCTGCAAAAGTTCCCAACTTAAGAGTAATTCCAACAGCACTGGGCCTGATCTTGGAATAAGAACTTTCCAACTTTCAGAGTGGTATTTTGTCATGTGGGGATCCCCAATTAATCAATATAGCAAACCACAGACAAAGCAACATGTAAGACAAACCCAGTTTCTGGCCCACTTTATATTAATATTTAGTTGTAGACTATACAAGTCCATATTTAAAGTGTGCTTATATAGCAAGGGTTTTAATCTCTTTTATTGGAGGATGCTGATGTACAGTTTGGATTTCTTCAGTATGTTAATAGAATTTCTAAAATGTACTCTCCCTGCTTCAAAAGGCATTGTGCGATAATCATTTTCTGCTCCTTTAAGAGTTACATCCCAAAGCAAATTTTTGAAGTGAAGCCAATTGAGAGATATTCTGACTCAATTTAAAATAATCTAGGGATATTAGAGGCTGACTAATGACCGAATTGATCGTGGGAACTACACTTAAGAGTCCTTCAACTGTCTAATGCTGCAGAATTCTCGCCTTCCCACAGTTTAGCAAAACTGTTACAAAAACAAGACTCATCAAGGTTAATGGAGATTTCTGTGGAGTTTCGACAAAATTTCCATAGTGTCTCAGAAAGCATCAAAACCCAGCCAACTCTGTGGCTCCACTAGTCTCAGATATCCTTTTATCTTCTGAAGGTTGAGGGATGGAGAATAGAGTGAGAAAGCCCGGGCTGACTACCTGAAACAGTTCATCATCCTGGTCCTTGGTGGTTATTCTGTACAGACAGCAAAATAAACCTACGCTTCTATTAATCCTGAAGAGAAATAGTGAGAGAGAGTACTCTTTCTGCTGGAGCTGGCGTGGCAGAGCTCCGGCTCACTCTTTTTAACCAGCAACCTGTCACGCTATAGAGCTAAGCCTAGATTGCGTGGCCGTTTTGTTGACGATGGCCCATGGAGCATTCAGATTGTGAAGCGTGTTCTGTTGACAGTAAGTCAACAGAATGCAGTGTGTTTGTCAATAGCCATACCCTGCTTGCCACAAGGGAGAATGCTGCTGTCAAGAGAGATCTGTTGAAGCCAGTGGGCTTTTTGTCCAGAGAAAAAGCCTCCAGGATGCTGTGTGGGTGCCCCGGTGGACAACCTGTCCACAGCAATCAACTCTCTCTGGTTCCTGCCTCCGGCCCATCTTAAAGCCACAGGAAGCCCAGGGACTCCTCTGGCAGGAAGCTGAGAGTGTACGAGCAGCAGAGCTACCATCTGCTGCATCTCACACCCTTACAGCCACTCCTTCAGAGTGAGCAGCAATGGCAGAGTGCCCTCTCCTGAGAACCCTACAGTCCCACAAGGGAGCAGCCTGAGGGGTCCCAGGACCCACTCCATGGGTCCAACCGATGTGTCCCTCCTGGAGCAGGGCAGAAACCCAGGCCTTTCTGAACTTGTGGGCAGAGCAGGAAAGCCTCCACAACTCAAAGCCCACCGCAGAAATGCTGAAATCTACAGGAGAATGGCCACCACTCTGGCTGAACAGGCCACCCCCATGACACCCTGGACCAGGTCAGGACAAAGGTGAAAGAGGTCCACCAGGGGTATGTGTGGGCTTGATATGCTTCCTGATGCTCCAGGGCAGGACCACCAATGTGCCCCATACTACAGGGAACTGAACAGCATCCCGGGAGGGACGACACATCACCCTCACACCTGAACTGTGATATCATGCCCGAGCCCCCCACCCACCCCACACCACAGGAGGCACCCCTGCAGGGGGAGGAGGAGGCATCCAAGGCTCAAACGCCTCCAGTGACGGAGACGAAGTCAGAGGCCAGCAGCTCAGGCATCACCCTGGACCCAGCCCCCAGCAGCCAGACCACTTCCTGGGCTTCGATGGAGCCGGGCAAGGGTCCCTCTGGTGAGTAACCGACTCGTCATACTCCCCAGGGTGTGGGAGGTGAGTGTGCTGCTAATGTCCTTGGCCAGCTCAGACAGGAACTCAAGCTGCAGTCCCCAGACCTGGAACCACAGGCAGCAATAGTGTGCACCCTCCAGACCCAGCAGACAGCCCCCAGGCATAGGCCGCATCCTGCTGCCAGGCTCATGGGAGGCTGGAAGAGCCCCGGACCCTGAGGCACGGCGGGGTGGGGAGGGGGCATTTCCCAGTATCTGCCACGGCTGGGAGTGTGGTAGCTACACGGGTGCCGGTCTGACCCTAGGCACACCGAGGGACGCAACACTTGGCACACAGTCATGCTGACATGCATGAGACAGAACCCAGTCCCATGGGCAGCACTAAGTTGCAGGTGTATGTGTGAGACCTGGGGAGGTCTAGGCTGCTCCTGGCCCACCTGCCAGCCACAAGGGGAACTCTCTGTTGCCAGATACCCCCTTAGCTGCTAGCCCATTGACTGGGGGGGTGAGGCTGCAGCGGTCAGCATGGTCCCAGAGGCAGAATGGAGCCCCTGTGTGGCAGAACTCAGTGTGCAGGCCACTTGTGGCTTTGCCTTCAGGACATCCATGTCCCTTGGCCACAAGGGTGTTGGTCACTGCTTATGGTGGGGTCAGAGCCTTAGGGGCTGTGTTGTGTGAATGACTCACCATCTCTCCTCCTTGTCTTCTGTACAGCTGGACCCACACTGTCCAAAGGCCAGGACACCACTACCTCACCACCAGGCTGAGACCACAGCCACAGGAGCTGGTGGTGTCTGCATGAGGAGCTGATGCTGGACCACAACCCTGCCTTGTGGGCTGTTCAGGGCAGCATTGGAGTGCTGGCTCATAGCCAGCATGAAGTGGTAGTCATGGTCCTGGAACCAGCTCATGTCCTACTTTGACACTCTCACCAGCATCTGGCAAGACATGCTATCCCAGCCACTGGCAGCTGTCTCCACCACTCTGAACCCACTAGCCCTTCTGCAAGGCACCCTGGACACCCCCCTGATTCCCTGGGTGATGGCCATGTCCCCTCCCCCTGGCCTCCAGGCCCTTCCTAGCCCCTCTGGCCCCCACATCCTTTCGCTCCCCCAGACTCCACCACAGCCCCTCCCCCATACCTCCCCCTTGTCCTGGCTGCAGAAGGGGGGAGATCCTGAGGCTGACACCAATTGGGGTCCCATTCCCCCTGAAGTTCACAGCTCCCCACCCCCTCCATGTTCTGAGGCCCCAAGAAACCCTGTCCCAAACCCACTCCCCACTGTAAATAGTTGTTTGCACATTGCTGTCATGTAAATAGTTCTGTACAGCACAGTTTCTTTCTCCTGAACAAATTTTTTTTGTTCACTAAAACACAGTGATTTGTCCACAGGACACACACCCCTCTTCATTCTGCAGGTGTCGGGGCAGGTTGAGGTGCCTAAGCGAGGGGTTGTGATGAAAAGTCCTGTGGCATCTTACAAACTAACAGATTTTTTGGAGCATAAGTTTTGTGGGCAAAGACCCGCTTTGTCAGATGCATGTAAAGTGGAAGTGCAAGTGAAGTTGGTCTTTGCCCATGAAAGTTTATATTCCAATAAATCTGTCAGTCTACAAGGTGCCACAGGACTTCTTGTTGTCTTTGTGCATACAGACTAACATGGCTACCCCTCTGATCCTTGTCAAACATTCAAAAGTTACAAGATTTTTTAAGCACTAAATTTTAGGTTCATTTTACTAGCCGGTTAGCTTCTTAAGCTTTATGTCACATACGGTTTCTCCTCTTTGAAGAGGGCCAGAAAACATTTGTTTTTAATGAACGTTCATGCAATCTCTTGATTCGGGGATACAGCTGTATTCTAATTACTTTTACCAAACAATATTGCCATCTGCTTCACAGAGTTAGTTGCAGCATTTTTTTCACTTTGTCTTTCCCATTGAGCAACAAGTAAAAGTTTACAGCTAGCACACAGCAGCAATCTAAAGGAAAATCACTATTTTCAGTACAAGTTTTGCTGCTGGCACTGAGTTTCAGTGATACCTACTCATCCATAGCCAGGACAGTTTCTGTCTTTCAGTTATTCTTCCTTCTTAAATCTTGATCAAAATGTTTTTGTTGTTCTTCACTAAGTTTATTGAATACTCAAGGTTAATGCTGTCAGGCATTTTAGGAATGTAAGTGGATGAGTAAAATGTGTTTAGGTGGAAGGAGGACAAACTGGAGCAGAACAGCTGGTGAGAAGTCTGAGCAGAAAACCTGATTTTACTTTTTATAAACTAGGCTCAATTAATTTCTCAAGTAGAGTTTTGTTAAGTATGTTTTGGGTGCCTGAAAGGCATCCTTCTGATTTAAATTGGCCAGAAGTGATTTCCCCCATTAGCCATTGTCCTTACATAGTGCTCCCTAGAATTCATTGTTACCTAAGCACATTTTTTTTCTGCAGTATTGTTTCTCACAATAAGAGGAATGCAAAGCCATTTAAATTCTGATTGTCATTTTACGCAGATAATACCTACTAATTTTGCATTCTAGGTTAGCACTTTAATTTTGTTTTACAATTGGGTTCTTAATGATGAATTAGGCAATTAGCTTTTGGGCAATGTTCAGTATTGTGGTCCTGATTCACACTGCAGAAAGCCATGTCAATCTCTAACCCTCAAATATTTCAGAGAAACATAAAACTGGGGCATAATGAAATTCAGGCTGGAATAGATCTTTCTTTAGGGAAAAAATGAGATAAAAGACATTTCTGTGCTTGTTTTGTTGTTCGTAATTCCAAACATCAACAACAAGGAATTCTCCTCTAATAGAAGGACAATAGTTAGATGGCACCCTATGCCATATTTTGCATATGTAGCTCTAAAAGAAACTCACAAACTCTTTGAAGTTGGCTGATTTGAAAAATTTAAGTTTAAGCTTCTCAGGTTAAAATGGTACTTATTTTTTCAGTAGTCTCTATTGTATAATATTGAACACTTAGAAATGTTGCTGTCTCACACTCTACTCTGGAGAACTTTAAATGAAATTGTTACGTAAATTTCTGTCATGGAATAGTGCTTTTTTAAGTAAAGAATTAAAAAGTTGTGGGCCAGATTCATATTTCTTCAATGAGAAGTCAATGTAATTCAGGTTTTCTCATGGGTTTTCTGTGTGTGTGTGTGTGTGTGTCTGTGTTAAGATTGCCTTATGTATACTTTACACAAAGTAAAATCAATAGCTATGAATAGTCAGGGCATTGTACATTCTATTGTATTTTTTCAGTTGCATGTAGTATGTCCCCTCACTTCCTGTGCTTAAATACAATGTCCCTAATTGCATTGCATTGCTCATATGGCTCTCAGTAGCACAATTGCTAATGGCAGAGGGAATATGTTGCCACTGAGCAGTTGTGTAGTGTTGCTGTTCATTATTAAACAGCTGCTGCATAAGTAAAAGTCTAGAGGTGACCGCAGTTCTTTATGGTTGGCAAAGCAACTTTTACAACCCATGTGATGAGACTAGCTACACAACAAATTGCATTTATCTTGTAACTTTGATCATCTTGTTGCCATGGATTTAACGGTATGTACACCCAGGCCCACTGACAGGAATTCCACACCCCAGGATGGCACAATCAATGGGCTCCATGACCCACCTCCTCCCTCAGACAGAGTCACAAATCACCCCCACCCAGGGAAACCCCAAGCTTCACCCCAGAATCAGAGGGCTCCCTGGTTGGCTACAACCTCATTCCTTACCTTCCTGGAGGCGTTCCTCCCACCCATCTCTGCCTCCCAGTCACCCCTGCACGGTTCTCCCCACAGTGGTCCTATACCCAGCTCAGTTTCTTCTCTCTTCTCTTGCCCTAGCATCCCCCTGCCCAGCTCTGACCCCCAGTGTTCCTCTGCCCAGCTCAGCCCCTTCCCCTCTCTGTCCCCCCAACCCACCTTTCCCCCCAGTGCTCCTGTGCCACCTCCCTCCCCCACTCAGCTCCTTTCTCCCAGTCATCCCTGTCTACCTCTGCCTACCCCTCCACTCTTTTCTTTTGCTCCACACCCCCCCAACTGTCACTTCTCATAGCCCCATAGCTGTGTCTACCCCAGAGCTTGGTCACCCCTTCTTTTTGCAGCCCAGTGCTTTCCACCATGCTTCCTCACATAGTTACAAACTCTAGGACTCCCTCACACCTTGCTGCTCTGCAAATCAGAGCACCAGGGATCCCTGCATTCCTGCCATGCTGCTATAGCAGCACTGCTTAAAAGATCCTGGGCAGGGCTACAGCAGCAGAGGCAGTAGTGACAGCCTCAGGCCCTCTTAAATCCATGGGTCCCCTATGCCATTGCCCCCTTGTTGGCAGGCCTGTGTACAGCCCAGCATGTGATTGAGTGAACTACTACCATATTATGTTCATTCAGCCACCATAAATTCAGGAAACAGACCACAACATAACACTGATACAATGAAGACAATGGTATTTGGAGATAAGGAAATAGGAAGGAAGATCAATGTAAATGGGATCGAACTAGAGAATGTAGAGAAGTTTATGAATCTGGGGAGCTGCATAATGTATGATCTAGATTGTATGAAGGAAATAGTGACTAGAATAGTGAAAGAAAGAGCGAGTTTGAAGGCGATGGACAAGATCTGGAAAAGCAAAACAATTAGCTTAGGAACAAAGCTGAGCATCTTGAAAACGTGTACTCAGCAGCATTTTGTACAGATGTGATAACAAAAGATTTGAAGAGTAGGATATTAGCATTTGAAAGTTGTTGTAGAAAGATTCTGAGAATAGGATGGATGCAGAAAGTCAAGAAGGAGGAATTGTATAGGAAGATACAGCCGAAAGAGAACCTACTGCAGAAGGTTATACAATGGAAATTTCAGCCATTTGGGCATATCTACAGAATGAACGATGAACAAAAAATCAAGACCCTGGTATTTGGTATAATGGACCATTCAAATAGGAGAGGCAGACCCCAGATAGAATGAGTAGATGACATAGTAGGTGTTGTGGAGCTAGTCTACAGAAACTAAGCCACTCTGCACTGGACAGGGAAAGACAGAAGGAAATAGTGAAGGAGGCATCAGCCACCAATGGGCACTGAGCCCATGGTGGTTGTTGATGAATATAACTCAAGAAGGATATTTTAGAGACATTGTGGATAGATCTCTTGAAACATCCAATCAATGTACAGGGACAGTCAAAAAAATCTAAACAGAATGATGGGAAATGTCAGGAAAGGGATTGTTAGTAAGACAGAAAATATAAAAAAATACTATTGCTCTTATATAAATCCACTGTACATCCCCATCTTACATACTACACTCAGATTCGATTGCCCTATCTCAGAAAAGATACATTGGAATTGGAGAAGATTCAGGAAAGGCAATAAAGTCATTCAGGGTATGGAACAACAGCCAGGAGAGAAAAATATAATAGGATTGAGAATATTCAGCTTAAAAGATATAGAGATGATTCGGGGGGAATATGCTAATTGTTTATGAAATTATGACTGGTGAGGAAAAGGAAATAAGGAAAAGTCATTTACTCCTTCTTATGGCACAAGAATTAGGGGTCATCAAATGAAATTGATAGGCAGTATGCTTGAAACAAACCAAAGGAAGTATTTTGTCACACAATGCACAGTCAACCAACTCCTTACCGGAAGATGTTGTAAAGGCCAAGACTATAACAGGGTTCAAAAAAGAACAAAATTCATGGCGGACAGGTCCATCAATGGCTATTAGCCAACATGGTCAAGGATTGTGTTCCTCATGTCTATTTGTCACAAGGTGGGAATGGGTGACAGGGAACGGATCATTGAATGATTGCCTGTTCTGTTCATTCCCTCTGGAGTACTTGGCATTGGCCACTGTCAGCAGACAAGCTACTGAGCTAAGTAGAGCTTTGGTCTGACTCAAATGTTTATAGGTATCATTGCTATGTACCAAATTAGAGAAAAGGAATGTTGAAAGCATGGTCTTGCTCTTAGTCTATGTAATACCCTCTCTACTATAAAGAATTCTTGAATAATGTCTTCAAGGATATCTTTGATTGATTAATGGTCATCTATTTTGACTTTTTTGCATTTTTAGAGAATTAATAACTTCATCACTACCATGTGCACACCTTTCCTGATCAGTTTTGTCAAAATCTCCCGGCAATTAAAGATGACTTCAAAGAATGGCAACACATACTGAGGGGGCCCGAGCCTGCTCAAGCAGGCAGACTTGCCAATAAAGCAACCTACATGTGCTGCCCAGACCAACAACAACAGGCCAGCTTTAACCTCGCAGAAGGGGATGAGATTTTACTCTCAACTTAGAAATGAATAAATAGATCTTCGGCCAGCGTGATTACAAACACCTGGATCTTTTTTCATCATTGATTAAATTAACCCTGTGGCCTTCAATCTTTAACTTCCAGAATCACTCGATTCATCCTGTCTTTCATATTGCTTTCATTTTTCAACAGCTCTGACCATGACTAGGTAGACTGTCCTCCAACCACAGTAATTGTCCCACAAGTGGGAGGAATATGAAGTCTGTCAGGTCCTCATTTCCATGCGGGTTTGAGAAAAACTGCAGTATTTTGAAGATTAGAAGGGGTATGGGCCAGATGAACATTCCTAGGAACCAGAAGTAAGTATTCATGCTCCGTATCTCCTGTGGGAATTCAGCACAGACACTTTCCAAGCCAACCCAAGGGCCTGTGGAAGGAACCGTAAGTGGGAGTTATTGTCAGGAAGTGTGGCTGTCTAATGACCAAGCCCAATAAACAACCACTAAGTGACTGTTTCCTGACTGGACAGAAGGGCTGACAGATCACAATTTAACCCCTGTAATAACAGCAGCTATTCAACATATTCTATGCCCAAAGTTACTCCACACATTTTCTGCCCCTGCCTTTGCTCCAGGCCATTGCTGCTCCCACTACAGCCCCAAGCTCTATTTTCCTTAGACTTTACAACTGACTCCGTACTTTTTTTTTTTCAGTCAGGCTCCAGACTTTGCCTTTTGATCTTTCTTTGACCTCTAGGTTGAACCATTATGTGACACTGGGATTCAGAATTATGTGCTTTATTGGACTTCGCATCAATTATACACAGCATTACGAAATGTAAACAAGCATTGACTATTCATGAAGAGTGAAACCTACCTTTATGAGAACAAGTTCGTCATATTGTAAAAAAACCACAGTAATAAAATTAAACTGAATGGCGCCCTGGTATAATAGAGATCAGCCTATTTGAAACACAAAGATTAGTTGAATGGATTATATCAATCTGATTAATGCTGCCCAGCATGCCAATATATCAATATGTTGTATTTATTTTTATAGTGGAAATACATAATTACATATAAAAAATCTCTCTACTAATAGTCAGTTTAGCTCTTTACCCACATGAATCCAAAGGGTTTTCCTAGATCCGTGGCCTGATCAGAACTATGTGGTGCATGGTTTTTGTTTTCTTGTTCATTTGATTTGGACGCCTATCCCATAAAAGATAAGGAAGTGTTATTAACTTGTTTTACAGGTGAAGAAACTGAGGTGCACAGAAATTCAATTATGTCTTGCACATGGTAAAAGCACACAATTTATACTACTTTTATTTCTTTCAAAGTCTCTCCAGTGACACTAAATTAATGGGTAATTGACAAAAGGCAGCCACAACGGCTGTTGTATATTGTGTGAGCTCATAGAAACTTGCATTAAAGGCATACTATGCTGTTATATTTTCTGTGATGAGCTGTGTCACTTAGGGACAATGTGTGCAAATTATTGTCTGCTGAGGAACAGCCTAGTGTCAGTACAAGAGAAAATAGAAAGCACTTGTGCAGCAAGTGACAATTGCTGTCCAAATCTCATATAGTATGTTTTTAACTTTGACCCACAGTTATGTTCAGTCTACATCCTACTTTGCTGCAGTTGCAGTGAAGTGAGAAGAAAATTATAGTGTTAGAGGACCTGTCCTTCAGAGATATCTTAAGACCTGCTCTCTACAGATTCTTCTGTGTCTGTGTAGTGGAGCCAAATAGCCACAAGAATAAATCACAGCGGCAAAGGATTATGAATGAGTAATGGAAGTCACTACTGCATACTTTTGCCCTACTTTTCCTAGCTACTGTCTTTAGTGCTTGTTCTCCTAGCTTTCTGATCATTGAGAGCCATTGCATTAAAAAAAAAAGGAGGTTAAATTACTTGATTTATTCAGTGACACTTCAATAAATGCTAGATAAAGACTGAGAGTGACAGTGATTAGAAATAAAGATGTGGAGATCCAATAACTGTTTTGAATCTATTGTGAACAGTAAGGCTATGTCTACACTACAGAGTTTTGTAAACAAAACTGAGGTTTTGTCAACAAACCTCACAGAGCACCTACACACCAAATGCATTTTGGAGACAGAAACCACTAAAAAAAAGTTGTGTAGACACCCCAGAAGGCTCTTTTTTTGACATAGTAAATCAAAAGATTGCTCTGCTTTTATGTGTAGACACAACCAGTTGACAGAATATTTTTCCGAACGTCTCTTCCAACAGTGACTTCTCTAGACATATGCTTCTAGTGTAGATGTGTCCTAAAACTATTGACAAGAAGAGAACTTTCTTAAATGATTTTATGAATATGGGTAATTTGAGGATAAGCAAATCCCTTCTGCGCCAAAATTAGACAGTTCTATGCAGCTGCAAAGGGACTTGAGTTTCCAGAGAAAAATGCTGTGGCTTCAGTCTCATTTATGGATTTGCAATTAATTAACAATGTATCCCATAGGCATATATATTTGATTGATAGTTTGTAAGCCTATATTCAAACCTATCTATTCTCCTAAATCTTTCACTGTTTTATTTTATTCTAGCAGTAATGAATGGATGTACAGGTTACTGGCCTGTAAGAGGTTAGCTTTAGCACATTTTTTATATTTAGTAGGTGTGAGTATCTAGACATTTTCAGCCCTACTAACTAGGTTAGTCCAACCACAAAGGGATCGGTGTGATGATGTAGAATGTGACATTATCTTGTGTGATATCTGAAGGTGACAATGGTCCTGTAAGACTGGACATCCTGCTTTATCATAAAGTACGCATGGGGGTGGTACATCATGTGGTACTTCTCTGCAATTTGACCACGGATGCCCACTTTGGGAGTTTCTCCCCAAGGGCACAAGATGACATCTCATACATATTCAAAGGGCATCTTAGTTTAATCTTCCAATCAAATTTGTGTACCCTCAAAATTTTAGGGTGTGGAAGTCTTCTTTTGGGAAGCCTGGCCTAAATGACACAAGAAGGTCTGTAACATTAATAGTTTTTGCTTTGATCTGAATCTTGCTAATTTTGCTCACAGTTTCTCCTGCTTCCGGGATATCAATGTCCCATCAGACAAGCTGTGTGGTTACCACCCGAAAAAGTCTACTCTTCCACCTCTTGGTATTGTGCTATTTTTCAGTGATTGCTATGTGTCCCCAAGCCTACCCACAACTCCTAGCTGTAGCCCACATACCTTATTACTAGTAATCCAGATCTGCTCAGGCCATGTGCTTGGCTCCTTGGTTCCTGCCTACCCCATCTTCTATCTCCTTGTCTAACTGTGTATTTACCACCAGAGCTTCTTCTGCTCCCCATGACCAGTTCACCCCCTCCCAGATTCTGCTTCAGGGCAGGATTCCAGGGTTTATTCTCCTCTGGACATCCTCCTTGCCAAATCCACATACACAGTAGCTGTAGGCCTTTTCCCTACAACATCCTTCTTGCTCTTACGTCCTGACTTTATGATCTTACCCCAGCTCCTTCTCCAGTTGGGCTTCATCTACAGTTAGGCCTTATCAAACCTGGGTTCCCCTCCAGGTTCAGCATATAAGGTTAATTGGCTCAGATTAACCCCTTAGGGCATAGGCACAAGCTCCTTGGGTACTCTGGGGCTGCAGCCACCATATAGAAAAAATGTTGGGTGCTCAGCACTCACCAGCAGCCAAGCTCCTCCACCTGCACCTCTGACCTACTGTTCACCTGCTGACCAACACCCCACGGTGCCCTCCCATGGCTTCTGGAGCACAAAATACAGCTGTTTTGCAGTATTCAGGAAGATCACAGAGGGAAAGAGGGAAGCTGGGGCATTCTAAGTGGAGGAGGTGCGGTGGGGCAGGACATGGAATGGAATGGGGACAGGGCATAGGGTGGAGGGAGAGGTTAAACATCTCCTGCCTAGAAGGGACCTCAGCATCTATGCCTCAGGGTATGTGTGGCATGACCATTTCCCAAATCATTTCATCACCCCAGATACTGTCACAATTCAGACTGTCACATCTTACTCAGTGTTGGCATAATGCCAAGCACAATGGGCACTAATTAGTTTGAGTGCTATAGCAATAGAAGAAATGCCAGGTCCTGTCATACCTGACTAGTCAATTGGCCAACTCAGAATAAATTACTCACCTTGAATAAGGAGTGGCAGAAATCTAGCCCTAAATAATAAGTGTCCAATTCGGCTCTTATTTATAGCCAATGGGGTAGCATGGGTATAAGATTTCATGTATACTGTGCCTCTTTCTGGATGACTCTGAAATATCAGGGTACTATACTGAAGCTGTTAGTTCTCTGTTTTGCTTTTTATATTAAATAAGACTACAGAAGATCTTTTCTGACAGATTAAGGGAAGCTTTTTCTTCTTCACTTATATGGAATCTTCAGAACTGCACTTTTAGAATTGCAGCTGTCTCCTTGATCTTCAGCATTTTGACACGTGCTTTCATGATCTTTTTAAGTCAACTTTACCATTACCTTTTCCTTGAAAGTTTTAAAACTTTCACAGAGAAAAAAAAAGACAGCCCAGTTTTCAACTATGTCACCAAAGACAAAAAAGCAAAAGAAAACCATTAAGCATATTTACACTAGAAAATACAAAGGGAGGCATTATTCCACTTGGATGAGAACCAGTGGTATCATCCATATGCTCTTTTCATTTAGAAAGATGAATGATATTCACACATGCAAAGGTTACCAGAGGTGAAAACATCAAACTTCACTCAAAGAAAGATGCAAACGCAATTCTGTTTTACAGAGACACAGCTCAGACAAAGTCAAAAGCTTCAACACATGGAGCATCTTCTCAAATTATCTCACAAGTACAGTTTATAAAATGTTCGTATATTATACTCCTGTGACTAGTAGTTTCCCGCACACATGTAAGGATATGCATTTATTGACCCATACAATAGTTATTCTTGTGCCCATCCCAATATGTGCACAAACCATTAGATATTCCCTGAACCAGAAATATTAAAAAGGAATACTGTAAATAATATTAATTGGCTCCTTTTCCTGCTCTATGACATTATTGACAATACTACCATTTTTATCATAATACATTAACAATATTGTTAGTGATCCTTTTGTTTCTCATTTTAAAAAAATACCACCTAATTTCCCTTCGGACCTTGCCATCTTGACCATTTGCAGTTAAACGCAATTTTTCAGTTCTGTGATTGGTTTATTTTATCTGCCCCGATGAGGTCTTCTAATATAGCTTTCCCCCATATTAGATGAAACAATTTTTCAGTAAATAAATTGTATTTTCTAAAAAACTCCATGGACCTTTTAGTACTGGCAACTATGAGATCTCTAGCACACCTCAGACTGATTGAAATCCATCAGTATAATTCAACTGTTTTTTCCTGCACTCCACACTATAGGTAGGTGCCTATGGAACACCTGTTCTGGTGTGATCTGACAGTAAGTCTCTTCCACTCCCACATCTTGGTGCATAGGCCATTGACAACCATTCACCAGTGTCCATAGTCATTGGTGATCTTTTGCAGTTCTAACCAGGTGTATCCCATCTTTTTAGTGCCTGCCTTCAGGTCCCTATGCCAGGTGTTTCTTGGGTTCCCTCTTTTGCTTTTTCCTTGTGGGTTCCAACTGTAGGCTTGCCTTGTGATGCTCATGGTTTTCTAAGGGTATACCAATGCCTTAGCAAATACGAATCAGCTACATATTTTGTGTTCTATTGGTTAGAATTCAGATCCACGAGCAAGCTCATTTACTTCTGAGTTGTCCGTGATTTGGAAACAGGTTTTTGACAGAGGGACAGCCGCCTTTTGATCCTTCCTAAATAGGTTATAACCAATGATTTTAACACTGCATTTGTGCAAATATTCTTGCCAGTTTTCAAGAAAAACAGCTACAGCTACATCAAAGGTGAACTCATAATGAGTAATTCCTATTTTTTCCATTCACATCCCCTTCTGTCTTGATTATTTTCATCTTCTCTTCCTCTTGATTTTGTCTGAGGCATTTCCAATACAGTCTCATATCTTTCACTAGCCATAAGTTTCATATGACAAAATTCCTTTGAATGAGTATCATGGAGCACTTCTTCAGTGACCAAGTGAGCACTGCTACCTACCTCTGTTTTCGTGGTCTCAGTCACAAATACACCCAGTTTGTCACTTTTCCACCACTTGTTCTGTGGCAGGATCAGTCTTACTCCTGGGCCCCAGACCCTTGTTTGTCTCACAGAAAATTTGGGTACTGCGGTATCTTCCCCACATGCCATAGCCACAGTCTGGACTTCCATCCCTTGGCTGCAAGGGTGCTAGTGTAGGTGGCCTCTGGTCTGCCTGGCTTGGGTGAACAGTCCTTCCCAGCCACCAGCTGACCCTTGTGGTCACCAGGGGGAATGGAGTCCAAAGACTCCCCATGGGAACTCCACACCTCTCCTGCTGTCTCTGGCAATGACGGTGTTCTTCTCGGTGCTCACTCACTTTCCCCGCCTCTCTCTTTACCTGTTATCGTTGCCTCACCTCACTCCAACTTCCTCTTCCACTCTCCTCCCCTTCTCCTTGGGGAAGGCTTTTTTAAAATTTCCAATGGCATCCTCCAGTGAGATCAGCCGGCCCTGAATGATTTAATGCAGCCCCTTGTAGGCTGCTTCCTCAGGTCAGCTGCTTCTTGCTGCCCTGAAGTAACCCTCTCCTAATGAGCGAGGCCATCTCTGCTTTATTTAGAGCTGTGTCTCTCCCCTCCTAAGCTAACCATCTGGCCTTACTCTGTCACAGCTCCTATAGTCCTCTGTTTGCAAACAGAACAGGATGTGTCACAGGCATAAATCAGTAAAAGCCTTCATGTAGCTTTTCTCCTCCATTCAGTTCACCACCATGTTTTCCTGCTTTTGCTTGTATATCCTGCCAGTTACTGGGCCAATTATTTCATTAGATGATAAATTACCCCCAAGTGTCAGAACTCCCCTCTAGAAACAGCTTGGTTGGCTCCAGCTAGGTTGGCTGCCACATGTTCTGTGGCCACGGTGATACAACTACCTCTCTGTCACTAAGACGTTTCATGTTCTGCTTCATTCTCTGCTCAGTAAAATGCACCATGAGTGGAGCTTGAGTTCCAATGGATTATAAGAATTCACTTCCCTAGGTAAATTTTTTGTCACCTGATTATCATTCAAGCAACATTTTCCCCACCCCCATCCCTAATACGTAAATTTTACATTTTGTTTTTCTCCATGTTAAATCTATCACTACAGAACTTGTCTTTTATTTCAGGCAAAGAAAAATATATAAGCTGCTTCCATCTTTCCCATTCTTCAGAGAAAAATGGCTTTCCTGGCAACACAATTCAGAACCAGAATGAAATTAATGACGTTGCTCAACGTGCCCCCAGGGCAATGACCTAGAAACTGTGTGGCTTTATAAAGCCACACAAAAAATAGCTCTTTTCATTTGTTTTAAGCCTTTGTGGAATCACTGCAACAAGCTTTAAGTGACCATGAAATGGGAAATCCCCACCCTGTGCACAGAAAGAATGCCCAGTGCTATTCACTTTCATTACACAGCTCCACAGTGCTATTTGCTTTCATTACAGGCAGACAAGTCTACTAAGCCCAGAAGTCTTAGCTAAAGACTGGCGAATAATTAGAACTGGGCTCATAACATGCCCCTCTGTCCCCCACCCTCCACAGTCCAGGCATCCTTCAATGTTAGGGGAGTTCAGATCTAAAGATAAATTTTGTGTTTCACTCTTGTCTTTAGAATTGTTGGAACAAAACGTCTGGCTCCAAACACCCATCAGATTCCAGATGTGAACTTCATGGCTCAGCAACATCATTAAAAACGTGGTGCGGTTCTTTAATATACATAAATTTAACAATATATGAACATCTCAGATCCAAATCAGACAGTTTTCTCTGTTAATCCTGGAAGTCAAAAGTGAATCTGAAAAGAGTGACCCTGTGACCCAAAATCTGCATTCTAGGTTTCTATTTATCTCCATTCCTATGAGGGTTTTCTATAGCAACTATCATCATGGCATCAAAGCACTATGGTCAGTGGAATAGAAGCGAAGAATTGAAATAAAATTCCATCCATGAGAAATCATAGGGCTTGGCTCTGCTAAAATAATTGCTCTATTTGGACTTGATTGCACGATGTCAGGAAATTTCTGTCTAAATTTATTTTTATAGAAAATATAGTTTCCATGTAAAAAAATAAAAATAACGCAGGAAATTCAGATTTTTCATTAGAAGAACTGAAATGAAGGCTTACCTGCTGCCTGTCTGGAAGGTGCTCCTGGTTTTTGCCTAAATATTTCACCAAGAAGTTTATTTTTTTCCCAGCAATAATTGTGGCCCAGAAGAGAGAATGGGGTAGGTGGCAACCAAGCAACTTCTATGATGATTTTTTTTCTTGTGGAACACAGAGGCTTTTATACATACATGCAAATGTATAATTCACAATCTAGTTTTCTATTGAAAAAAAACATATTTCAAAGAACATTTTGACCTGCCTAGATGGGAGGCTTAGAGAACAGTGATGAGGATGGAATTAGATTGTTCCTATTGGTGGCAAATGACAGAAGAAGGAACAATGGTCTCATGTTGCAGTGCAGGGGGTGGGGAGGCTGAGGTTGAATTTTAGGGAAAAAAATTATTTCACTAGGAGGATGGTGAAGCACTGGAATGGGTAGTGTAGGGAGGTGGTGGAATCTCTATCCTTAGACATTCTTAAGACCAGTGCTTGATGAATCCCTGACGGGGATGATTTAGTTGGGGTTGGTCCTGCTTTGTATTGGACTAAATGACCTCCTAAAGTGTCTTCCAACCCTAATTTTCCATTAATCTATGGGAGGAGGGGAAGTTTACTTCTGTGTAGATTCCCTTTGACCTTAAGATATTAATATGCCTTATTTTCTCTCCATGTTCCTATCTATCAAGGCAAAATCATGGAAAAACTGATGTGGGACTTGGTAAAAATTTAAAACAAGAGATCATAATATATAGCTTAGTGGAAAATACACTTTGTTAAAAAATGTCTTTCATAAGATTACAATCTGGTTGATAAGGGTAACTGAATGTAATACATCAGACGTTTGTATGGAATTTGATTTAGCACTTCACAGTGTCCTGACTAAAAATAACACTATCCGTTATTAATAAAGTGCTTATTAAATGGATTTAGAAACTGGCTTATGGATCTCAAAAATACCTGTCAATAAAGAATCATGATCTTACAGTGGAGTTTTTAATGGAGTTGCCACTAGGTTCCACACTAGTCAACATTTTCATCAATGATCAGGAAGTAAATAAAGTCTAGGGCTTCTGAGAAGGCGAGGTAGTACAAACACCGCTGTAAAATAATATTGAAAAGAAATTAAATGGAAGAATAGAGTGTTTAGGGGGCAAATTATGGGAAAGAGCCAAAGGATACATTGGAAATATTATGGAGAGCAATTGACACAAGGGTGGGATATCTCTGTTTCACAGCATTTAAGGCCAGTGACACAAGGGATCCACTCACCATGGATGTCACATTCTCTTGGTTTTTCTGGGGAATAGCTTTCTGACAGGCCTGAGGTCTCCACTTATTGTTTGTCTTCTCATTGTCCTCGCTCTTGCTCCAATGTTTTCTTTGTGACTTGGCCCTCCAGCTATGTCACTATGGAGTTTTCCCTTCCAAGGTAAAGATTCATGGCACCTGCTGTGCAGACAATACTATCTTGTCAATAGCTAGTACAGAAACACAGTACTGTTGTCAGACTCAGTATTATTAGATATTCTTTGAAAATGCTATTCCTGGGATTTTTTTTATAATTGAATCACAAAGAATGTTATATCCTGGTTTATTTATTACATTTGTAATTGCATTGTGTTTATTTATAATTGGGCTGTAATAAACTAACAGGAAATAACTAGCTCGGTTACAAACCATTAATTTTCATGGAGAAAAGCTGACATTCTATAGATGCAATCTGCAAGTCTAATGAAAGCTTTTTTTTCCCCTTCCTTCCCCTCCCTCTGGATTCTGTCTTATTTACAAGTGTGTTAGTTGAATTAATAAACAAACAATCATGGAAATCTTTCATTTTAATTAGCGTAAGGTGGCATTTGTATAGCAATGCTTAGCCAAGAGATCTGAGTTGATGTCAGATGGAGGATTAACATTGAAACAATGATCTGGATAAATACATAGTATTTCTAACCAAAGTCACTAAATGCACAAGGGATTACATTCCTTTTAGATAAGGCTCTTGCATTTCAGATGAGATAGAACAACCCTGATGTTTGGACTGTGATAAATTGCTCAGGGGGTATCTGCTGGGACATAAAACAAGAAGATATTATTCTTAACCCCCAGAACTGTCAAGCCTTATTATTTGTGAAGAGGATTGACAGCTTTGGGACTGAAAAGGAAGGTAAGAAACATTCTGCAGGTGCTTTTTTAAATTTAATTTATTTTCACGTAGTCACACTGAGGGCACTAAATTTCAGCCACCTTTATTTTCCAAAGTATAAATAAAAGGAAGCGGAATCAATCATGGAAACCAGTGACCTTCATTATTAGCATCTTAGGACAGCAAAAATGAGTTGTCATAAGGCAAAAGGAGTAGCTAATTCATTACAGAGGTATGCAAACTAATAATACAGACAAGTATAAATAAAGCCAAATATATGGCCTCACAGGACTACAAAATTGCAACTCCATTGTGTGCTGTGACTTTTTAGGATGCTATATAAAGTCAATGGAGATGACTATGGATCCATCTGCTTCAACAGCACAAGAACCTCCCATTTCACAAATGTAAAATATTTCACAATATATGAAGAGTGTTTGTGGAGTGGGGAGCTCATCTGGCTTCACACCCCTTCTATCAACATACTCCCGGTGACTCTAACTCACAGATCAGACCCTGAAGTGACATTTGTCACTTACACCCCAGGTCCTGCACCCACTAAGAACTGCCATGATTTCCTATATGCCCTGCCATTATGGGCAGCCTACATGCCAACTTTAGCACATTTTGGATGGGACCCTATACGGAATGCTGGGGTTGGTGGAAAGAGGGCAATGTTGGGGAGAAGCCCTTTTATGGACCTTTCCCATGGTAACCAACTTTGATGCATGTGACAAAAAGCAAACAAACTCAAAACATAGACTATAAAGAAGACACCTTCAGCCATGAACCATCTTCCTCCTACACATCACTTCTGGGTCAGAATTGTGAGCTCCCAGTGAAGCCAACTGTGATATACAAAGTTAGATAACCAGGCTTGTGAGTGTTACCCACACAAAATTCTTTATCCCCTTACACACTCAGGGGGACACAGACCTTTATCCAATCCATAGCACTCAAGGAGTGACCTTGTTAATTTAAACTCCCACCCTTAACAAATTCCTAGGACTCAGGGAAAAACTCCGTGCAGATATGCAGGATCTGTGCCACTGAAAAAGCATTACACAGTAATATTCTTATTCTCTAGTTATTTACAATTACCAAGAAAGCAGAATACATGTTAGGCACACAGACTTCCCCTGTTGGACAGACAAAGCCAGTCTCTCTGCATGCTGGTTGCTGCACTCAGGGTCTGGCAGCTCTGGTCTTGAGGGTGAGTCCTCCCAGTTTTTTTCCTTCTTGTTCTGATGTTCTTTTTTCCTTCCTTCCTGCTGTATTCCTTCTTGGACTCCAGTTTAAGCAGCAAAACTTGAGTCTGGCTTAGCTATACCTTGACCAATTATTTTAGTAAAATTTGACTAACCAATTGTAACCTACTGTAACAGAATTACCTAACCAATCATAACCCCCCAACTTAATTGATTTACACCTAGCAAAATTAATTATACAGAAGATGGGAACAATTACAAACCAGACAGAGATCACACAGAAAACAGTACAAAAGTGAAGACAATCATCATAGAACGGGGATTGCACAAACTCAGCTATTGATAAGTAGTTTCTTGCCTGATGAAATGCTGTTAACTAAGTTTTCTTTACCCATCTTGAGATCTGCTTTCGCTGTCTAGTGACAGTGGGTAACATTAGGATGTGGTCTCCCTCTTAACAGCCTGGTGTGACACTATTGTAATGAGACCTAGATGGAATGTGAGTATGTGACTTGTAGATCTACAATTAATAGCTGCTGCTCTTCATTCTGGCTGTAGAGGAAGGCCTTTCAAGATGACTATAGAAAAAACATATTGGTTATACTGTAACAGTGAAAGTGGGACTGAGAACGTCACAGGAGCATGCAGTGGGTTTCACCACAGTTTTTGGGTCCTTTTGTCTCACCATGTCCTGGCCCCTATTCCTTTCACACATTCCACTGCACAGAAATGGATTTGGATGTATTAAAATGCAAGAACACAGCTTACAACTACAGGATAGGTGACTGTCTTGGAAAGGAGTGTATCGGAGAAATTTTTTCAGATCATCCTAGATGACAAAGAACTCACGTGATCTTTGGATATATAAAAAAGGCAAAATCAAATAGAAGCAGGGAAGAGATCTTGCTTCTGTACACAACATTGATAAGACTGTTATTAGAATAGCATTTCTGGCTCTGGTTTTACATTTCAAGAATGATATGGGAGTAATGGTGAGAGTTCAAAGGGAGGATGCAAAAATGATCCACTGATAGAAAGCAAAAGAAGGTTGAGAGGTGACATGATCACCAGGTTTATATACTTACATATGGAAAATATGTCTGATAGTGTGAGCCTTTTCAGTTTTACTGACAAATGAGTAAGAAGGTTCAGTGGCAGATAGTGAAGTTAAGTCAATTCAGTTTTTAAATCAGATGCAGTTTCCTAGCCACGAGTGCACTTCAGAAGCAATATTAGAAGAGCTTGCCAGGGAAGGTTATGTATATTCGCCATTACTTAGGGGGATCTTTAAAATGCTTTAATCTAGCTTCACGGTGAAATTTTGAAACCTCTGTTTCCATGGGAAACGGAGCGTTGGATACTGAGTGGTCACTTCTGGCCTTGAAATATATGAACTGATGGGTTCCCCTTTTCATTCTTTCCTCCGTGGGCCATATTGGGAACAGAAGTGCCTGTGCTGAATTCAACATGCTAACATATTGCAGCTTTCCATTAAGACAATGACTGTAATGAACCCTCACGCTTCAGATTTCAGTTGGTTGATTGTATGTGTTAGAAAGGATCCCCTTATCCCCCCAGATGTCTGTCTGTATCTGTGGAAGAGGTGAACAGCAGGCCCACTACCAGGAAGGTGAAGGGGGGCAACTGCACAGGGGTCAGCATTTCAAAGGGGCATGAAGCACCTGGATGCCATCACTGTGGCTACTGCAGCAGCAGGGGTGGCAGGAGCTCTGGACCCCTTTGAAACACTGCAGGAGTGTTACTCTGCCATTCAGTAATGCTTAATAGGAAAGGGGCACCCAGAGCCATGCTCCGGGCAGTGCGGACTCCCCTTGCTCTGCTCCTTCTGCCCAGGCTCCGCCCCTTTTCGGGGTATGGAGCTGGGCCCTCTGCATCTTGGCCCAAAGCCCACAGTGGCTATTGGACCTGATGCACATCAGAGATTGGCCATCATTAGAGACAGAACACTAGATGGGATGGGCTAGTGCTCTGAGGTGCTACAGAATATCCTCTCTAAATGCCTGGCTAGTGTGTTTTGCGCAAATGTTCAAAGTTTTTCTGATTGCCAGATTTAGGATTTAAACATAATTTTCTCCCAAGTCTCAGTGACAGTGATATTGCGAGATTTTGCCTTCTACTGATGTGTGGGCCATGGATCACCAGCTGGGATTTTCTGGGCATAGCTCATCTCAATTTCCTGCCATTACAGGATGACACCTTGGTCTCTCCTGGTCTCTGCCTGTAGGACATAGTTTAATCTTCTGAAGGGTGAAGTTCTATAATCTAACTAAAGTCTTTGGGCTCAATATAGATACACCTGGGTGAAATGCTATGGCCAGTGATGTACAGGAGGTTATACTAGATGACCTAATGATACTTTCTGGCCTTAAATCCTGTGAAAACACATATAAATATTTTGTGACTGGAGTGGAGTTTCCAGTTGAGAGAAACTATAGGTTTTCCCATTTCTGCCCTTCTAAGTATCAGATACAGCACTTTAGTCCTGGTGCAATGGGAATCTTTTCAGTGACTGGAAAAAATATTAGATCATGAACTTTGGCTATATCTATATGAGAAGCCTCTGTCAACAGAAGTCACTGTCAGAAGGGATTTCCCAGCAAAACTTCTGTCAACATATTGCATCTACACATAAAAGCAGATTGAAAGAGCAATCCACTCTGTCAAAAGAGAGCAGCCAGACTGTCCAGCCCTCTCTTGACAGAATGGCTGACCGGGAGCTCTGTAAACAGGGCTGCCCTGTGAACTGGAAGACCTGTCTGTCAACAAAAGGGCTCCAGACCCTCTACAGGGCTGTTTTGTCGATAGAACATTGTCAAGAGTGGTGTTATATTTAAACAGGGAGAAGTATAACGTTGCCTGTGGATGTGCCCGGTTTTGTCAACAAAGCACATTTTGCATGTAGATGCTTTGTGGTTTTTCCTGATAAAAACCCAGTTTTGCCAGGAAAAGCTTCTCATATAGCTGTAGCCTTTGTTTCGGGTAATATTATGTCCCTTTAAACTAAACTAAGTGCATCAGGGTATTGATGTGTAGGTAATTAATGTCCATGAAGAACTTTGGTGCACCTTTAAATGAAACTCAGTAACATGGTAGTAGATTTTTTCAGCAAAACAGAGAGATTTTATGTTAGCTTTGAAGATGCAATTTTGAGAGAGCCAACTATTAGAAGTAGCCAAAAAGCCTGAGGAATAAAAGACACTTAGTATTTTTTTGAAGAGTGAATTAATCCCTTCAGATGGAAGGAAGGAGATTTCTATTGCAGGTCTCCATTTTTTAATTTGATCTTGAATCAGTGTAAAAAGGTGTATTATTCATTTCTGCAGATGCCAGAGTAATTCATAAACTGGGTTTCAAACTTCAAAAGGAGCAGCATAGGAATTAAGGTAGGACTATTCAGTATCTAAAAATAATTGGAACCATTCAATTGTACCATAATTGTGGTAATTAAATAATCTTTTGCACCAGCCTCAATTTAAATGTAATTTCTTCTTTGTGTATATGGTGGGGAGTTTTGTGATTCCCTTAGTCTCATTGTAAAAGAAGCCTGATATTTTAAGTGAAGCTTGGTGATAACAAATACCTGTCATGTCATTGCTATTGAATGCATGGAGAAATAAAAATTCATAGCAATTGATCTCCCTGTGTAGCCATGGATCTTAGATGCCCTTTCAAATATTCATAAAGATCTTAAAAGTGTCTCAGTAGACTCCATATGCCTGCTGTATATTTGTATATCCTTCCAGGCTCCAAGAAAATTGTCAAACAAAAGGGACTTTTGCAACTAGATATTATTGACTCTGTCTGCCTGATACATTTCTGAATTTCCCTGTTGTATTCATTCTGTTGTGAGACTGCACGTGAAAAAGTTGAACAAGCTAAAGAAATTTTATGAGCGTCATGCTGACTCTTGAAAGTTGTTCATTAATGTTAAAGGGGTTAAAACCTGTCATGTGTCATAAGATAAAGAAAGACGAGGAGAGGTACTGAAATGGGAGCACAGGGATCCAGCATACAGAATAAAAAGGTGTAAAATTTTCCAAATCAGGCCCAAAAATTCCATAATTAAGCATCTAAATAAAAGTCCTGATTTTCTTGGCTTCACTGTACCAGTGTGAAGTCCTGGTATAAGCTATTTCACACATACAGAAGGATTGTTACTTTATTATTTAGTATTAAGGTTAATGCTGTGAAACATTTAGATTTCAGTAGGATTTTAAACATAATTTGCCTCTCTGTTACCATTAAATGGATCTTTCTTTTTCCTCTTCCGCAGTAAATGACCAGCTGATGAAAGCCAGAGAAGTCAGTCTGAGTCTTAATGTTCTTCAGTAGCTGTTGTGTGAGGATGTAGGACTGGTGTAGAGGATGCCTCTAAAACCTGTTAGACAAACCTGGGACAAATCACTGGGCATGTGAGCAACAGGAAGTCACAGGCATTTTTTTGGTATCACTGTGAAGTACCAGGGACATTTTAACCTAAAAGCACCTCAGCTCTGACCAAAGTGTTGCCAGCACAGCTGAGGACTGTGTGCAAAAGATGTCTTCTACATTCCCCTTGATACAGAGTTTGCTTTACAGAAGCTGCCCATGTCTCTAAGAGTCCATCACAGCCATCAGGGATTGTCTAGGTACTCTGTTAAATCTTCCAAACCTCAAGCCTCACCAGTTTCACCCAGAATAGGGAAAGTGATGGCATTAGCAGCAATGCAGTGCATCAGTGGAACCAGAAGATCCTTCTGGCAATGGATTTCCTGATATAATATAGTTTTGGACCAGCAAAGTGGCACAGGCTGCTGGAATACATCAGAGGTCATGAAAGGGGCCTTCTATGTTGCCACCTGTTTTAGCTCTACTGTGTACAGCAAATTGCACTTTAGTCCAGAAGTGAATGATAAAGCTATTCTTAGTAACTGCAAGATGTCAGCATGATTAGAGCTCCAACAGAACGTTCATGAGAAGGCTGGTGAGGGAGAGCCCCCCCTGCAATATTGAATTAGATCAGCTCGTTCCTCTAGGTCTCCTCTTGAAGTGGGTAGCTGTGCAGCTCCCTGCCAATGGTGTCTCCTTCAATGAACTTCTTAAGCAGAAGGATTTTCTTGTCCATTCACCTCTCCTTCTTTGGGGGCTCCAAGTGCATTAAACTCAGTAAAGCTTCAAAATAAATTTCAAAGTTCCAACAGACTGTTCACCCATTTTACCCTCTTGTCAGTTCATGCCCAGGTTTTTCCCCACATCACAGGCCTTTCTGCTGAGGCCTGCTCACACTCAGCAGTCTTGAATGTACCCTACCCCCAGGCTCTACATGGCTGGAACCTAGATTTCTGGTAGCACAGTCTGATATGAGCTTCCCCTTCTCAAGACAGCTACCTGTTGACCTTCATAGAGCACTTACCTAAACCAGTTGAAGTGTGCCTTTTTAGCAATTAGAGCTGGTTAGCTCTATGTCCTCCAGAGACCACGTTACAAGGACACTTCCAGAGAAATTGAACCCAGGAAAGTTCTGGAGTGAGAGTTCGTAGTACAAGCATTACATTATCAGTACAATTCAAACTGTCTGATTTACTCCAAGGACATGCTATTGTTATACATAATAAGAATAATAAGAACCAGTTAACCCACTCATGGGATTTACAAACCATAAACAATGATGAATCTTTCTGTGATGTGGAGCAGAACTATTTGCTCTTCAGTCTGAGGAGCTGGTTTTTCATTTTTTTATTTAGTCTAAAAGATCTAATGAAAAAGTAAGGAGTATTTTCTAGTTAAAAATAGATACTGTATACAGCTTTAAGTTCCACATCATTGTGTCAGAGGACATAATAGCACAATCAATGTGTAAAATGGGTGTCTTGTGCACCTGTTTCCCTCCAGAAAGGCAGCTGTTTGCTCATCAAGTGTCTTTCCCAGTTGAAATGAAGGTACAAACCAGCAGGAAGTGAATGTTCACTGCAGGCAGGTTTCATTCTGCTTTTGGTGAATTGGATTTATTCAAAACAGTAGGAGGTTAGACATCACCAGTGCAGTTAAGATACACTCACAGAAAAATGGAGACCATCACCAAAATAAAAGTAACATTAGGGTGCTAATTCCCACAGAAACAGGAAAATGAGTCTGCAATTCTTTCTCCATATCATATGAGGGCAAGTCGCCATATGGGCTACAATATATATAGCAGACTGGCAGGTTAATTAAAAATAAAGTTGCAGCTTCAAATTCCTGTTTCCTTGCTTTTATTGGACACTCAATCTGTGGCTACACTACATTCCCCTTTTGGAAGAGGAATGCAAATGCAGCCAATTGGAAATGCAAATAAGGCACTGGTTTACATATTGTGCGCCTCATTTGCATAATGGCAGCCACTCGCTGTTCCAGAAGTGCTGTTTTGGGGGGGAAAAAAAACAAGTGGTGTAGATGGGGTTCCTTCAAAAGGAAACTCTGTCTTCCAAAGAGCCCTTCTTCCTGAAAAATATAAGGAAGAAAGGGTACTTTTGAAAGCAGAGTTTCCTTTCAAGGGAACCCCAGTTACACAACTGATCGCATTTCGAAAGCAGTCCCTTTCAGAAGTGAGATCCCATGGGTGTATGCAAATGAGTCATGAGATATTTAAATCCATGCCCCATTAGCATTTTCAAATGACTATATTTACATGGTCCTTCTGAAAGGGAGGGGCAATTTAACCACAGCCAACAAGTTACGCAAGTTAATAAAATACATAAGCATTTTAGAGAACACTGTTGTTGACCTGAGGAGCCAAATTCAGCCACTGAATGTACAGCCAGCAGTATGTATAGGCACAAATGAAGTTCAGCCAGCACTATGTACAGGCACAAAGACACCTACCATCTCTCACTTGAGGTGACTCATGCACAATATTCAAGTACATTGATTAATGCAATGTCAGACAGCTTGCTGAAGCTGAACCTTCTCCAACAACATCTATGCTATGGACCAAATGTAGGACAGACACTGGTTACTCAATGCAAACCAAATCTAAATTCTCTGGGAAGATTCTTAAATACTCTGTTTCAGAAGATATTTTTGCACCCTACCCACAACTCAGACATGAAGACCTGCTGATCCAAAACCCATTGAAAACAATGGAATTCTTTCAGCTGACTTGGGTGAGCTCTGGATTGTTCCCTGGATCTGCACACTTACAACTGCATCAAAATTGGAATGGTTAAATTATTTGTGATAGTGATTGCAGTGAATGGATATACACAAGATTCACGATGTCCAATATGCCTCTTGCTCACCGCATGCGGAGAACAAGACACCACGGTGAGGCGAATGGATTGCCCTCTGCCCGCCCTCCACTCCCCACACTTGCCCCCCACTTTGTGGGAAAAGCACATGGTGGCAGCAGCTGTTGCAGATCCTGCCACAGCTCCATATGTGGGGCCCAGAAGTTGGGTCAGAGGGAGGCCCAGCACACATCTTTGGCCATGGGGCCCAGTGCACACTTCTGGCTGTGGGCTGGCAGTTGTGGGGGCAGGTATGCGTCTCCTGCTGTGGGGCCCAGCACCATCTCTGGCTGTGGTGGCTCTGGTGAGTCACCAGCAGTTGTGTGGGGGCTGGTGCCTGGCTCTGGGGAGGGGAGGCTAGTGCTTGGTTCGGTGCGGGGGGGGGGCATGGCAATCAGGATAAATCCTATTGGCCACTGCTGAACTCAAGGGCACTATATCACATATAACCCTGTTAAGAGTTCAGTATGACTAGACCAGTGTTTTTAAAACTTTTTTATAACGTACCACTTTTATATATAAGTACCCCCAGACTTTTCTTGGGTACCCCTAAAGGCGTGCATATCATCGGTTGAGAAACATGGTCCTAAGGTAATCTGAGGCCTAGAAACAAGTGCCATTCCACCTTTCCAGATAACTGTACTTCTTTCAGGAATCAGTTTTGCTTGACCTACCACCAAGTTACACCTCACTTAAAAAAGACTTACTTATCAAAACATGCAAAATATCACAGAAGACTACAACTAAAAGCTTGCTGACTTATTATCAAATAAATTAATTGGAATAGAAATATTGTACATACATTTCGGCATGAGGCATGTGAAGCAATAGAAACAAATCATTGTCTGAATGGCCTTTTAGATTGTACTCACTTCACTAGGGTTTTTCATGTAGCCTGTTGTAAAATTAGGCAAATGTCTAATGAACTGATGTACTCTCCAGGAGACCTCAGTGTACCCTGAAGGGTACAAGTACTTCTGGTTGAGAAACACTGAAACACTGCGATAGACAGTCACCAGCCTGCTGTATTTGGAGTCGGTATCACTGGATCCCATGTGCTGTAGGTTTGTTTTTCATTTTTTATTCTTTTTTAAGTCTGAATAGAGTGTGAGACTGGATGCTGTCTCTGAGAGCACTCTTGGGATGCAATGTTTTTGTCTAGCATTCATTTCTAAGAGCTGAGTCTCCATTGTACAATTTTCCTAAACCCCTGGGGTTACTGCTTATCCCTCAGTCTTCCTAACAGACTAAGATCTCTGTCTCTCAGAACTTAAACTGTGGATTTTCTACAATTCACCTCTTCATGGTCACATGTAGCATACATGCTGATATTGCACAGGATTACTCAATTACTCAGCATAATTATTTGTATTTAGAAAATGTGAGAGAAGCAGACCTAGATAAAAATTATTAAAAACCTGCATAGGTTTCCCTGTTGCAGTTTTCTTGCAGATCTGGAGACCTCTTTGGGTTTAGGGCACAGACCTGTGAAGTCCAGGATCTTTTCTTACTCCTGCCCTGGGCTTCTCATCTGGAAGACAGACTCTGTATGTGCTAACTTTCTTTTACCTTCGTGAGTGGCTCAGTGACACAGAGCCTACCTGCTATGAAAGCATTCACATCTCTTCCTTTCTCATTCCTGTATGTCTCTTAAGCCATGTCTACACGTGCACGCTACTTCGAAGTAGCGGCACTAACTTCGAAATAGCGCCTGTCGCGGCTACACGTGTTGGGCACTATTTCGATGTTAACATCGACGTTAGGCGGTGAGACGTTGAAGCCGCTAACCCCATGAGGGGATGGGAATAGCGCCCCACTTCGAAGTTGAACGTCGAAGTAGGGCACGTGTAGACGATCCGCGTCCCGCAACATCGAAATAGCGGGGTCCGCCATGGCGGCCATCATCTGAGGGGTTGAGAGACGCTCTCTCTCCAGCCCCTGCGGGGCTCTATGGTCACCGTGTGCAGCAGCCCTTAGCCCAGGGCTTCTGGCTGCTGCTGCTGCAGCTGGGGATCCATGCTGCATGCACAGGGTCTGCAACCAATTGTCGGCTCTGTGGATCTTGTGTTGTTTAGTGCAACTATGTCTGGGAGGGGCCCTTTAAGGGAGCGGCTTGCTGTTGAGTCCACCCTGTGACCCTGTCTGCAGCTGTGCCTGGCACCCTTATTTCGATGTGTGCTACTTTGGCGTGTAGCCATTCCCTCGCAGTGCCTATTTCGATGTGGTGCTGCGCAACGTCGATGTTGAACGTCGACATTGCCAGCCCTGGAGGACGTGTAGACGTTATTCATTGAAATAGCTTATTTTGATGTCACTACATCGAAATAAGCTACTTCGATGTAGGCTTCACATGTAGACGTAGCTTTAGAGTCTCAAAAGCATGAATTTTTGTCCTGCTGCTAGGGATTATCCAGTCTCCATTCCCCCCTTTCCACTCAGGGAAACTTGGCCAGACTGGTTTCCTAGTTCAGGCAACCTTATTATTGTACCAATAATGACTTCAGCTTCCATCTCCCACAAGCTCCTCTCATGCCTAAAATAACTCAGTTTTGAAGAGGGTAGTATTCAGCTCTTATGAGTTGTCCCCTCGGGCAATGGCTGTTCAGGGTGGCTCCCGTGACTCAGACTTCCAAGTGAGTCTCACAGTTCCCCCCCTCATCCAAGCTAGACAGTGAGAAGTTCTTTCTCACAGACCTGATATAAGACCATCACATGAAGTCTTCCTCCCCAGAGGCACCGCCTTCTTTAGCAGCCCAGCAAGGGCCCATCTCAGTACCCTAAGAAATATACCTTTGGCACCCCTTGCCTAGGATGACTACGTTCTGGATTCAATGCTCATGGCACAGCTTGACAGAAATGACCTGTCCATGTCCTATTGCTCCTCCAGCCAGCAAGAAACCCAGGGTATGTCTATACTTACAGGGGAGTCGGCTTGCCACGATTGATCTGCCAGGGATCAATTTTGCCACATGTGTGAAGACACATCAAAATTGATGTCTCTGGGCTCGGCCATCAACCCTGGTACTCCACGCTGACACATAGAGTAAGGGACCTCAGTGTGAGCCCAAAGAGCCCCAATATAAGCCAGGGAAGAAAGCAGATCCTGATATGTATATTCTAGCTATGTAAATAGCATGGCTAGAATTGCATATCTGGGATCCACTTTGATCCCTTGTGTAAAGACCAGGCTCCAGTCTTCAGCAGCCTTCTCTGGACTCAGTCTGCCTGCGGTGAGCTGTCCAGGGTCCTGCTGCTCTTCCAGCCAAGCACCCAGTCCTCACACTTCGAACTCCATACAGCAGTTGGACTACTCTGCAATTGTTTCCTTTTATATGGCCCTTTTTACCTCTGCTTGATCACTATAGCAGGCCCTCTGATTGGCTGTTCCCATGCAGCTGTTATAGGTTGGATGGATGACTTCTTTTCTGACTTTTTCATGAGTGGAGAGAGGCCAGGACACAAGGCCTCCTGCAAGGTACCTCTGGACTAAGTCTACTCCAAAACAATATCCACTCCTTGATCGTTGCAAACTGGTCTAGATTAATAATGTACCAGTATATGTAATGTGGCAGAGATGTGCTACAGCTCTAATAGCAAAGGGCTGCCTCCACATAAATAGCCTGTGATGCAGCAATTTCTTAACATGAACCAGATTTCATAAGTTGTACATAGAGCAAGTCCCAAAATTGTTCAGATAGGAATGCATTTGGCAGATGTTCAAAACACTGCTGCACTGTACATCCGGTCAGAAGATTTTTGCCAGTAGAAAATTTGAGTGAAACATATTATTTCATCAAAGCAAAAACATGTTGTAGGGCTAAGGTGTTTTGGCAAAAGCTTTGTCAAAAAGGACTTGTGAGTCCTGACACAGTGAATAAAGAAAAAACTAAGGCTGAGAGATTAGGATGCTGGTCCAGCACGCAGTAAACTAGATTCAAGCCCCTGTTCTGGTTGATTTGGAATGAATGAGCAAGGACTTGAACCATTATCTCTCATATTGCAGGATGCAGAACATGAGACACATGCATGAAGTTAGGTGAGAAGACTGGTGCTTACAGTTAAACTATATAGTCTAATATACATTCATGTTAAACATAAGAATGGCCATACCAGGTGAGACTAAAGGCCCATCTAGACCAGTATTTTGTCTTCTTACAGTGGCAACTGTCAGGTACCTCAGAGGGAATGAACAGAACAGATAATCATTATGTCATCCATCCTCTCTTGCTCAGTCCCAGCTTTTGGCAAACAAATGCTAGGGACACCATCCCCGCCCTTCCCAGCTAATAGCCATTGAAAGACGGTTGAACTGTCTGTGGCCAACACCCTGTCACAAAGGCAACATATATATAGGTTTTATACCTGAGACTGTACATGTGCACCCACCTTTCCTTTGTTTGAATCAGATGGAAAAACTTGATTAAAATTCCCTCTTCAGTCTCCAAAGTTGCAAGTCTTTGCGCTCAAATGTTCAATGAAAAGAGTGGAAAAAAATTACCCTTGAAGAGAGAACAAGTCTGGAAAATATTAGTCAGAAAGGTGAACTTCCACAAAGTCATAGGCTAATAAAAATGGTTGCTTATCATAAAAAATGCCAGGGAGCCTTAATATGCTTTTTGATACAGAACTGACCATCCCTAATTTTTAATTTTACCTTAGCTTTAGATATTACAATAGCTGCAGTTGTGCAATGATGTTTCAGGCATAGCTTGAGTTAAGTGAAAGAAAACTATTTAAAATGTCCCAGACATTCCCTTATCCAGCTAGCCTTGGTGCTTCTCATTCTACAAACTGCTCCCTTTTTATTGCAGTTACATTCATTTAGGTAAAGAGCAGAACCAACGTCATGCACGTAATATGACCTGCCACAGAGGGATATTAACAATTAACAGATTTATTAAAAACATGCTGCGACTGGGATGTGCACAATCTCTAGGCTGAAGGATGCTCACAGAAAACTCTCTGGTAGCAATTTCAAATAATGAGCAAATTTATATAAATAATTCTATTCACAACCTCTTCATAAATTAACTTGGAAAATTTTCTAACATGAGTTGTCCCCTGTGAATAGTTTGCCTGTCTCTACGGAGGATTTGGAGGCCATTCCTATGCCCATTGAAGTCCATAGCAAAGTTTGATTATTGCCTGTCAAAATACTACTGCAGCCAAAATTTGAAATAAAAAATCTCCCCCCCCAGATGTTCTAAGATTCACGTCTTGTACAAACAACCACAACTGATACTGTCTTGAGAAACATTAGGCAACAACAAATTAATATTCAACTAGTTAATGCAATTTTAGGGCTATTTAATCCCCTTACTGCTGTTTTTCAGAAGCACTTGGTGTGCTGCTGTCATTTTAGACACACTTCATTTAAATCAATAGAATAAGTGTAGGTGGTATGTTTCCATAGTGCATCAGCAAACTACTAAGACACCCCAGAGGGACAGTGTGACTCAGCCTTCTATGAGTGTTTCATCATGCTGAAAACAGCTGAAAATAACCCATTGCTCTACTAATCAGTCTGATCTAAAAGACTTTCAGGAAGCAGAATTACCCTGGTTGGGAACAAGGCAGACAACACACCAACCTGGTTATTATAAACACATTATTTTTATCGAATTAATTTTACTTCCTATGTCTGGGTAAGAGAGTATGGGCAAACAAGACCTGGACTTTCTGACCTCCTCTACCAAGTGTGGTAATAGCCACAGAATAGTCAGAGCAGCCCTGGTTAATCCCTTCCCAGGGGCAGTTTGTGTGTGTTTCTGCAGTAAGTTGAAAACAAAGCATCCATTCAAATAAATGGGATATTAAGACCAGATGCCATGTAGTTTTCATGTGCAATCTTAATTTGATTCCTTGCATTATGGTAAATCATTCATTAATAACCACCAGTGTTTTAAATTACATACCTGCAAACTATTTTTCCTCAGGATCCTGCTTCTTTCAATATCCAAGTAAAAGCTGCTTTGAGGATGAACTAGTTATTGTGGGAATTAGAAGGTATACAGCGAAGAATGTAGGGAACTGAAGGAACAGTATAAATGATCTTAAGTTTAAGGCAGCCAAGTATTGCACTGGGAAACAGGATTCCACCCCTGCTACTGTTACAGAGTTCCAATATGATATTGGGCAAGTCATTTAAAACACTGGTGGTTATTAACAATGTGCTTCTAATGTTATGAGTAAGGAACTTCAGACCCTGAGGCGAGCACTCAGTGGGAACTCAGCCTTGAACAGGAGGTGATATAAAATGCTAAGAACTCTGAAAAAGTAGACCCCCTAAAGGTCTGAATTTGGGCAGCCAGTTTTAGTTGATATTCTTGACCTTAACCTCCCCTTCTTACTTTACAATCTGTAAAACAGGGATAATACCAACACTGACCTAATAGGGGTGGTGTAAAAAAAATAATTAAATTTTGTGAAGCACTCACCAGTTAGAGTGACAAGCACCACAGAAAAGCCCGTGAGGAAATTAATAAATCTATGTTCACATCAGGATTTGAATTGTGAGTAGTAAATAACTCCTGAATTTTGAATCATGGGGATTAACAAAATATTGGATAGCTGCTCATTAACTGACTTCTGTTTAGTCTGGGCACTGAATGTCCCAAGGTCCGGTGGGAAAAACCATATATGATCATGTAACTAAAAGTCTGTCAGCATGCATAAGCGCAAGGGAGGAATTAAGACTGTACAACCAACCTTCTTCCTAGGATTTCCCAACTTTTTGTGTGTTTGACTTTGTAACTTTAACGCTGTGTAATCATTATTTATATTACAGAAGCATTTGAAGACATACATAGCGGGGGACAGAGAGCTGCATAAACACACATCAAGAAGTACGCTTTGCCCCACGCAACCTAATCTAAATACAGAAGACAGACAGTGGATGGAAGGAAAATACTGACAATAACTTGCCCAAAGTTTCAGAGCAGGTCAATAACAAAGTAAGGAATAGATTAAAGTTCTCTTTGACTTCAAACCATATCTTTTTTTTAATTCCCTGACTGTTAGTGGCCAGTGGTCTAGCCCTGGTTTATACCTTATATCTTAAATTTTGTGAAAACAAAAGAATGAAATGTATCACTAACCTATAAGTTTTATTTTAATTTTTTTTGTTGTAGAGTTTTTTGACACAGGTGCAAAAGAGTAAACGCTAAATTGCTGTTGGATTTCTATTGGGCCATTCTTGGACGATCTGTGGAGGTTTTGAAACTGGGTGACCTGAACTGATGTTGAAGAAAGATTTGACATTCTATAGCAGTGTTTCCCAAAGTGTAGCATGTGTCCACCAGTGGTACATGAAAGAATTTCATGGGGGTACACAGCAGAAAATAAATTGGTGAAAATCAGGAGATAAGCACTAGGACAGCACTGGGAAGCTACGCCTAAACTAGCCCCAAACTTCGAAATGGCCATGCAAATGGCCATTTCGAAGTTTATTAATGAAGCGCTGAAATGCATATTCAGAGCTTCATTAGCATGCGGGCGGCCGCAGCACTTCGAAATTGATGCGCCTCGCCGCCGCGTGGCTCGTCCCGACGGGGCTCCTTTTTGAAAGGACCCCGCCTACTTCGAAGTCCCCTTATTCCCATGGGGGGGCAGGGTCCTTTCGAAAAGGAGCCCCGTCGGGACGAGCCGTGCGGTGGCGAGGCGCATCAATTTTGAAGTGCCGTGGCCGCCCGCATGTTAATGAAGCTCTGAATATGCATTTCAGCGCTTCATTAATAAACTTCGAAATGGCCATTTGCATGGCCATTTCGAAGTTTGGGGCTAGTGTAGACACGGCCGGAAAGGGAGTATGCTGGTAAGGCTGAAGCCCTGAAAGGGGTATGTGAATGTTTTAAGTTTGGGAAACACTGTTCGATAGGACAGATAGTAATTAATCTGCTTTAAAGAGCTGGAACAATAACTGCTATAGTGTTTCAGTGATACTGTCAGATTGCTCACTATGAATTGATGATTCACTACTCATCTCTCATACTTCAAGTCATCCGGAGCTTTCTTCCTAAATGTCCTACAATACCAATAAGCCATTTTATTAGATAGTTTATTATTCCTTCAAATCTTATGTAAAGAACATGTGTTTACAGTACCTCATGAAATGTAAAATGAAAGATAAAACAGTCTATATATCATCACAAGCCGGTGGGACCACGTAGACAACCTGGGACAAAACATGAAGCCCTAGAACGTTATGATGTGTGAGCTCAGGGTCCTGTGCCAGGCTTTTTACTTTAAAGAGCATGTTGAGGTAAACAATCTGTTTTGCAACCTGTTCAAATAGCAAATGGTACCTCTGGGTCCAGTGAGATGGAGATACACTTCTTATTCAACCACTTCAGTGAGTAACTAAGGAAGTACATATTTTTTCAGCTCTTTTCTGTTTGCTGCATGCCCTTAACATGAATAGGATTTACCTTTATTTTAAGACATACAAGGTGAATGAGATAATATCATCTATTAGACCAACTTCTGTTGGTGGAACACCAGTACCTGAAGAAGACCCCTATGTTGCTTAAAAGCTTGTCTCTGTCTCTTTCACCACCAGATGTTTGTTCAATACAATATAATATCACCCACAGTTTTGCTCATTCATATCCCAAGGCCAACATGACTACAACAAAAATGCAAGCTGACTTTAGTTTTCGTATTTTACCCAAGACTTCTTGACTACATTTTATGCATGTGAGTGTAATTTTGTCAACAAAACTCATTGAGCTCCCACACTAAAAATGCGTTCTGTTGACATACTGTCAGTAGAACTTAGCACTTTTGTCAACCGTCTTTTGTTTCTCCCCATGAGCCAGAAAGTCTTTCTCAACAGAATCTGTTGACAAAAAATGACGTGGATGTGTGGCTGCTCTCAGAGGCCTTCAGTCAACAGACAGGGCTTCTGGGTCACTGGGCAGCCCTGTCTGCTGTGCTTTCAGTAGGCCATTCTGTTGTGAGCATGGCAGGACAGTCAGGCTGCTCTCTGTCAACAGAATGGATGGACAGAGCAATCCCTTTTCACATGTGACTGCAATCATCAACAGAAATTTTGTTGGCAGATATCTTCTGACAGTAATTTCTGTTGACACATCGCTATAGTGTACACGTAGCCAAAGAGGAAGAACCATAACTAAATTGACATGGGTTATCTTACAAGAAAGAAAAAAAAAAACACTGTTTTGTTTTAAACATTCTTCTTCTTCCCCTTCTTCTTCTTCTTCTTCCCCACAAACACTTCTGTTTAATGTCAATAATATTTCATTATAGAAAGTGTTACTCTCTTGTTATCTTGAATCATTTTCCTTAAAGCTATATAACTTACTAAAAGCAAACTACACATATCTAAAAAAACCCAGCTCTTCTTTGCCTGCTGTCTCTAGCATATAAAACCATTATAAAAAACTAGATTTGCTATTATAAACAAGTCATAAAAGGTCAACTTCTCAAACTGGCAGTGTAAAGTATACATTAATTATTTGTATGTTAAATTTGTGGAAATTTCCATTGTGCTTGCACACTGGTTGTTTTTAACTTCCCATTTTTTGCTTTAATATAATTATTTGATTACTTATTTATACTCACTATGAATATTTATGTTAAGATACTAGTTAATTACTTACTTATACTGAAATGTAAATATTTATACTTAATAATTTTGACTGGTACAGTAAGTATTTATACATAGTATACCAGTGAAGGTTATCTTAGTGTTTGTAGCAGTCTCAAGGAGTGCTGCAAACACTAGAAAAATATTTACTAGTTATCAATGGCAGATGGAAAGTTTTAAGCGCTAATAGGCTAGGTAACTATCATATGGAATAGTTTCCACATTCGTTTTGGTAAAATGAAAAAGCAGTCATGCAGCACTTTAAAGACTAACGAAATAATTTATTGGGTGATGAGCTTTCATGTGACAGGCCCACTTCTTCAGATCATAGCCTTACCAGAACAGACTCAAAATATATAGCACAGAGGTCCAAAAGTTGTTATCAAGGTTGACAAATCAGAAAAATTGTTATCAGGGTTGACAAATCAGAAGAGCAGAGAGGCAGCGGGACGGGGGTGTGCGGTGTGGATGTTAAGGGTTAGATAAAACTTCAAAGTATGTAAAAGATTACTTATAACAGTCCAGGTAATGGTTCTCCCAGTTCAAACCACATGGTAATATGTCAAATTTGAATATAAATGATAGTTCTGAGCATTTCTTCTGTAGATTGTTGTTGAAGTTCCTTTTCAGTAAAACACAGACTTTCCTGTCATTAACAGAATGGCCCACTCCATTAAAGTGCTGGCTGACAGGTTTGTGTGTTTGGAGTTTTTTTATGCCTGTTTTGTGTCCATTCATTCTTTGTTGAAGAGTGTTTGCAGTCTGTCTTATATACATGGTGTGTGGGCATTGTTGGCACATGATGGCATATCTGATGTTAGTTGAGGAATAGGAGAATGTGCCCATGATTCTGTGAATAACATGGTTAGGTCCAGTGATGGTATCTCCAGAATACATATGCAGACAAAGTTGGCAAAAGGGATTGCTGCAAGGAAAAGTTCCAGGATTAATATTTTTGTGGCATAACCTGTGGTTGCTAGTGAGAATCCTCAGAGGGTTGGGAGGTTGTCTATAGGAGAGAACAGACCTGTCACCTAGTACCTTCTGGAGTGTGGCATCCTGATTTAGGATACGCTGTAGGTTGTTAATGATGCATTGCAATGGCTTGAGTTGGAGGCTGCAGGTAATGATCAGTGGTGTTCTGTTGTTGGCTTTTTTGGGCCTATCTTGGAGTAGTTGGTTTCTGGACATTAATCTGGCCCCGTTGATTGATTTTTTACTTCTCCCGGTGGGCAGTTCAGGTTTATGAATGTTTGGTAGAGATCCTGTAGTGTTTGGTCTCTGTCAGTAGGATCAGAGCAGATGCAATTGTATCTAAGGGCTTGACTGTAAATGATGGATTGTGTTGTGTGTGCAGGATGGAAGCTAGAAGCATGTAGATAAGTATAGTGGTCAGTGGGTTTCCGGTAGAGCTTGGCACTGATCAGAACATCCTTGATTTGTACTGTAGTGTCCAGGAAATGTATCTTTCATGTGGAGTGGTCAAAGCATAAGTTGATGGTAGGGTGCATATTGTTAAAGTCTCTGTAGAATTCTTCTAGAGTGTCTTTACCATGGTCCAAATGATAAAGATGTCATTGACATATCGTAAGTGAAGGAGGGGTAATAGGGGACAAGAGCTGAGGAATCATGTTCCAAGTCAGCCACAAATATATTAACATATTGTGGGGCCAGGTGGGTGCCCATAGCAGTGCCACTGATCTGGAGGTATAAACTGTTCCCAAATCAGAAATAATTGTGGTTGAGAACAAAGTCACAGAGGTCAGACACCAGATTGGCTGTGGTAACATCAGGGATGATATTCCTGATCGCTTGTAATCCATCTTCATGTAGAATATTAGCGCAGAGAGCTTCTACATCCATGGTGGGAAGGATGGTTATTTTGGTCATTTTGGTAGTGATCCTGAATCATTAAAGGGAACAGGAACTTTGCTAAGTTCCGGAGAATTTACATAACTTTAAGATCCTGAGTCGTCTCTCTGACCCATTCAGCTGATGTATAGTCCTCTGTAATGTACAAATAACTAACAGTGATAAAGATTTCCTGCATTCCTTTTCAAGTCATGAAATATTAAATATTTTAATTGTAATTCCTATTTCCCAGCAGTTTATAAAAAGACCATAGTACTTTTTTGTAGCTCTAATTAATGTGCAGCTGTGTTGGCTTCAGTGAATTCTGATAAGTTTTTTATTTGTTTTTAATCATTCTGACTCAGTTAAAGTTATAGTTTGTGAGATTATTGTTTGAAGATACTTTTCGCATTGTATAATGCCAAAAAAACTTTTAAATTTGGCAAGCAACTAGCCTGTGATACATTCTAATTACTTCTGTTATTCTAATCCAAAACATGAAGTGGAGTTAGTGCTGAAGCCCTTCATCACTGGAAGTGATATTTGGAAGTGAAAATTACCTAGAGACAAGATTATATTGTCTTCATTAGCATGGGCATACCAGGTGGTGCCACCACCTGTTCTTAATTCAGGAAGATTCTGGGAACATCAGTGTAAGTTTATTAAAGTCCTAAATCTAACAGCACTGGACTGTATTTGTTCTTCTTGCTTTATTATTATTGCCACATTCTGCCATCATAACTCAGCTATAACTTCCAGTGTAATCTTACCGAGAAAGGACTATAACTTTTGGTCTGAACTTATTTTGTTGATGCCCATTATTCTATATATGTGAGTAGAAATAGTCTAAGCCTTATGTGTACTGAAGACAGTGGAATCTGTATGTGCATATGATTTCTAATGCTACCCATATGGTGATAAAGCAGCTGTACATCTTCTCAGGTGATGCAGCTAAAACCACCATCTGGTTGTCACAGTGTTTATGGATGAAAAACAGCTGCTTACAAGTCAGCCTAAAGAGTAGATAGGTGCTTATGAGAGGAGGGGGACAATTCAAGGAGGTGGTCAAAACTCTGATGATGCCTGCATTGTAAGCATCTTTTCTTCACTTCTCAGAGAATTATTTAGCCTGGGCCAAAGAAGATTATTCAATGCCCCTCCATGCATAAGAAATTAGCAATGCGGGGGGGAAACCCTCTCTCTCTGTCCCTGTCTCTCTCTGAATGCAAGGAAGTCACTGAAGGGCAGTTTCATCCATTCTGGGTTCAGTCAATAAGACGTGGAAGTCCCTGAGACTTTACAGTAACAGACCTTTACCAGACCATCACCTCCAAACAGTGTTGACTACTTCTGTATATTTAACACTGCAGTCTGTCCTTTGAAACTAAAGCTGACAGTGGCAACTGGTGCAGGGATTTCAGGGATGCATGACCATGTACCCCGACCTACCCTCTCCCCAGCCAAGTTTCTCTTCCACCCACTTCTTCCTCCAGCACGGCCACACCCACCAGAAACAGCACAGAACTGGTGCTGAGTGCAGGGGGGTGATGTGACCCCCTTGTGCACACCAAACACACACATATGTCCCTGACAGCTGACTATTCTATATGCTGTTGCACAGTTCAGTCCTTTTAAGGTTCTAGTGGCAGCTCCCACTTGAGGGTGCAAAGCTGTGTCTCAGAACTTCCTTTGTGTCCTGTGCAAGACCTTGTCTACACTAATCCCCTCCACACCTCAATCTACCTCATGCAACTTCAACTATGTGAAGCCAATGTACTTACTGTGGTGTCTTTCACATAATGAAGTCAGTGGAGGCTGCTCTTCCTTTAACTCCAGCTACTCTTCTCATCCTGGAGTCGACCAGTGAGCACTTGGAGATCAATTTGTCATATCTAAGCAGACACTATAAATTAATGGCCAGTGGATAAACCGCTTCAGTGTCAATCCAGCTCATAGTGAAGACAAGCCCTAAACCCAGAATGCCTAAGTCACAAAATTTGGTTCTATGATAAAATGTAAAAAAAAAAACCAAGTACCAGAGATACTGAATAGAACATAAGCAACAAGAGAGTTTATCATCTCCATTTGAGTGAGAGCTTGTTTGCACACTTTATTTATTTCTGTGGCCCCCAGTAGTCTTGGTGTTCATGAGCAGTCACATCTGAGTGCCTTTGTCTTTGGTTTCTATGACTAAATACTTTTGTATTAACTCTTCTTTAAAGTTAATGCTCTCATGAATCTTCCATTTTTGACAGCTTGGCAATATAGAGGTCAACAGTTTCTTGAGTTGCTTGCTTACACTTGCTGAAGAGGTAGTATTCATGTATAGCATTTGTTGTTACTCAGAGGCTGTGTCTACACTGTGTCCCAACTTTGAACGGAGAACAGTAAGTAGTGTGTCAGGAGATTACTAATGAAGTGCTGTGGTGCATAGGCAGCATTTTATTAAGCTAACTGTCCCCCGCAGCAACTTCAAAGTGTTAAACTTCAAAGTGCCAGCTTTCACATAGCTGTGGCTAAGCCAGCACTTCAAAGTTTAACATTTCGAATGCACCGCAGCACTTCATTAATAATCTCCCAACACGCTACTTACCATGTTCCCTTCAAAGTTGGGAGATAGTGTAGACACAGTGTAGCCAGACAAAATCTCCCCACTACAGACCAGCTTTTGCCTCCCCTCTATGGTGCCTCAGAGCACACAGGGCACTGAACAGCAGTTAAACAGCACAGTCTTTGATGCCTTCCTAAAGGGGCCCAGATGTGTTGGCTCATCGTGACCCTGAGAAATTGAAAACACAGATAGAGGGCTAGCAGGCTAACCGTTAACGAAGGGCCTCAGAGAACTGCCCTTGGCTGGCATTAATGGAGTGATGCGCCCACACAGCCATCCCAGAAGAGAAATCTCCGCCCTTGCAAAAGAATGTCCTATACTCCCAAATTGCTTATCTCCTGTCTTACAAGTGCAAATTAAGTAAGAATTGCCCTTGTAAAAACTGGCGTCACAAAAGACAGACCAGTACAATCTGACACCATAGATAAGAAAGAGGATACGTGACCCAAGGGATATAAAGATGGACCCAGCAGCACACTGACTCTGAGTGCATTCCCACCAACTACCTGCTGGTCAGGTCAGGTGACTGCCTCCCGAGGTCCACAACTGGGAACGCCCAGCCTCGTATTCGTCTTTCCGCGGAATTGAGTGAGACCGATCCTGGCTTGGCTATGCTGGTATTGAGAGACGCAAGGAGGGTAAGATGTACCCACATTAAGGTCTCCTTTTGGTGTACACAGTTAAAGAATTAGAGCTCTATAGATAGATGTCGTTGTGTTAAGATGTCGTTGTATTGGATTGTAACGTAACCTGTTAACACCTGTACTCTGCTAACATATAAGAAGTAGACAATAGCCTTTTGTAACCGCATGCTTATAAACTGTAGCTTAATAAACTCTTAACTAGTTAAGATCTAAGCCTGACGGCTGTTACTCTTTGTCATTGCAACACAGCCAGCACAATCAAAAGAACTTTAACCGTTTGGTTACCACAGACTGGCCATAGGTGAGAGTGCTAAGAGCCTAGTGCAGAGTCATGCTGCCTCCACGGGGCAGACTCCTGGGGCGCCCGTCAGCCAATCCTGGCTGCCCGCTGTGTCGGGACAGTGGGTCCTAGCAGTTGAAGTCTCGGGTGTGGAAAGGCTCTTAGTGCTACCACTGGGGCACCCGCCAGCCAGTTTTGGCTGCCTGCTGCGAAGGAGCTCCCTGCTCTAGCAGTAAAAGACTCGGGTGTTTAGGACCCTGGGACATCCGTCAGCCTTGCCCAGGCTGCCCGCTGCGAAGGAGCCCAGCGCTCTAGCAGTTAAAGACTCAGATGGTAACAAGGGCATAGTTGGTACCTCACCGCACATTACCCGGCCACCGGCTAACACACAGCCAAAATGATTTTAGCATGGCTGCATCTACACTACAGTTCTATGTTGAAAGAACGTCTTTCGAAAGAGAACATCAAAACGTGCTCTTTCAAAATGGAGTGTCCACACACACCAGCAGGGACCAAAAGTTTGGTCCATTCTTTCAAAAGGCCCCCAGCACAATTTTGAAAGAGAGCATCCACACACCAGGATGCTCATTCAAATGAGCAGGAACAGGAAGTGCCACCCTCCGTCCCCTTAAAGGGCCACCCTCCCCGTACCTCAGCCTGAACGCTCTGAGGGCCAGCAACCCTGTCCCCAAGCAACACGTGAGAGAGAGAGAGAGACAGCAAGAGTGAGCAAGACAGTGGAGGTGGCATCCTGGGCCCCCATAGACCCCAAGCAGCACCCCCCCTTCCTCCATTGCAGCCGTGGCCAGTGGCCTCTGTGCTTCAGTGGCTCCGGGTGGCCACCACAATTGTGACCCTCCTGGATGCCATCCTCAGGGTGCAATGTCCCCAGCCGGTCCCCCAGGTCATCTACCACCTGTGGAGCTTCCCCACAAGCAGCAACTGGTGGGACTGGCTGGTGCTGGAGGACTGCAGCGATGACGGGTGGCTACTGAACTTCAGGATGACCAAGGGGACATTCCTGGAGCTGTGCCACTGGCTGTCCCCAGTCCTCCAGCACCAGGACACACACCTGAGGCCAGTGCTTCCCCCTGCACAAAAGGGTGGCCATCACCCTATGAAACCTGGCCACCTCAGACAGTTGCCGATCCGTCGGCCACCAGTTCGGGTTGGGTAAAGCCACCATTGGGGCCGTCTCCATTGATTTAAACTGTGCCCAGCTCACACCTAGACTGCATGTTGGGGCAGGTGGAGGGCAGGGGTCAGCCTGGCGAAAGGCACCTTTGGGAGACGGGCAGGTGGCCAAGGGCCGGGGTGGGGATGAGGATGGGCACGGGCAGGCAAGCCACACTCCACCCCATGCTCACAAGTGCTCCCCTCTATGCCCTGCAGGTTGTCTGGGCAATCAACAAGGTGCTCCTGAGTCAGCTGGTGCATGTCGGGGACCTGGGTGACACCATCCGGGGATTTCAGGAACTGGGCTTCCCCAACTGCTTTGGGGCCCTGAATGACATCCACATCACCAACCGGGCCCCTGAGCACAGCCACAGGGCCTATGTGAATCACAAGGGTACCACTCAGTGGTCCTGCAGGCCCTGGTTGACGCCAACAGCCAGTTCCAGGACATCTATGTGGGCTGGTCCGGCCGCACCCATGACGTGAGGGTCTTCAGTAACTCAGGGCTGGGATGTTGTATGGCTTAGGGGACCTTCATGCCCTGGTGGGAGCTTCCCATCGGAGACACGACGATGCTACCCTGCATCATGGAAGATGCAGCCTACCCCATGCAGACATGGATGACGTGGCCATACACCAGGCACACCCAGCCAAGCCAGGACTTTTTTAATGACTGGATGAACCGAGCCCAGAGCACCATCAAGCAGGGGTTCGGCTGCCTCAGGGGGTGTTTTAGATGCCTCTACACCAGGCTGGAGGTGGGCCTCACCAATGTCCCAGAGGTGGTTGGGGCCTGCTGCACCCTCCATAACCTGGTGGAGGCAAAACACGAACCCTATATGCAGAGGTGGGCCACCGAGGTGGGGCGTGAGTACAAACAGCCCCCTGCTGCCCTGTGCCACCAGGCTCAGCAGGACGGGGTGCGTGTAAGGGAGGCCCTGCAACAGGTCTTTGAGCGGGGACCACAGTAACCGACCCCCACGCTGCGTGCTCCCCCCCCACACACACCCTGAACACACACTCCCCCCCCCCACCTGCACTCTGCACACACACGCACATCCACCAGCACCCATGTACAGGGGGCACAGGTTAAACCATAAAAATAAACTATTTACTTTGAAAAAACTGTGCCCCTCATTTTCTAGGGGGAACTATATATGTGGGGGGGGGAGGGTAAGTGGGGACGGGAGCTGCGGGTGTGGGAGTGACCCATGATGGAGCAGTAGCAGGGGCCAGGTGGCCAACCACAGCCTGGGTGAGGCCGTCCAAGTTGGACCCCACCCAATCCTATGCCTGCCGCTCCATGGCAAGCCACTCCTGCATGATGCCCGACAGCTCCCTATGGCAGAGCAAGCAAATGTTACGTTAACAAGGATGGGAAGGTCATCTTATCTTAGTTTTATTGCATCTGAATGGAAACCTATGGTTGAGACAAGCACACTCTGTTGAAGGAGTTGCCAGTTCATACCATTTGAGGTAAATAAAAGTAGTTTGATGACACTTTTTTTAGGGGCGTATTAGCAGCCCTATATTTCAATTTGTTCCAACACATGTCCTGCTAATATTTTAGTAGGACATGGAGATGGCATTCTGCTTCTCTTCCTGTGTCATACTGTAGGATATTTCTGCGAGCTGGTAAAGCTCTGCTGTGTTCCCCCCGAGTGATAATATTGATATGTGTTTGGGGATGAAATGTGCAATACAACTGAAAAGTATTAGGACCTCACTCACTTCTTCATTTCTCCTGTTTTATGCTGGTCTAACTAGCTGGTTTAAAACTGGAGTAACACAGGGCATTTCTATACAGCAACAGGGGGACTGTGAGTTCCAAATCAGAGAGATTGCCCCTGTGTTTAACCTCTGTGGCCAAGAAATTCTCTAGAGCTTCCTGGTCCCTTGGCCGTCACATCTGGACTGGAGACACATCTCTGTTCTTCTGATCAGGGTATCTGCAGGCTGAACAGTTCCTTGTCTTTACTGTATTATTTTCAACAGAGCAAGGCTGCCGAAGAAGACTGGCTTGCTTTATCTTCAGAGACTGCCCAGTTACAGCAAATCTATTTAATTCTTAAGATAAAAGCACTACTGGGAAAACACATTAAAATTAATGAAAGAGCCTACAAACATGTTACTAAATTTGTCAGAGATCACCCTGACCCCAACATAGACTCTTGCAGCAGGTGTCCTTTATCACTTCACCCAAGTGGTTTCCTTGTGGGTTCAAGGACATCATAGCTTCACCTCAGAATGAACACTGTTCTGTGCCCTCAGTAGGCCCAGCCTTTCCAATCTTTCCCAAACTTCACCAGGGGTACTTTGAAAGGGGTGATTCCAAGAGGAATGCCATTATAATCTCATCCACTTAATAGTGTCTCATCTGCAAAAGACAGCCACCTAGCATCTACAAAGGCATTGGGAAAAATTAAACTATTGAGCAGGACAGTGACATTATTTCTAAGCTATACACAGTGTTAACGAAAACAACGCAATTAAAGAGTCCTAAAGTTTGTAAAACAGCAGATTTTTAAGATATTACTTATACAAAAATGCAATTTATCTTTTGGAAGGTGTTTGCCATCACACATTTGTTATCTCAAAATTTTGTGCAGTAAAGATAACAGAAAACCAAACCCAGGGAAGGCATGAATGATTGCTTTGATGAAGTTAAAATAAATTATTATAGTGTGGAGAAGTCTTTGAAAACAGTCAAGAAATCAAAAACTATAACATATCTTTAATCCTGATTCTTTTTCACTTAGTAAAACCAGATAGTCTCAGCAGGCATTTTACACTCAGGCACCTTTTCACATTGTGATTCAGGAAAAAGGAGAAATTCTGATAGTAAGTTAGGTCTGGACAATAATAGATAGTGAGTGGATGTGAGATACGTAAATCACTGTAATGACTAAGATTAGGACCATTTCCAAAGCCAATATGTTGTGTAGGTTTGCTTTTTAAAATGGATACCATAGCAACATTTTATAGGTAAATAATGCAGACATAAGAGATCTAAAGTAAGTTGTAAAGGAGAAAGTAATTCCTACAAATGAAAAAGTAATACAGTAGTCTCTGGCCTAGATACGATATAAAACGGTAACTGTTCTCACATTTGTTAAAGTGAGTAATGGGGACTCTCCTTCAATGTATTCTAGGTGACAGAAAGCACACTAGGCAACATTATTAACACAACATCAGAAAAGGTAGTTCAGATCAGAAGATAACTTCCATTTCTCTGCAACCTTGAAATTAATCTTCTGGTAATCACAAACCAATATCTAGCACAGTACTGCCATTTGGGAGTTGGCTAATGTCAGTGACTAATCACCCATTTTTCATTACACCTGTCCTGGAACTCTGAATTCAGTTTATTTATTTAACTATAGTAAAATGCATAAAGGAGATAACAGTTTTGAACCATCACCATCAAAATTGTGTTGTCAGGTAAGACTTTGTAATACGTTCATTTCAAAAGAAGAAGAAAGGGGGGTTTAAGCTCTAAATTCTTGAAGTCCGTGTTTTAAAAATGAGCTCTCCATCAAGATTCAGACTTGGGTCTTGGATGACATAGACATCTGGGAAGGGCAGCAAGAATAGATCCGGAGGAAAAATAGTGAATGAAACACCAGGATTTCAGAAAGTGAAGTAGAATTTAAACTAAAGAAGGACTGAAGGAGCAGGTAGAAGGCACGAGGGGTTAGGTGGAAAGGGTGTGTTACAGGGCTAGTTATTGGTGATGGAACAGGGACTAGATTCAATGCTGTTAAGAAGTAGAAAGAAACAATCTCTCTGTCTTCAATAGACCCATGACTCCTCAACATCAGTGACACCTAAGGTGGTTGTTGGGTGTCTGAGGAAAAAGTGGGACTTGGGAGCTGGGGAACTGCCCTGTGACCATTGGTGATGACAGCACCCTCCTGAAAGTTTAAATTTGAGGCAAGATACCAGCTAGGAGGATTAAAGTTCTTTGTCATGCAACACAAGGGGAATATTTTGTCCCTCTTCTCCTCACAGCTATGCTTTCCATCAGGTATTATTGTCATTCCAATGATAAGGTGCTTGTCACAAGGTAGAAAAGTACTCCACAACCTTCTGTGCACACAGAATTTGACTTGGACCCCTGTTGTTGTTTTAAAAAAGCCCCAAGAAAAGGGATTTTAATTCTGCTGCTGGGAGCTTTAATATTCTTTCCTGGCTCCTGGGAAGTTTGAAAATATTGAAAAATGGCTTTTCATTCATGCAGTTAGATGTTGCCAACACCTTTTGTGGAGAAACCCCATTTACACTAGCAGAGATTTGTGCTTAATGACTAATGCCCTGATCCTGCAAAAAACTACTACATACACAATTTTAGGTGTCCAAGTGATAATGTAGTCAATGGGTCTGCTAAATGTCTTTAGGACTTTGCAACTTTAGGGTGTGATATGGTATGACTTTCAAAGAAGTCCATTACATTCTGAAGATGTTTCTAACATAAATTTGCTTCTGCTCTTGTGTGTTGTATTCTTTATGGTGCAATGAATGTCAAAAATACCACCACTGATGTCATTTTTAAAAAAAATAACCATGCTATTTATTTTTTTCCTCCTATTCTGTTATAAAGCCATCTCCTGGTCTCTTTTAATGGTTGTAGTTCATAACCAATATAGTATACAAGTTGGCCCTAAGAATACAAAATACCATCCTAAGAAGTCATATAATAAGGTTGCTGTAAGTTTTGAAATTTTTAGCAGGTACAACTCTATTTCATTAGGAGATAAGGCACTGTGCTCAAGTGAAAAGTTAGCAAAATCTCTTTCTTTTCCAAGGAAAATATCTATTATGGGGCACCTATAGCATAGTTCTCTGTTGTTAAGCGCAGTAAGAGATAAATGTATTACTGATTTCTTTTTTCATTAACAATGTTCTTATCCTGGCTACTACTATTTCATCCATGGGCTCTGAAAAGGAGAATATTATAGTTCATTAATTTCTAAAAGCTGAAAATACTTTTAATTGATCTCTGCTGGCCAAGATCATTTCAATTTTTAAAGACAATGTATAGCACCTCCTATACAGTGCCTACCCTAAGGTTGTGTCTAGACTAGCCCTAAACTTCGAAGGGGGCCTGGTAATTAGGGTGTCGGGAGATTGCTAATGAAGTGCTGCAGTGCATATGCAGCACTTCGTTAGGCTAGATCTCCCCCGTGGCAACTTCAAAGTGTCAAACTTGAAAGTGCTGGTGTGCGTGTAGCTGCAGGTCAGCTGCGGGTAGTTCAAAGTGCCCACGCTCCTTCCAAGTCCCTTCACTCCTCAGTAAAGGGACTTTGAGGTAGCAGGGGGACTTCAAAGTACCCACGGCAGACCCACGGCTACACACAAGCCGGCACTTTGAAGTTTCACACTTCAAAGTTGCTATGTGGGAGATTTAGCCTAATGAAGTGCTGCATATACACCGCAGCACTTCATCAGTAATCTCCCCACACCCTAATTACCAGGCCCCCTTCCAAGTTGATGGCTAGTCTAGACACAGTCTAAGAGATTGGTTTAGAACTAGCCCATGCACAATCTCCACTATAATAATGTTCTGAGATGTTAATGGAAGACTATTACATTTTATTTAATGCTTCTTATGATCATCCATAACAAACTGAAATAAATGATGTTACTAGAGCTAGGCAGTTACAGTAGCTTTCTGTCTATATTTCAAGTGCAGTGTATATTTAAACTGCTTAGCCTTTACTAATTAGCAATATATTTTATAGCTTTCATCATGAAATAGATAAATCATAGAAGGAAGGGGAAAGACCCACTAACATTAATTTTGAAAATGACACAAATAACATAGATGTCAGGTGTGATGTTGTCACAGTAACCACAAGCTGCTGAAATGAAAAAATACAACAGATGCAGAATACTGATGAAAAGAAACTTGTTTTAAAATTACCTCTGAAAAACTACATTAAACAAATGTTGAGTCCACAAAATCAAACACATAAATGAGTTGTCAGAATTCGTGGCCTGACCTACCTTAATTTGCCTCTCCCATTGTGCACACTTCTACAGTCACTAATTGTATGATCACATCCTATTTTCTTTCCACAAGACCACTGCTTTATAGAGTGCATAGTGTGAACAGTGCACAGGGAATTAATTAATTCGGTGCATGGAGAGATACTCATGTTTCTTTTGATCATCCTCATTCAATGTATGGTCTCAGACCTTATTTAATGCACATTGTTCTACCCTGCACTGAATATAAAAAAGCATTGCTTTCCTGAATGAGGGTTTTTGTTTTGTTTTTCTCTTGTGAACCAGCCAGTAGAGGGAGGTGGACAGCAGAAAAAATGCTAGATAGTCAGGAATCTGGGGCTGTATTCCGGGATGTGAGGGGAGGGATGTGCTCTCGTGTTTATGTACATTTCTCCACCTGGTACCCTCAGCCTTTCTCTGTTCCCTGTTGCTCCTTTTCACCACTTGCTCTAGCTCTTGTTCCTGACCTCTGAGCTAACTATCCCTGCCCTGGCACATGCGCTTCTCTCACCCCTCCTCCTTCCCAGCTCCTACCCACTTCTCATCCCTCACCTCATCCTCCCATCCATACCCCCACCTGCTCCTGTCTCCCTCCTTCTTTGGCTTCTGCAGCTCCCTTATCCCTCAGTTTGACACTCTGCATTCTCCTTCTCCATGCTGCAGAAGAGCGAATCTCCCTGTGGTCAGCGTCTATGTCCTGTATTGTGGCTCAGCATGTCTGTCAGGAGTACAGGAAAAGTCCTTCTCAGCCCCTCCAGACCTGCAATGGAGCACAGTAAGTCACTCAGGGGTTGTAGTACCCACACCTTCCACTCACAACTTGCAGACAGACTCTTCAGAGAAATCTGGCTGAGAGATAACAAAGCTCTGCTGAACTTATGCTGGTATTTTGTCACATTATAGCTTATCCAAAGAATAGCCAATATTCATGGGGCATCATAAGAGGCATCCTTGATGTAAAAGCCACCCTCCTGCCCAATTTCAAATCCCTGCTTTGAAGCATGTGGACTCTAAAGCTTCCCAAGGCAAAAGTGGTCAGGAGATATTTAACATTGAGAAACAGCGTATTTGGCCCTAGCTTTGTCCTCAGAAAACAACAGAACTGTTTTTCCTTGAACTTTGCCTCTCAAAATGTTCAGCCTGTGGCAGACATCCAGGGATGAAAATATAAGCCCAAACAATTCAATTTTGACACATTGATGAGGAACTGAAAACAAAATCTTATAAGGAAAAGCATTATGAAGTCTTAACTGAAAATGGTAATACCAGGCCTGCCTATAATAATTAATGAGCATAAAGATAATAAAATACTATCAGGGAGTCTGTTTCAGAACACAATACATTCAATGGAACTAGAAGCATAACTTTTTTAAAAAATGCGTATTATAAATATTCATTACCCTGGGGGATGGGGGAGTAGGAGTGAATTTTCTATCAACCTCAGTGTGCACTGCATCAGGATCTAGAATACTTATATGCGCCAGCATTTAAGGCACCAGCATAACACCAGTTAAGCAACTTACTGCAGATGTTCTGAACAAATATTGAAAGTTTCCTGCACAGATGCACTGCAAACTAAAATTAGATTCATTCGTATAGGTCACATCACCTTCTTACCACAGAATGGTAAGACTAGGACAAGTGTTTGTTCTGGTGCTGTCACATGATGTAGATTCGTTGGTGGCAAAAATCCCAGTGCGGACAAACCCAGTGGTGAAATACTACCAGAAACATCTAGACATGATAGCCGTGTCTACACGTGCACGCTACTTCGAAGTAGCGGCACTAACTTCGAAATAGAGCCCGTCATGGCTACATGAGTCGGGCGCTATTTCAAAGTTAACTTCAACGTTAGGCGGCGAGACGTCGAAGTCGCTAACCCCATGAGGGGATAGGAATAGCGCCCTACTTCGACGTTCAAAGTCGAAGTAGGGAACGTGTAGTCGTTGCGCGTCCCGCAACGTCGAAATTGCGGGGTCCTCCATGAGGGCCATCAGCTGAGGGGTTGAGAGACGCTGTCTGCAGCCCCTCAGCTCAATGGTGGCCGCGTGGAGCGGCCCCTTAAAGGTCCCCTCCCCCTCCCTTCCTGTGCAGGAAGCTGAGGGAACGTGCAGGCGGCAGCCCAGACACGCAGCCAGCCTGCACGTCCCTCAGCCACCCAGAACAGGGCCAGCACCTGCCATGGCTGCCCAGCAGCCCCCCCCAGCGCCCCCAGGGGACCCCCCCCAAGGGGAGCCAGGGCAGCCAGCCCAGCCAGGCGGGCAGCCAGGCTGGCAAGCAGCAGCGGGGCCCCTCCTGGACGGAGGCCGAGCTGCAGGACCTGCTGGGGCTCTGGAGCGAGGAGGAGGTGCTCCAGGTAATGGGGAGCAAGAGGCGGAATGCGGATGCGTTCGCTCGGCTGGCCGATGGCCTGGCTGCCCGGGGTCACCCTGCCCATACTCCTGATCACATCAGGAGTAAGGTGAAGGAGCTGCGGCAGGGTTACTCCCGGGCCCGGGATGCGGCCGGCCGATCTGGGGACACCCCCGTCACTTGCCCCTTTTACAGGGAGCTCAGGGACATCCTGGGCCCCCGGCACACCTCCTCCCCTCCAGCCACCCTTGACACTTCGACCGACGAGCCCCAGCAGGCCCTGCAGCCGGAGTCCGCCCTGGAGGTAAGCCACGCACCCCGGGGTCCCCCCCTGGATCCCACCCCTGGGACATCGCGGCAGGAGGAGGAGGAGGAGGAGCGGGGGGGGGCTCCTCCTCCACAGAATCTGGGCTGCAGATCCTCCTCCTGCCATCCCGGAGCAGCAGCCGGACCTCCGCCCCCCGGGGATCTCCAGACCATGGGAGTGGACCGACAGGTATGTACCCCCCTCTGGTGTACACCCCTGGGCTTGAGGGGCAGGGGGTAATAGATATGTGTCCAGGGCCCCCCACATGCTCACACGGCCATGGCCCCAAGGACAGCAGGGCCATGTCCCTCACAGCAGCGCATCAGCCCCTGCCCGCCCCCCACCCCGCACGACAGTGCCATGCCCCATCCCCGGGCCAGGGGGGAGCGGAACCTCGAGGGGCCCCCGGGAGGAGGGGCTGGGACACCCCACAGCAGCAGCAGCAGCAACAGCAGCAGCAGCAGCATGTGACGGAGTGGGGGGAGTGCAAAAGGGAGACTCAGGCTAGATATGAGCAACAAGAGCCAAATAGCTCCCAGGGGCAAAGGATGATCCTGGGGCTACAGCTGGCAGGTGACACCTCTGCCCTGAACAAAGAGGAGGGAGGAGCCGAGCTAGCTTGGAATTGGGGGGGGGGCGGGGGCCACAGGTAGAGACTAGGGGAAGGGAGAGCTGGAAGGCAGCCGGCCTGAGGAGGGGGAAAGCTGCATCCCAGAGGGGCACCCCTTGGGGTCTTCTCCCCATGACGGGTTGGAAGGACTGTCTCTTCTGACAGCTGGTACTGTCACTCCTGGGAGAAACTGGGCATCTGTGGCCTAAGAAACCTCTCCTGCTCTCAGACCCTGCTGTGTGAAGTGAGAGTCGCTCCCACCAGGGGATGGGGTGCAGTGCAGGGGGACCCCTGAACCCCATCCATCACAGCAGCATCTCCTGGGGACGGGGATGGGGAACCGGCAGCACAGGGCTTGGGGGACAAAGGCCACGGCTCGGGGCCCACACTAACGCCTGTCTCCATTCTTCTTCCCCCCCTCCTCTCCTGTGTCCCGCAACTGCACCATCAGAAGGACCGGAAGAGAGCGCCAGCGAGGCATCAGTGGTCCCGGAGAGCCCTCCAGGGCCATCGCTCCAGGCAAGCCCCTCGGCCGAGGACCGACCGGCCCCACAGCGGGCTAGACGGCGGAACCCGCGCCACCACCAGCCGACGGCGACGGACCCCCAGCTGCTGGCCATCCACCGTCGGCAGCTGGAGGTCACGGAGCAGCACCTGCAGCTGCAGGAGCGGGCGCTGGCCTGGCGCCAAGAGGCATGGGGGTCCTACATGGAGACTTTCAACCGCCTGGTGGACTACCTGGCCCCCCATGCCGCGCTGACCGCTGCAGCGCCCGATGTGCCTGCTCCACCTACCGCACCACCAGCTGCTTCGCCCGTCGCCGTCCCGTCCGCCGTCGCCCCGCCACCCACTGCCGAGGGCCGGAGCGCCGAGGGACCCCTGGCGCCAGCTGAGACTCGCCGGGCATATCTTCCGGTCCGCCCCGCCCCCAGCCAGCCCCGGACAGGGCTGCGGCCGCGGCAGGGCTCCCGGCCACCCACGCCCAGTGCCGGACTTTAGGGGCCCGGGACGTGGCCCCCGCCCTTGTATATAGTTGGCATTTATTATTTTGTGCCCCCCGTTTGCCCCGTCCCCCCCCATGTACATAGTTCTCCCCTTTATCCTCCCTGGTTTTCTTTTTATTACTGAGCACACTTTTTTATTACTATTGTTTTATTTGTACATATTACTTTGGTTCCACACATGTTGCATATAGTTTGTTCTTGTTTTATATTTATAGGTAAAAAAAAAAAGTTCTAAAAGAAAAAGCAGTTTAAGTTCAGCCACAAGTGCGTGCTGTCATTTGTCCAGGAAAAGTGGGAGTGGGGTGCGGTTGGGTGCTCCATGGTGGTGTGGGCGTTGGGGCAGGGAATGTGGTGGAGGAAGGGGCGGGCAGTGGGGGGCCTGGTAGAGTTCACCCCGCGGCCTCATCATCGAAGTGGGCCCGCAGGGCCTCTCGGACCTGGGTCCCTTCGAGGACCACCTGCCGACTGGGGGCAGTGGGTGGCTGCACGTCGGCCCTGCCGGCCTCCACAGCCCAGCCCTGGAAAAAGGCCTCCCCCTTGCTCTCCACCAAATTGTGCAGGGCGCAGCAGGCACCCACAATCAGGGGGATGTTGTTGGGGCCCGCATCCAGGCGGGTCAGGAGACATCTCCAGCGTCCCTTCAGGCTGCCAAATGAGCGCTCCACCACCTGGCGCGCATGGTTCAGGTGCTGGTTGAAGCGCTCCTGGCTAGCGGACAGATGGCCCATGTACGGGTGCATGAGCCAGGGCCGGAGGGGGTATGCCGCATCTGCGATGACGCAGAGGGGCATGGTGATTTCCCCCCGAGGGATCTCCCGCTGGGGGATGTAGGTCCCCGCCTCCAGCTGGCGGCACAGGCCCGAGTTCTGGAAAACACGGGCGTCGTGGGTGCTGCCAGGCCAGCCCACATAAATGTCCTGGAAACGTCCCCAGCTGTCCACCAAGGCCTGGAGGACGACAGAATGGTAGCCCTGGTGATTCATGTAGCGTCCTCCACTGTGATGTGGGGCGTGGATGGGGATGTGAGTCCTATCCAGAGCCCCGAAGCAACTGGGGAAGCCCAGGATGGCAAAGGCCGCAATGGTGGCAACTGGGTCCCCCAGCCTCACAAGCCTCTGCAGGAGCATGGCATTGATGGCACGCACAACCTGCAGGGAAAGTACATGGGAGAGCACCAATGAGGGGTGAGCAGGGTGTGCGTGGCCCTGCCCTGCCCTCCCCTCCCCTCCCCTGCCCTGCCCTACCCTCCCCCGCCCTCCCCTCCCCTCCTCTGCCCAGGCCCCCCTCCCCTGCCCTGCCCTCCCCCCGTGGGTTCTCTTACCTCCATGAGGACAGCCCCGACGGTGGCCTTGCCGACACCAAACTGCTGCCCCACGGATCGGTAGCTGTCGGGAGTGGCCAGCTTCCAGACAGCGATGCCGACCCGTTTCTCCACAGGGAGGGCACGCCGCATGGTGGTGTCCTGGTGCCTGAGTGCGGGGGTGAGCCACTGGCACAGCTCCATAAATGTCTGCCAGCTCATCCTGAAGTTCCTGAGCCAGCGGTCGTCGCCCCACTCCCCAAGCACCAGCCTCTCCCACCAGTCGGTGCTGGTGGGGTAGCTCCACAGCAGCCAGCGTGTGAAGCGGGGGGGGCGGGGTGCTGCAGGGTTGAGGGTTGAGCCCTGCTGCCCTGAGGGTAGCTCCTCCTCCGGTGTAGCAAGGAGGTGCTCAGCTGCCTCCTGCATGGCATGGAGCAGGGCAAGCCCTGCTCCTGCCGGGAGGGCTGGGTGGACCTCTGGCTGCTGCTGCTGCTGCTGCTGCTGCTGCTGCTGCTGCTGGGGGTCCATGACTGCGGCGCCCGGGGTCTGTGTGCCTATGGCTCCTCAGACCACGTGCTGTGCAGGCTGAGTGTGTCTGGCAGGGGCCCTTTAAGGGAGCGGCTAGCTGTTGCCCCGGAAGCGCTATTCCGCCTGTGACCCTGTCTGCAGCTGTGCCTGGCATCCCTATTTCGATGTGTGCTACTTTGGCGTGTAGACGTTCCCTTGCTGCGCCTATTTCGTTGTTGTGCTGCGTAACGTCGAAGTTGAACATCGACGTTGCCAGCCCTGGAGGACGTGTAGACGTTATTCATCCAAATAGCCTATTTCAATGTAGGCTTCATGTGTAGACGTAGCTGATAGCATTTTTGGCCTTTGTTACTTTATCTTTGCTGCCTAATCTCTGTAATTTTCCATTTCACTATTTTTCCAGAGGTTCTTTTGCAGGACTGGAACTGTTGGATCTATGTACCTATACTGATCCACAACCCACCGCTGCTACCAAAACCTAGTCTCATCATTCAGAAATGACTTCTGGGCCAAATTCTTCACTGTACTTCCTGGTTTTAAACCATGTTTGTGCTTCGTAGATTTTGAGCAGATATGGGGACCAGAATAGCCCTTACAGTAATAGAACAGTCCATGAGGCTAATTTAATTGACAGCAGATTCACCTAATTGACTGTGGACAGCTATGCAGCCCAGAACTCCCAGAGTACAAAGCATTTTCTCTTCTCTGCCACAGTCTGGCTCCTGGTGTTTATTTAAGAACTGAAGAGAACATGTCATGTTTCAAGTGTCATTCTCTTTATGAGTTTGACCTAACAAATCCACATAAGAGGTATGGTCTCTAATTGCTGTATTGGGTGCTGAAAATAACTGCAAAGTTATTAACTAGAGGAAAGCACTTCACACAAGTGCTCAGATTCAACCTGAATATCGGAACTGATGACTAGAAGTCACAGAATAATGTTGCCAATAATTTCCATTCAGCAGCATGCCTCCCTTTGAAGCACACAAACAATTATCAATATGAACAGGTTATCTGCTTTCTGTCATGGCTCATTTGGTTACTTAAAGATTCTGACACCTGGTCATGGATTTGTAACACTACCAACAAATGATATAATGCCATAAAATACTGGGAGCTTTCTAGCACAGATATATATTTTGTTGGATACACAGGGGTGTTCTTTAGATTGCAGTTTCATTTTAGTGGAAGGCAGCAGGTTGTGAAGCTGTCTAAATGTCATCAGTTAACTTTTTTTATTGACAAAAATTCCACTGAGAAACAATGCAGGTATTTTAAGACTAATTTTGAAAATAGCAAATGCCAGAGACAATATGTGGTATAGAGAATATGCTGTTATGAAAGCAGAACTAATCTGAGCTTGTTTAGCAGATAAAAAATGGACTGTGATAAGCATTCTTTGAAAACGACCACAGGGACAAACACATGCTGAGTGCATGGAAGCTTTAATACAAGATAGCTCCTTGGAAGCATAGCTCCTTTGTGGCAATTGCAAAATTAAAGAGATAATCCTTTAAACAAGAAGAAAGAAATTAATGGGCAAAGGAAGAGACCAGTAATTAGGGACCCTGTGTTCTATTTCAAACTATGCCACTGAATCAATATGTAACTTGAAACTCTTGGGCATGGATTGTCCTCTCTTGCACTAAGCACTGAAGGAAAGGGCCACAAAAGAGAGAATCCTCTCAAGGGTTGTTCTTCGGGAAAGTAGAGTTGCCCTTCCCCCATGGAATGAGCTGTTGGCCTACTCCACAAATCCTGAGCTGGGGAAGTGCCTACTGTAAGGGGAGCACCACAGGAAAAGCAATTCAGCCCTAACATACATTTTCTATTTAATCCTTGCAGAGCAGAATCCGCTGTTGGGCCTCCACACACCCATGCTACTAGTCTAACAGTTGCTTCCCTTTGCTCTTGGGTTCATTCCAGTTGCAGGGTATGGAAAATTTGGGAGAGATTGTACTATAGAGGCAGATGCATTCCTTGTCCTCACAGGAAAGGGAGAACCCAACATAGGATTTAGGAGTACTGGCTGGCTCCTGATTGCTTTGTGCCGCATTTCCAGGGCCTGCCCAACCATACAGGTGATCTAGGAGGTCGCCTAAGGTGCCAGAATTTGAGAGGAGCCAAATTACATGGAAGTGAATTATTTTTCTCTTATTAAAAAATACACTAATATGTTATCTCTTACAAACAAAAGCATCAAACATTGTACTTGTAAAACGGTGCATCATTCCTATGTCAGGAGTGGAGTTATATTATTTATTTCACATTAGCCGTGTCTACACGTGCACACTACTTCGAAGTAGCGGTGCCAACTTTGAAATAGCACCCGTCATGGCTACACGTGTTGGGTGCTATTTCGAAGTTAACTTCGACGTTAGGCGGCTAGACGTTGAAGTCTCTAACCTCATGAGGGGATGGGAAGAGTGCCCCGCTTCGACGTTCAACGTCAAAGTAGGGAAAGTGTAGATGATCCGCGTCCCGCAACATCGAAATAGAGGGGTCCTCCATGGTGGCCATCAGCTGAGGGGTTGAGAGATGATCTCTCTCCAGCCCCTGTGGGGCTCTATGGTCACCGTGTGCAGCAGCTGTTAGCCCAGGGCTTCTGGCTGCTGCTGCTGTAGCTGGGGATCCATGCTGCATGCACAGGGTCTGCAACTAGCTGTCAGCTCTGTGTATCTTGTGCTGTTTAGTGCAAGTGTGTCTGGGAGGGGCCCTTTAAGGGAGCGGCTTGCTGTTTAGTCCACCCTGCGACCCTGTCTGCAGCTGTTCCTGGCACCCTTATTTCGATGTGTGCTACTTTGGCATGTAGAGGTTCCCTCGCAGCGCCTATTTCGATGTGGTGCTGCCCAACGTCGACGTTCAACGTCGACGTTGCCAGCCCTGGAGGACGTGTAGACGCTATTCATAAGCTATTTCGATGTAGTGTGCACGTGTAGACGTAGCCATTGTGACGCATGGTTGTGTATGTAAATACTGTTAAAATGTGTCACAACATAGGTTCAAAAGACAGCCACTGAGGTGAAGGGTTTGGCAGTTCAGCCAGCCACTCTCAGTAGCCCAGTATTGACCGGTCTTACAGTTGACTCTGATGCTAACTGCTTAGTGAAGGCAGCTCAGTAATGTACAACAGCTGTTCTACTGTGCTGGCCTTGAAAAACTTGGCAAGGCATTTTAGCAAGATTGTAAAAGGAGAATATTTTCCTAACCACCTACACAATTTCAACAGTATGTGTGTGTTTCAAGTGAGGCACACACTTGAGCATCTTGCTGAATTAGGCCTAAAAGTGGTGATATTGGGGAAATAGTAAAACTGACTATTTGAAAAAAGCCAACATTTTTAGGCTGGAACACCTAAAGTTAGACTCCTAAGTCCATGTAGAAGCACCTTAGTAAAAATGACTTTATTTTCAGCAATGTGATGGACATTCATTTCCCTCTCTTTCATTGAAAGCCAGAGTGGCCTCTTAGCTGCCAACTATAAGGATGCTCTCTGTCTCCTAAAAGTTGTTTATTAATTCAAGTGGCTAACATTAGTTCAAAGTTACCAACTCTGGCTGTTACACTGAAACATTTTATAATTTATATTGCTGGTGTCTTTAATTAAAATCTAAATGCAATCAAAAATCAAAGCACACTACAACAGAGAACCATCAGGTTCACACAAGGTATTATTAAAGTGCTTTCAAATAGCATTGCAAAATGCCATCTCACAAAATGTCAAACTCATTTTTAAGGAAGATATTAATATCCTGTGAGACTTGAATAATATGCATTTGTAGCTGATTAATGAAACAGATTCCTCCCACTAACACACACAATACGCTAAAGTCACATAAAAGCTAAAATAATATCTTTGTAATAGTGAAATAGATTTTCTTTATTAAGTTTTTCTGCCTTCCATATGCAAGTCAATTATTTCTAAAATGCTGGAGATTTTGAATGTATCTGGGCTTCTAATACAAGACAATTCCATATATCCTGTCCTTTTATGATTCAGACTCTCCACATGGTGAATTTCAGTATCTCAAATAGATCTGGGTTAATATATATATTGTATGAAATGTTAACCAGGTTTGCAGGATTTTATCTTGAAGCTTATATTCTTTCCAGCTGCAGTCCATGCTGATTCTTTTCTTCACTTTCTTTATTTCCAATTGAAATCCTGGCTAAGATTACAAGGCCTAATGCTTAAAACCCAGTCTTCTGAGCCTAGGAAGTACTACGCTAATACAAAGCTTACGGCAAAACTAGATATGGCCCAATTTTGAAAAAAAATACATATGAGTCATTTTAGTTACATTAGCAACTCTGATTAATTCAGTGGGATTACTTCCATGAGTAGAGTTACTCAAACATTTAAGTGTCTGCACTAGTAAGCCACAGTTTATTCAAAAGCCATTGGCTAATGTCTGCCTTCATAATAGTGTGCACCATTTCTGTTTACTTGATGCAAAGTAATGTGTATATAGCTGAATGTCAAGACAGGATTTGGTCCGGATAAATCCAAATGACCATGCTCACATCAATACCACATGAGGTAAAACCAGCTTAATTGAAATCACAGTCAGGTACTGTATGTTTAGGTGTCTCTTATAGTAAAATATTTGCATTATTTATTTAATCTACTGTTCTGTTAGTCTTGTGAATTAACTCAAAAAGCAGTGTTTATACAACTCTTCCTTACTCCATCTGAAGTCTTGACAAAAGTGAAACAGCCAGAAACACTGGTCAATCAATCCTATGACTGCTTTCTTTATAAGTACCATCTTGTATAGTTTATACCTTTTAAAATGTTATAGCTCAGTAATTAGACACTATATAGGAGGACTTTTGTTTGTCTGCTAGGTTTGCTCTGCAATTTGTCTTCACAGTCTGCCTGCCATATAAGCTACTCAACGTTTCAATGGAATGTACATATTTTTTTCATTCCAGAAAGAACCAAGACAGGAGTTGTTTACTGAATAAGCCCCATATACTTCATAACACCCCAAATCTTACACCCAAAGGATGCTTAGGGTTTCTTTGGATGACTTGCTTCAAAGCCATACTTAAACCAAACTCAAAGATGTTAAATAAACTACTGTGAAAAGTAATGATCTGCCAACTGATTTATATTGCCTGTTTCACGTACTTGTTATTACAAACTGACTAAACAGTACTATGTTACCCGCAATCAGGGCTTCTAATGGACACTGTGATAAGAAAGACAAAGGGTGCATCTACACGTGCATTCCTCTTTTGAAAGAGGTATGCAAATGAGGTATAAATTTGCATATTCGACACCATATTCAAAAAGAGAGCCAGTGTAGATGCTGCTCTTTTGAAAGTAAACCCATCTTTGAAAGAATCCTTCTTTTCTTTATTTAATGGGAAGAAGGATTCTTTTGAAGAAGGGGTTTACTTTCGAAAGAGCAGCATCTGCACTGGCTTTCTTCTTTTGAAAGAAGCTCTTTCAAAATTAGAAAATGTAAATGAGGTGTCAAATATGCACATTTATACCTCATTTGCATTTTCAAATTACCTCATTTGCATACCTGTTTCAAAAGAGGAGTGCAAGTGTAGACACACCCAAAATAAGACTACTGGGGGAGTGCGAGAAAGATGCACTGCTGCCCAGGCATATTCTACAGCAGCTGATGGACAAATCCTTTTAAATTATGACCTTTTGGCTCCCCAACAATAATCTTAAAAAAATTATTTTGCAAAAGCCATTTGATATAATCACAAGGATGGCAAAGATAACCGTCAGAGCTTAGTAACTTTTATCAGATGCTAATACAGGTTCAACCTCTAAAACCCATGACTGTCTGATCTGGCAACATCAATGGTTCAGCAGGAACTCCTGGTGATCAGGAGTCGGGGGACAGGGGGACCTGGGTCTGGAGTCCTGCCGGACTGGTGGTAACAGGCCTGGCTGGCCAGCAGTCCAACCAGGACCAGCAGCAACAGGGCAGGATGGACAGAAGCCTGGGCAGGATCAGTGGTGGCAGGGCTGGCTGGCCAGGAGTCTAGGTGGCTGCAGTCCCGGTAGCATAGCCTGGGTGCTGGCAGGCCCAGCAGCCTACATGGGCCTCTCAACAGCTGGCTGGGCAGCTCAAGCAGGGCAGTGACTGTGAGCCTGGCCAGGACAGGAAGCAGAGCTAGCTGGGTGGCTGGCCACTGGGGCCTGGAGCAGAGTCAGGCAGGGGGTTGGAAACTAGGACCAGCATGGAGGCAGTAGCAGCTGGGGCCTGGAGTGCAGTCGGGCAGGGGGAGCCAGATGTGACCTCCCCTTGTCCGGCAAACTCCCTCCTTTGAGACCAATTAGGTCCTGAAGGTGCTAGGCTGGGGACGTCCAACCTGTACAGTCTCCAGCAATGAGCTCCAAGGTAGATCATTCACTATGACCCTCTCTCATGCTAACACTAGTCCAGATTGGGAATGCAAAAATTAATAAATCCCAACCTACCCATTTCTCTGTCAAATGAGTGCTTGGGAGCATGAAAATTAACCTTCAAGGCGGCAGGCGAGAGGACACAGCAACTGCTGGCTACTACAACCTGAGCTGGAGCTTCAACTTCATGCACAGCCATTTTCTGATTCAAATTCTAGGCTGATCACACTTTGTTCAACAACTGAGAAGAGATGTGAAGTACAGTAACTGACAGTCACATTAGAGGAAGGAAAATGAGCTTGCTGGGGAGGAGTAGGTAGATCTCAGCTTCCATATTGAGTTTATGTCCAATCTAATTCTTGAGTTACTGGATTTATGTATAAAAGATAAGTCAATGTATAGTGTATTGAGAAAAGCATCAATACAACTGTCCTTAATTAATCTTAAAGAATGACTTTTGGCTATAAGGTTGGAGAACTAAGACATGTTTCTAGTGTGTATTAATGCCAGTTTAGTTAAAGTAGAATATATTTACCGATCTACATATCTTAGGCCGTGTCTACACTAGCCAAAAACTTCAAAATGGCCATGCAAATGGCCATTTTGAAGTTTACTAATGAAGCGCTGACATACATATTCAGCACCTCATTAGCATGTGGGCGGCCGTGGCACTTCGAAATTGATGTGGCTTACCGCCGCATGGCTCGTCCAGACGGGGCTCCTTTTCAAAAGGACCCCGCCTACTTCGAAGTCCCCTTATTCCCATCTGTTCATAGGAATAAGGGGACTTCGAAGTAGGCGGGGTCCTTTTGAAAAGGAGCCCCGTCTGGACAAGCCACGTGGTGGTGAGCTGCATCAATTTTGAAGTGCTGCAGCTGCCCGCATGCTGACAAGGCGCTGACTATGTATTTCAGCGCTTCATTAGTAAACTTCAAAATGGCCATTTGCATGGCCATTTCGAAGTTTTTGACAAGTGTAGACACAGCCTTAGTTTGTGTCTACACTTGGCCAAAATTTCTAAAGGACCATGCTAATGACCAAATCAGAGAATACTAATGAGGCACTGAAATGAATATTCAGTGCCTCTTTAGCATGCTGCCAGCTGCAGCACTTTGAAAGTGCTGCATTTTGATCACACTTGGTTCATCTACACAGGGCCCTTTCCAAAAGGAATAAACTGATAGGAATAAAGGGATTTCAATGTTTGCGGGGTCCTTTTGGAAGAGGCCCTGTGTATATAAGCCATGCACGATCGAAACGTGGCACTTTCAAAGTGCCATGGATGACAGCATGCTAATGAGGTTTGGAATATTCATATTTTCTGGTTTGGCCCTTTCGAAATTTTGGCCAAATGTAGACACTGCCTTAGTGTTCTTATTTTCCTTGGCTATTGCTTTAAAATGGCTGCATGGGAGTGGGCCCTAGAACTAGACTCGGAAAATATTTTTCTGTATCTAAGAGGTCAGTAATATGTTGACAATGTGTTTATTACTGTGGTTTGGAAATCAATAATAAAAATGTAAAGAAAGCAAAGCCATAGCGAGCCAAGTATTTTGTTACTCAAGGAAGAGTATAAGATATTTTCATGAATGAAAAGCTGTCTTTCATAGTAGAAGCACAAAATAATCTTAATCTTCAATTGCCTGTATTGCATAGTGCAAAATGGAAGAGAAAGTCAAAAAGCATCCTAAAACATTAATTTCCAAAATTCTGGCCTTCTTTAATCTTCTAATATAGTTTGAACAATACAGTTTCATTCTAGTAAAACAAGATTGTTTTTTACTAGCAACTAAAAACATAGACTACTTATATTGTACAAACTACTTCACATTTAAATTACATTCACTTTTCCAGTAATTCCATAGAGATGGACACCAGTGAATGTTTGAACATGATAGTCAGGTTGTGACAGTTGGAAAATCAAATAAGCATGTAAAAGGTGCATATTCAAGCCTTAATGCTTACCTGAATATCTGATATTGAAAATGGGAAAATGGACATCCTAAGTTGTCTGTGGCTTCCAGCCCTGAAAGTTGTTCCCCAGCATGCATCCTGTGGAAATTGTGTAGGCAGATCAGGAAACATTCAGTAGAACAGTTCTCAGGATACACATGTATTATTTTGATCCATTAATCCTTTCCCTTTAACTCAGAGTGTATGAGAATCTGAAAGAATAATTTATGAGCCAGACACTAAATTGCTTGGAGAAAAAGTAGGCTTACTGTAAAATCTGTTTGCATAAAGAATAACTGTATATCTGAACTCATGATTATGCCTGAGCTCCTGCCTGCCTTTTAGAAAAAAGTGTCCACAAAACTGGTTCTTATCTCACTCTCCCACAATTAAGATTCTGTAGGTATAAATACTCGCTGTTGTTTGGTAACAGCTTGCAAAGATTAATTTGAAAGGAAACCACTGCATGCTATGGGGCATGGCCTCAGCTTATGGACAAAGTTATTTTATCAAAAGATTACATGAAAACACATTATGGCACATTTCAGTGAAATCTCCTCCAAAGTGATTTTTCTCAGCTGCTGAGCTCATCAAGGTGGAAATGGGTTTCAAACACCCTGACATTGTAAGATTGTTGTTGAAAAGGCACAATACACATCCTCTTTGGTGTGTTGTAGGTCACATGCTGCAGGATCCTGAATTTCAGGCGGAGGTGCTTTTGGGAGGCTGTTGGAGACGGGGTGGAGTGAGTACAACCCTTCTCTAATATCTGAGGTGAATCTGAACCAAACCAAGCCCATGGTGGAATCCAGGCAGGAATATACTCTTTTGTGTGGTTTGTTGTGTGCCAGCAACTAAGGAATTATAGAATCATAGAATACTAGGACTGGAAGGGACCTGGAGACGTCATCGAGTCCAGCCCCCTGCCATCAGGGCAGGACCAAGTACTGTTTAGACCACCCCGATAGACATTTATCTAACCTGTTCTTACATATCTCCAGAGATGGAGATTCCAAAACCTCCCTAGGCAATTTATTCCAGTGTTTGACTACCCTGACAGTTAGGAACTTTTTCCTAATGTCCAACTTAAACCTCCCTTGCTCCAGTTTAAGCACATTGCTTCTTGTTCTATCATCAAAGGCCAAGAAGAACAAGTTTTCTCCCTCTGCGTTATGACACCCTTTTACTTACCTGAAAACTGCTATCATGTCCCCCCTCAATCTTCTGTTTTCCAAGCCCAATTCTTTCAGCTTTCCTTCATAGGTCATGTTCTTTAGACCTTTGGTCATTATTGTTGCTCTTTTCTATTTCTCCTTTCCAATTTTTCCACATCTTTTTTGAAATGTGGTGCCCAGAACTGGACACAATACTCCAACTGAGGCCTAACCAGTATAGAGTAGAGCGGGAGAATGACTTCTCGTGTCTTGCTCACAACACACCTGTTAATGCATCCCAGAATCAAGACTGCTTTTTTTGCAACAGCCACACACTGTTGACTCATATTTAGCTTGTATAGCCCTGAGATCCCTTTCTGCCATGCTTCTTCCTAGACAGTCACTTCCCATTCTGTATGTGTGAAACTGATTGTTCCTTCCCAAATGGAGCATTTTGCATTTGTCTTTATTAAACTTCATCCTGTTTACCTCAGACCATTTTTCCAATTTATCTAGATAATTTTGACTTATGACCCTATCCTCCAAAGCAGGTAAAACCCCTCCCAGCTCCGTATCGTCTGCAAACTTAAGAAGCATACTTTTTATGCCAATATCTAAATCATTGACAAAGTTGTTGAACAGAACCAGTCGCAAAACAGACCCCTGCAAAACCCCACTTGTTATACCTTTCCAGAAGGATTGAGAACCATTAATAACTAATCTCTAAGTATGGTTATCAAGCTAGTTTTGAGCCCGTCTTATAGTAGCCCCATCTAATTTGTATTTGCCTTACTTATTGATAAGAATATCATGTGAGACCTTATCAAATGCCTTACTAAAGTCTAGGTATACCACATCCACTGCTTCTCCCTTTTCCACAAGGCTTGTTATTCTATCAAAGAGTGCTATCAGATTGGTTTGACATGATTTATCTTTACAAATCCATGCTGGTTGTTCCCTATCACCTTACCACCTTCTAAGTATTTGCAGAGGATTTCCTTTATTACTTGCTCCATTATCTTTCCTGGCACAGAAGTTAAACTGGAAGGTCTGTAGTTTCCTGTGTTGTTCTTATTCCCCTTTTTATAGATTGGCACTATATTTGCCCTTTTCCAGTCTTCTGGAATCTCTCCTGTCTCCCACGATTTTCCAAAGATGAAAGCTAACAGCTCAGATACCTCGTCTATCAGCTTCTTGAGTATTCTAGGATGCATTTCATCAGGCCCTGGTGACTTGCAGACATCTAATTTTCTGGGTAATTTTTAGCTTGTTCTCTTTTTTTTTTTTAAATCTTCTAAACCTACCCCTTTCCCACGAGCATTAACTGTGTTAGGCATTTCTTCTTCGGACTTCTCAGTGAAGACCAAAACAAAGAAGTCATTTAACATCTCTGCCATTTCCAAGTTTCCTGTTATTGTTTCTCCCTCCTCACTGAGCAATGGGCCTACCCTGTCCTTGGTCTTCCTCTTGCTTCTAATGTATTTATAAAAAGTCTTCTTGTTTCCCTTTACGCCTGTAGCTAGTTTGAGCTCATTTTGTGCCTTTGCCTTTCTAATCTTGCCCCTGCATTTCCTGTGTTGTTTGCCTATATTCATCCTTTGTAATTTGTCCTAGTTTCCATTTTTTATAGGATTCCTTTTTTTATTTTGAGACCATGCAAGATCTCCTGGTTAAGCCAAGGCAGTCTTTTGCCATATTTTCTATCTTTCCTATGCAGCTGAATAGCTTACTTTTGGGCCCTTAATAATGTCTCTTTGAAAAACTGCCAACTCTCCTCAGTTGTTTTTCCCCTCAGTCTTGCTTCCTATGGGACCTTACCTACAAGCTCTCTGAGTTTACCAAAATCTGCCTTCCTGAAGTCTCTATTTATTGTTCTCCCTTCTACCCTTCCATAGAACTGTGAACTCTATGATTTCATGACCAGTTTCACTCAAGCTGCCTTCCACTTTCAAATTCTCAGTCAGTTCCTCCCCATTTGTTCAAATCAAATCTAGAACAGATTTCCCTCAGTAGCTTTTTCAACCATCTGAAATAAAAAGTTGCCTCCAATGCAGTCCAAAAATTTATTGGACTGTCTGTGCCCTGCTGTGTTAGTCTCCCAACATATATCTGAATAGTTGAAGTCCCGCATCACCGCCACATCCTGGGCCCTGGATGATTTTGTTAGTTGTTTAAAAAAAGCCTCATCAACCTCTTCTATCTGGCTAGGTAGACAGTAGTAGACTCCAAGCAGGACATCACCCTTGGTTTTTACCCCTTTTAGCCTAAAGTAGGGACTCTCAACACATCCGTTTCCTATGTCCACCTCCACCTCAGTCCAAGTGTATACATTTTTAATATATAAGGCAATCCTCCTCCCTTTTCCCCCTTCTATCCTTCCTGAGAAAGCTGTAACATTCCATACCAACATTCCAATCATTTGTATTATCCCACCAATTTTCCGTGATGCCAATGATGTCATAGTATTGTGGTACTGGGAGCAGGAATTACATTTAGGACCTCTTATACTAAATGCATATATCTCTGAATGGATGTCCAGTCAATGGAAAAAGAAGTGGGGAAAATACCCAGTCTTATCACCCCTTTAGTTATATACTTCTTAATACTGCAATAACCACTACCACAATGACAAAAATCAAATAGTGACTAGAGGTTCTATTATATCTTTTGCCTTATACATATCTGCTTGAAAGGATCATAATGTTATTGCAGATGGACACAGTTGAAAGGAGTTGGCCATTTGCACAATGTCAAATGTCGGTTAGGCCACATCAGCATGATCGACCTCGGGTGCATAGCTCATGCTCTTGGCTTGTGACCTTGGCTAAAGAAAATGGGGAAGTGTCGCAAAATGGACAAGAAAAAACGGAAGTAGGGGGGCCTCTTTGACCGCATGCAATAAGCACGAAGCCTGGAGAAGCAGGAGCAGTTATTAACACAACTTAATGAATATGATAATCAAGCTAAGGCTGGTGGGCGCTCCCCGTTCCACATCCCATATAAGGGACAAAGTGAAATGTGTTGTAATATGATTGGTGTACAGGCATACGTCACCCCAGGAAGTAGTGACATCAAAAGTCCTATGAAAAAGAATAACAGCAACCCCAAGGTGTGGATTCCCAATGTCCTGGAGAAGTCAAGTGTTGTTTGCGCTGAGGACTGATCACCCTATGCCGCCGCCCCCCGCGCCTGCTCACATGATAGATAGTGCGCGAATACCTATCAGTACCACAAAGAAACCTGTGTAAGTATAGCTCTAGCAACATAATGCAACAATTTATTGTTATATCTTTGTACCTGTTCAATTGAGTAAGTAAAAATTATTGCTTATGTTAAATTTGTCTACATATTGTTATTTGTTCATCACCCATATCCATTCTTTTACCCAGTACCCTGATCAGTGGTCAGAGGGAAAGGTAACCTTAACTGTGTATCGTGGTGTGTTTATGTCTTAGTTCATGAGCCTGTAAGGGCCACATGTAAGGCTGAGGCAAGACACCCCAGGACACCTAAAAGGGCTCTGGCCCAATGACCAGGAAGATCTGAAAGCAAGCTGCTTCAGCTGGGAAGTGTGCCCCGCTGAACCCCTATGTTCTACAGGACAGAGTGTTGTTTGTTTGTTTGTCAGTACTGACAGGAGGGCTGTGGGCAGACCCACTGCCGGGACCCCTTTTTAGTTAACGCCTTGTTAACCCCTTTTTTTTAATTAACTCCTTTTCAATTAACCCCTTATTCCAACTAAACCCAGTTAGAAAGCACTAGACCAACCTGGGAATCTGTGCGTGACAGTAGAACCCTAGAAACCGCACACATCACACAAGAAAGTAGGTATATGCCCAAGAGAACTGCAGAGTGAAAAAGTTTTGTATTAGTGTGAATAATCAGGCTCGATTCCTTAAATAGCTATAATGTAGCGCAAAGCTTTAACGCACTGACACGCGAAGGACAATAATATGTAAGTAACCTTTTAAATAATTTAACTTGTAATATTGTTATCTTAATAATATTTTCAATATTCCTTAGGAATTCTTGGTTATTTTAAAGTCAGAAAGGACTGTTACAATTCTCTAGTCCCATGATATTCAGACTTCAGTTATTCAGGAGCCATGTTAGAAATCAACATCACTCAAACGAACCACAGTATTGTGAATTTGTTGCTTCATTTGCATAAGCACCTCATATTTGTATTTAAATAGTATGTTAGGAATATTTAGTATATATATTATTTTCACAGAAAAATGACTGACCAATTATTACTGCTTTATCAGCTACAATTGGCTAAAAACATAGAAACAGCACCCCAACTGGTTAATAATAAAGTCACACAGTATATTAATTATATGCTGCAAAGAGCCAGAGGAGACACATTAGAGCAGTGTTTCTCAAACTATGTTCTGTGGAATACTGGTGTTCTGTGAACAACTCGCAGGTGTGCTGTGTCTGACACTTTTTTGATATCACACACTGATAGTATATATTTTCTGTTATTAAAACCAGAAACAGTGGTACTCCTTCATTGCCATGATACCTAATTAAATTACTCCATTTTGTTTTTGTTGCATATGTTGCGACTTGGGGAGTTTTAGTGTGACAATATGCTGTAGTGGGCATATCTCTCTGTATTCTTTTCTCATTCTCCCATGCCTCCCCCCCAAAAAAAATGTTATCCTAATGCAGAATACGATTTGTCTTCTTATAAGTTTCATGGGAAGGAAAATGCTGTTTCTTACCATGTTGCATAATTATACACCCGTGATTTAATATACTTCCGTCACTCCTTCTTGGTCCACTAGTCACAACTCATTAGTCTTCAGTGGGACACCATCCTTCTCTTCAGGATGTGCCAAACAGTCCATACAGGTTGAATCTCTGGTCTGGCACTCTGTCATCTGGCAACATCCATGGTCTGGCATGATCATCACCATCAACAACAATCACCATGGGCTCAGCACCCATTGGTGTCTAATGCCTCTCTCACCATTTCCTTCCATCTTCCTCTGACCAGTGCAGAGATGTAGACTAATTCTGCACCAATCCACCATATTATCTACTCATTCTCTGTGGGGTCTGCCTCTCCTATTCAAACCACCCATTATGCCAAATACTAGGGTCTTGATTTTTCATTTGTTGTTCATTCTGCAAATATACCCAAATAGCTGTAACTTGTGTTGCATGGCATGGTTATAGTTGGCAAGATGTCCACCTATTACGGGTGTGGCCAAGTTTTCCATAGTTCCATAAAGTTTGTTTAGAGCCATCAGTCCTGGCTTTCAGCAGTCTGTGCTGTTACTTGGCTGTAATTTATCCCTAAATGTCTTCTAAGAGCCCGGTAGGCAGTGAGAAAGCTGGTAATACGGCTAGACAAGATAGACCTTCTATGGTTCAACAAATTCTCTCATTCAGCACCAGTCAGGTTCCAAGGGTACCTAACTAGAGAGATTCTACCTGTACCTCAAACCAGTCCCCCAAGGTCTGGTGATCCCTTCTGAACACTGAGTCCTCAGCTACCCATCTTAGCTCAGTCTCCCTCTCTCTGATGCATCCAGTTTTGTCTTACATCAGAAGTGACAAGCTGTTCTCAAACCTCAGCAGCTCCAAACTAGGGTAAGTCTTCTCCCTTTAACTCCCCTCTCCATGTTTTACATTTGCTGAAAATGTAGTAGAATGGGGCTAACTGGGTCCACAGGCTCTCATTAATCTCACATGAGTGTCTAGGACCTACCTATACCATCACAACACTTCCATAAAAAAGCCAAATTATTGCTATTTATACAGATTACATACTATTCACCATATCACTCAAAGCAGCACACCTGACTGAATTCCGATGTTGTTTTTCTTTCCATCACTGAAGTAGAGGTTCTTGTTTGCTTGTTTTTCTTAAGACAGTTCTTTGAAAACATACACTTAAAATTCATGCTTCATATAGTTAATCCCTCATTCACAGAATAATGTATGTTCTTCTAGGTGAAAAAGTAAACATACTATATTTTCAACATAAGGGAAAAAAAAAGAAATCAGGAAATTTATTTCACTAGGACATTTCAAAACTTATACACATTAGAATTTAATAACCAGCATGGATTTCATATCATGCTGAGTCTATTGATTTTTCTCTGTTCCATTCTATTTCATATTTTACTCATGCAGAGGCACTGAATCCTCTGGAGAAACATCAGTTACCCTTCCTCCCACATGACAGCAAAATCTGTGCTGAAATATAATGGAGGCAGATACAGATCTTTAATTGGATCCTTTAGTGGGGGGTTCCTTATTTTTCAAGCAATTATAGGGGCTTGTAACCACAGATCTGCTTCATATGTAACAATCCAATGTAAAGGAAAAACTGCAGACTAGGCTTGTTGAAGGTGTAGTTTCAGTTTAGCTGCAAACAAGATTAATATGAATAGCTTTATTAGCACACATTAAAGTTCAAATTCTTCATTTATCCTCTGGTGTTTGGGGCTCACTGAAAAATCAGGATTTCAAGAGTCAAAGGCTATATGAAGTCACACTTCTGACATGGTCTCTTAGGAATATTAGGCAGCAGTTTAATGACCGTCTCAATTTGTTCCCCTCTTTTCAATAAACAATTTTATTTTAACACATCTTTAAAATAAACACATTTTGAAATGCTCCAAGGTGGAAACTTGATTTAGAAAGACTGGCGTGGATTGACATAAATTGAGAAAATCTGAGCAAACAGGACAGTATGTCCAAGTGACACCAGTTATATGTTTAAAAAAAGAAAAAAAATATGAAGAAAAATATGAATCTATGTGGATCTTGAAAGACTTAATGAAAAAGTGTTATGAGAGAGAACTATATCTTTCCAATACTCAATAAGCATAAACCAGTAAGTGAGCACTTTAAGTTGGTAGGATACTCAATTAATGACTTTAAAGTTTGTGTATTTTAACACCAGATTACAAAGGGAGACATATGAATTGGAGTTTATTTGCAAGTTTGATACCTATCAGCAAGGGACTCAACAAAGATCTCAATTATCTTACACATTACAAGAATGATTTCTCCACCTTTGATATTTTCAGGGATGGCAGATGTCCCACTTAATTTAACTGGCACTTTGCAGAGGTTTTCTTGCTCCCTCTGCACTTCCTTTCTTCTCCCCTCCTGTTTTTATATTTAGCTGATTCCTCCGCTTTCTCCCAGGTTTTTCTCTCAGTAGTACTCCAGAATCTGAAGAAGCAGGTCTTTCCCATGAAAGCTCATTACCTAATAAATAATATTGTTAGTCTTTAAGGTGCTACAGGACTGTTTGCTTTATTTTGTTCCCAATAGTGAGTGACTTCCTCTTCAAAGTGAAAGAAGTGACAATGTTCCCCAAGGTGCATGCTTTCAGCAGATCCTGGCAAATTCCTTTAGCCAAATAAAGTGATAAACTGACACCTTTTGGGAGATTTTGCTTTTCCATCTGAAATTTTTCCAGATAGAGATGGCAGAATTGTTAAAAAACACAAATTCAGTTGTAGTTCTTATAGCCAATGTTCTGGTATATGGATCTTTGATGGAAGAACAACAAAACTCTCACACTTCTTAAGCCTAATCAATGAGTCTGAACTGAAGCTAAACAAGAAAAAATATATTTTCTGCCAACCAACCCCCCCAGTCAAGTTTTTGGAACAGAAAATAAATAAATACGTAACCAATCCTAGCCCTAAGAAAGTAAAAGCAATCTGAAAATGGAATGTACCAATTAATGCACTAGAACTGAGTTATATACTGTAAGTTGTAAGTTTTCTTGCTTGATACCTAGAAGACCTTTCTACAGTATAAAAACCACTGAGTTAAACATTAAAGTCCAACACATATCGGATATGAGGGGGAAAAAATCAATATATTAATTTGAAACAGGTAAAGGAAATGAGATTTCAACAGCTCCGGCTCTCAAGCACTTTGGTGTGAACAAATCTACAATAGTCAGTGAGGATGCAAGTAGCTGTGACGTAGTTGGTGTATTGCTGCAAAGACATGACTGTGAGTAGAAGCTAATTGCATTTTGTTCTCACAGGCTCACAGAAACAGAAAAACAATATGCACAGATGGAAAAGGAATGCCTGGCAAATGTATGGGCACAGGAGAACTTTTACACGTGTCCAGGTGAATTGGATTCATTTACACTGATAAGAAGCGATGAACAACTTATCACCCCAGTGGAAAATACCAGGGTCCAGCACTGATGAGATTCCAGTGTCTGCAGCTAGGGTTAATGCTATCTAATGCAATTGCTAAATACACTCGTTAGAAAAGGTATGGCAGAACCCTACATTGCATTCAACTCCCCACAAGCTGAGAAAAGACAAAGATGTACCTGAATGCTATGCACACATTTAGTTCAGTGTCATAAAAGACTATATCAGTTCCAAAAGCAAGTTCAAGAGAGGCACAACTTCAGGAACTTCTAAGTTACATTAGCCGCGTCTCCACGTGCCGGCTACTTCGAAGTAGGCGCGCCAACTTCGAAATAGCGCCCGCCACGGCTACACGTGTCGGGCGCTATTTCGAAGTTGACATCGATGTAAGGTGGCGAGACGTCGAAGTCGCTATCCCCATCAGGAGATGGGAATAGCGCCCTACTTCGACGTTCAAAGTCGAAGTAGGGAACGTGTAGCCGTTGTGCGTCCCGCAACATCAAAATAGTGGGGTCTGCCATGGCAGCCATCAGCTGAGGGGTTGAGAGATGCTCTCTCCAGCCCCTGAGCTCGATGGTCACCACATGCAGCGGCCCCTTAAAGGTCCCCGCCCCCTGCCTTCCTGTGCAGGAAGCTGAGAGAGCATGCAGGCGGCATCCCAGCCACACGCCCAGCCTGCACGCTCCTCTGTAGCCACACATCCCCCGATGCAATGGCCACCCTCCAGCCCCCCAAGCGCCCCCAGGGCACCCCACCGCAAGGCTAGCCAGGGCTGCCAGCCCGGCAGCCAGCCAGGGAAGCGGCAGTGGGGCCCCTCCTGGATGGAGGCCAAGCTTCGGGACCTGTTGGGGTTCTGGAGTGAGGAGGAGGTGCTCCAGGTAATGAGGAGCAAAAGGTGGAACGCGGATGCGTTCGCTCGGCTGGTCGAGGACCTGGCTGCCCAGGGTCACCCTGCCCGCACTCCTGACCATGTCAGGAGTAAGGTGAAGGAGCTGCAGCAGGGTTACGCCCGGGCCCAGGATGCGGCCGGCTGATCTGGGGCCGCCCCCGTCACTTGCCCCTTTTACAGGGAGCTCGGGGCCATCCTGGGCCCCCGGCACACCTCCTCCCCTCCGGCCACTCTTGATACCTTGGCCGACGAGCCCCAGCAGGCCCCGGAGGCGGAGTCCACCCTGGAGGTAAGCCCCGCACCCCAGGGGCCCCCCCAGGAGCCCACCACTGGGACGCCGGAGGAGGAGGAGGGGGAGTCCTCCTCCAGCGATGGGGGGCTCCAAATAATCCTGCCATCCTGGAGCTCCAGCAGGGCGTCCTCCCACCGGCTGTCCCCCGACCGTAGGAGCGGACCATCAGGTATGTACCCCCCCCAGTGCACACCCCCCGGGGTTGAGGGGCAGGGGTAACAGACATGACCAGGGCCCTCCACATGCCCAGATGACCATGGCCCCAAGGACAGCAGTGGCATGTCCCTCACAGGAGTGCATCAGCCCCTGCCCCCCCAGCATGGCAGTGCCATGCTCCATCCCTGGGGATGGGGGGAGCGGAACCTAGGGTCCCTCAGGAGGAGGGGGTGGGACACCCAGCAGCAGCAGCAGCATCTCCCGGGGATGGGGATGGGGAACCAGCAGCAGAGGGGTGGGGGGACAAGGGCCACGGCTCGGGGCCCACACTAACGGCAGTCTCCACTCTTCTTCCCCCGCCCCCCGTGTTCCGCAGCTGCACCATCGGAAGGACCGGAGAGTGCCAGCAAGGTGTCAGTGGTCCCGGAGAGCCCACGGTGGCCATCAGTCCAGGCCAGCCCCTTGGCGGAGCACCGACCGGCCCCCGGGCGGGGACGACGGTGGAGCCAGCACTTCAGGATGACGACGGACCCCCAGCTGCTGGCGATCCTCCATCAGCAGCTGGAGGTCTCCAAGCAGCGCCTGCGGGTGGAGGAGCAGCGCCTCGACCTACAGGAGTGGGCACTGGCCTGGCGCCAGGAGACATGAGGGGCCTTTATGCGCAAGTTCGAGCATGTCGCGGACTCCCTGGCCCCCCAGGCCGCGCTGGCTGCCACTCTGCCCACCCTGCCTGCTCCACCCGCCGCTCCACCCACTGCTCCACCCACTGCTCTACCCGCCGTCACACCGCCATCCGCCACCGACGGCCCTTCCGCCAAGGGGGACCTGGGGCCAGCTGATACCTGCCGTCCATATCTCCCGGTCCGCCCGGCCCCCAGCCAGCCCCGGCCAGGGCTGAGGCCAAGGCATGGGTCGCGGCCGCCCACCCCCAGCGCTGGACATTAGGGGGTGTGGGGCCCAGGACGTGCCCCCCCCTTTGTATATGTCCCTTTCACTTATCTTTTGTAAATAGTTTGTATTAGACCCCTTTTTATGTTGTTATGATGATCCCTGCCCCCCACGTAAATAGTTCTCCCCTTCCTTGTCTTCCCCTTTTTTTTCCTGTCATCTTATCTTATTTATAATACATATATATATATATATAATATTTATTTTGCCTGTAAATAGTTATGATAATAATAATAAGAGTTCAACATATATTCTGGTTTGATGAACAACATGTCTGTTTTTATTTACAAGAAAAGTGGGGGCTGTGCTCTTGGGTGCTCTGTCTGTCTGTAGGGGCAGGGAGTGTTGTGGAGGATGGGGGGGTGCAGTGGGGGGCCTGCCAGCGTTCACCCTGAGGCCTCATCGAACTGGGCCTGCAGGGCCTCCCGGACCCAGGTCCCTTTGGGGTCCACCTGGCGACTGGGGGCAGAGGGTGGCTGCACATCGGCCCTGCCAGCCTCCATAGCCCAGCCCTGAAAGAATGCCTCCCCCTTGCTCTCGACGAGGTTGTGGAGGGTGCTGCACGCGCCCACAATCTGGGGGATGTTGGTGGGGCCCGCATCAAGGTGGGTGAGAAGACACCTCCAGCGCCCTTTGAGGCGCCCAAATGTGCGCTCCACCACCTGGCGCGCATGGTTCAGGCGCATGTTGAAGCGCTCCTGGCTGGCTGACAGGTGGCCCGTGTAAGGGTGCATGAACCAGGGGTGGAGGGGGTATGCCGCGTCTGCGATGATGCAGAGCGGCATGGTGGTGTCCCCCACAGGGATCTCCTGTTGGGGGATGTAGGTCCCCACCTCCAGCCGGTGGCACAGGCCCAAATTCCAGAATACCCGGGTGTCGTGGGTGTTGCCAGGCCAGCCCACATATATGTCCAGGAAGTGGCCCCGGCTGTCCACCAAGGCCTGGAGGACTACTGAGTGGTAGCCCTTCCTGTTTAAGTAGCATCCTCCACTGTGCTCCGGGGCACAGATGGGGATGTGGGTCCCATCCAGAACCCCGAAGCAACTGGGAAAGCCCAGGGTGGCAAACCCCGCGGTGGTGGCATCCGGGTCCCCAAGCCACACGAGCCTGTGGAGGAGCAGGACATTGATGGTGCAGATGACCTGCAGGGGAAGCACATGGGAGAGCACCAATGAGGGGTGTGCAGGGCGTGTGTGGCCCTCCCTTGCCAGGGCTCCCCTCCTCTGCCAGGGCTCCCCTCCCCTGCCAGGGCTGCCTACCCCTTCCCCCCGTGGGTCCTCTTACCTCCATGAGGACAGCTCCGACGGTGGCCTTGCCGACACCAAACTGCTGCCCCACGGATCGGTAGCTGTCGGGAGTGGCCAGCTTCCAGACAGCGATGCCGACCCGTTTCTCCACACTGAGGGCACGCCGCATGGCGGTGTCCTGGTGCCTCAGTGCGGGGGTGGGCCACTGGCATAGCTCCAGAAATGTCTGCCGGATCATCCGAAAGTTCTGGAGCCAGCGGTCGTCGTCCCACTCTCCAAGCACCAGCCACTCCCACCAGTCGGTGCTCGTGGGATAGCTCCACAGCCGGTGGTGTGTGCAGCGGGGGGAGGGGCAGGGGGCTGCAGGGTTTGGGGTTGCTTCCTCCTCCCCTGCGGGCAGCTCCTCCTCTGTGGCTAGGATGTGATCAGCTGCCTCCTGTATGGCATCGAGCAGGGCGAGCACTGCTCCTACAGGGGCGGCTGGGTGGACCTCTGGCTGCTGCTGCTGCTGCTGCTGCTGCTGCTGCTGGGGGTCCATGACTGCGTCGCCCGAGGTGTGCGTGCCTATGGCTCTGCAGACCATGTGCTGTGCAGGCTGCGTGTGTCTGGGAGGAGCCCTTTAAGGGAGTGGCTAGCTGTTGCCCCGGAAGTGCTAGTCTGCCCTGTGACCCTGTCTGCAGCTGTTCCTGGCACCCTTATTTCGATGTGTGCTAGTTTGGCATGTAGATATTCCTCCTTCAGCACCCACTTCGATGTGGTGCTGCCCAACTTCGACATTGAACGTCAACGGCACCAGCCCTGGAGGACGTGTAGATGTTATTCATCGAAATAGCTTATTTCGATGTCGCTACATTGAAATAAGCTATTTCAATGTAACGTTCACGTGTAGACGTAGCCATTAGGAGCAGCTGACGAAAGCACCCAAAGGGTACTAAGGAAGTGAAAGAGACTACTTTGTGGTTCATGGACAATATAACCAGTCAAAAGAACTCTTGATGAAAGGAAATTACATTGTAATTCCAAACAAAATGAGAGAAGAGATCTTAAACCTCATACTTGAAAAGCATCAAGGATTAACTTAAAGCTGTGAAAAGGCGTTTGTGCTAGGATTTAGCACTTGTTAATTGTATGACAATCCTCTCAAGGATGCTCTCCCTAGCAGGAAGGTAAGCCCATGAAGTCTGGTAAGCAAGAATGCAAAGAAGAACAGAAGTTGATGAAAACTCAGGTTATAATTCTGCTTTGCGTTCTCATGCAGGCATGATGGAAACTGCATATAATTACTGCTGCCGTGAGTATATTCCTGAGTACATGTGTGTGTGTGTGTGTGAACTGAATACTAAGGAGAGTATGCTGCAGAGCCAAATAGCAGGACTCTGACTTTCAAGATGAGACATGAACATAACAGCCCACACAGGAATGACTCTCTCTCCCCTTCAGAAAGGCAACAGGAGAGGATTTAAGGTTAAACTTATCCAACACCGATTGATTTAATATTTTCTGTTTATCTATCTCTAAAAATATAACCTGCTTAAAACTGTAACTGTTACATAATTTTAAAAATATAATCCCTGTTTCAAATGCTAAGCACTCATAGGCACTGAGGCAGGATTTAAGTTATATAGGTCATCCCTGATAGGTGTTTGTTTAATCTCTTTTTAAAAGTCTCAGGCTATTGTTACACTGTGGTTTCTATTTCGGGACACATTGGTACCCCCAAAATGGAAACCCTGCAGCTAAACACCACACTCAGAATAAGAGGGCTACAAGAGGTAGTGAGAAGTTTGAAATAGGAGCTCATTTATTTTCAACTTTGGTGCTATTTGGATGGCACCTACTTAGAAATGAGTTATCTCAAAATAACTTACACAATTTGAATTGCACAAATTACATAAGTTATTTTGGGTTACAGCTAAAGTGTAGCCCTAGCCTTACTGACTGAGATTCCACAGTCTTCATTGTTAATTCATTCTCAACTAGCCTTATGATTGGGAAGTTTTTTCATAGTGTCAAACCTAAATCTGCCTGGCAGTAATTTAAGCCCATTTCTTTTCTTCCTGTCCCTGTTGGTTAAGGAGAATAATTTATCATCTTCCTCTTTGTAACAACCTTTCATGTATTTGAAGACTATCATCACATCCCACTTCAGCCATTGCCCAAACTATATTTTCCGAAAGGAAAGGAAAGCAAAGCAAAGGACCGTGTCTACACTAGCCCCAAACTTCAAAATGGCCACACAAATGGCCATTTCGAAGTTTACTAATGAAGCGCTAAAATGCATATTCAGTGCTTCATTAGCATGCGGGCGGCCGCAGCACTTCGAAATTGACGCGGCTCGCCACCGCACGGCTCATCCCAACGGGGCTCCTTTTCGAAAGGACCCTGCCTACTTCGAAGTCCCCTTATTCCCATGAGCTGATGGGAATAAGGGGACTTCGAAGTAGGTGGGGTCCTTTTGAAAAGGAGCCCCATCTGGACGAGCTGCATGGCGGCGAGGTGCGTCAATTTCGAAGTGCCGCGGCCGCCCACATGCTAATGAAACGCTGAATATGCATTTCAGAGTTTCATTAGTAACCTTTGAAATGGTCATTTGTGTGGCCATTTCGAAGTTTGGGGCTAGTGTAGACGTAGCCAAGGAGAGGAAAGGAAAAGGAAAAGGGTTACCATCTGTAACTTAAAATAAAAATAAAGGAGAGGTTCTAAATACAAAAAATACTCTTCATTTTGAAGACTGTGCTGTCAGAAAATACAGGGAAGGGCCTCTGTTGCAGATCATACTCTTTGCTTCCCAACATAGTATGATATAGTTTATTGCCATAAACTCCCCTCTTTCAAAACATAATTTTTATTAGTCCTAACCTAATCTAAAGCCCACTTTGGCTTCCAGCGTAAGTGAGTTGAATATTGATTTGCATACTAGTGCCATGGAATAAACTACATAGTGGAAAATACATATTTATTCAATATTCAATCAGAAGTTCTTATATTTCTTATGACCAGGTATTCCATAGATAAGACCTGTAGGCACCTTGAACCTAAATCATCTCTGAACAACATCGTATAAAGAACCCCTTGTTTACCAACAACTGAAAAAAGACACTGGTTTTGCTTGTGATGAACTGGGATTGGCCGAAATACAAGAAGCAGCCAATGCATGACAGAAACTCAGGACTTCTGGAAGAGGGATGCAATTGATTGACGAGCTGTTAGAATTCTATCGCTACTGTGGCAGAAAAACTCTATGCCATGTGCGCAGAGAAGGTGAAACTAGCAGCATGGACAATGGATATAAGAGGCAGGGAAGGCAATGCTTTCCCAAACTGTCACCCTGGCCTCACCCAGCAGATCATCCTCCCAACTCTCCCAGAACTGTCTTTCTTTCAGCCCTGCTGAGGCTTGGGGACATGCCACCAGTTCTCCTGGGGCTGGGGAAGCTAGGACCAGGCACAGCCTGTGCTCTGGGACCAGGGGGACTGCTCACTGCATGGTCTCCAGGGCCAGGGACCATCTTCCTCATGCTCTGGGGAAGCCTGGGTCCATGCATTAAGCACCCTCTCTGTGCTCCTGTTGGGACCATGGAAGCCTCAGTCATGGACCACCTGCCCTTCCCACCCCCCCCATGCTGAGCTCAGGGAAGGCTAGGGCCATGTGCCACCTAGTCTCCTTCTCCCCTGTGTGTTGGCCAGGCTGGGGAAGGCTGCAGCTACACACCATCCATCCTTCCCAACCTGATCCTGCTGGGACCAGGGTGTCCTGCCCCTGCAGTGGGAGGAAGGAGTGATTGGCTCTCACCAGGCCCTGGCCATCAGGGCCTTCAACCTCCCTTACTTCAGTAACAGAAAGGGCATCCAGGAGGGTTTATGACAAATACGTGTATTCTCTTTGACACACCAGCTAGTGTACCTTCCTCACTGACATTTAGACCATCATATCCAGGAAGAACAAACATAATTTCATCTACATGGTTCAATGACAGAAATTCATCTTCCGGCTCAGGCTTATAAATGGAATGGCTGATAAATGTCTTCGTCCTGCACTTTCTAATAATTTAGAGAAGGTGGGGGAGGTTGATGGAATTTGACTGACACTAGTAATGATTCTTTTTCTGACACAGATTGATCATGTGAGACAATGAACTTCTATGCACTGTCAAGATGCAGAATACATTTATCTTTGAAGGCTGCTTTATGCCTTATAAATGAGGTGGGGGGACCATTCCACCAGCTTCATTTCAGAGGAAAAGTAACAAATTCATACCTGTAAAAGTTACAAACCACACGCTTTTTCAGCACTATCTCTTAGGTGATTAATACGCCAGCCCAGTGCCAAGTCAGTACCACTGTGAGTGGTTTTGGGCTTAATTTCTCTGTTTTTCTCATGTAATGCTTATATTAATTAGGTAGCGTTTCCCTTTTAAGAGTCCCTTACTCAAGCTACACTCTTCTGCTTCAAGTATGTGTTTATTCATTTTTGATTGTTGTTACAAAAGAAAGTTTTTGATTGGAACTTTCCTCCTGGCAGAAAATGCAGACAGCACTTCACTGGGGGACAGACTCTAAAGGACTGATGAACTGCTTGCAAGACAGGGTGTGCAGTTCACCTCTACTGGATGAAAAAAGAGCTTCAACAGACTTATGAAGGCTGCAAATCACGGGCAGTAGGTAAGTCAAGGGCCTGACCCAGAAGATGAATTTCTGTCATTGAAACATGTAGCTGAAATTATGCTTGTTCTTCCTAATATGATGGTCTAAACGACAGTGAGGAAGACACATGGGCTGGTGTGTCAAAGAGAATATACATACTTTTACAATCCTCCTGGATGCCCTGTCTGTTCTAGAATCAAGGAAGGTTGAAGAACACAATAAGGAATAGGGGGACACAGAAGATATGTGGCAGAAGTATGTGATCATAAGAAACAGTAATCATATTAACTGTCCAGAGTGTTAAGTATTACTCAAGATTTCTTCGACAGTGTAGTTGGACTTAAGAAGGGAAAATTCAAACATGGAAGCACCTTCATAAGGTCACAAAAACTTGTCTAAACGCATCAGAGCTATGGGCACTGTATCAGCAACAAGGACTGACAGTACCTTAATCCGACACAACACTGGCCAAGAGTATATTGATGTTGATGGAGGATGGAACAGTGAACTCAAACTTAAATAAAATTTAGCTATTTTATTGCAGGTGACACTGATATAAATTAGCTTCATGCGAGGGATAAAACACATTTCATGCCACACAGTATGCAGCCTGGATGAGTGTACCCACATCTGGTCTGACACTCTTTTGAATATTTCAGAAGAGTAAACACCATCTTTCCCATTAATACCATACAAGGAACAACAGAACCAAAATTCAATGCACATGTGCTGACAAATTTATTTATTGGGTAAATGAATTATAGTCAACTTAGAAAGCATAAGCCTTTTTTCCCTTCAAATGCCAATTTGAAAATCCAAAATCTGGATGGACAAATTTTAATGAGAAACACAGTCACAATAAAGCTCTATTAACTGCACACAGCTACATTTACTGCCCTGCTGGCGAGGTTGATACACTAAATGTTGTCATGGAAAGACTTACACAAGTCACTCACATCTCCAGCAGAAACACGAAGTCTAGTAAGACTTACACAAAACACAGTTATCAGAGCGGTAGCCATGTTAGTCTGTAGCTTATGCTCCAAAATATCTGCTAGTCTATAAGGTGCCACAAGACTTCTTGTTGTTCACAAAACACAATAATGCTCACCAGCTCACTCTGCAGGAAGCAAGTGAGCTGTGATAACTACAACTCCTGAGCTGACGACAGCAATATGATTAGAAACTCAATTAGCAGCTCCTAAATTTTTGCAACATTTGATGCTACATGAAGATTACAGCATCTTAGTGTCTATTCTCTCATGTGCAAGTTTCCATGACCAGATGGCATAATATTTGTTGAGTAACATATCCCAATTTACATTATTGGTGGATGTACACGTTATGGTGTGGTTCGTCCTACACTGCATCAGAAAGCAATGGGATATAATTTGGGGGTTCATCAGTGTCCATTCCAAAGAATGCTTTCATTCACGCACAAGCATGCCCATGCCAGTTATGCTTTACAGAGGATAACTGTGTATTTGGTGAAAATGAATCTGCCTCCTCTGGAGTACTTGAGCAGCTCCATAAATGCAGCTAAGTACTAAACAGTTCAAGCAAGAGAATGGATCAGGTAGATCCATAGCACTTCCAGGCCTGGCTCAATGCCCCTGGCAAAAGAAGGAATTGCAGGTAGCACAAGAAAGTCCTCAGCAGATGGGCTCTGTCATGTAATTGATATGTCCAGTTTATAGTTCAGACCAAAACCAGTGTCTAATCTTGGACTTAATGAACAGATAACCTGCAACGAATCCATACGAGAATGAAAGTAGCATGATAATGTTCATGAAAATAAGTTCCAATGACTTTTTGAAAATTCAAATTAGTCACTAATAAGCCAGCCTTCAACACACTGCAAAACATTGCAACATAGGTTTCAGTTATAGAAATGATTGAGAAAGATCAACTGAATGCAGAAATATTTGGCCAGGAAGAAGGGAATGCCTTTGTCAACGGAAGATTCAAGACACCAAAAGAGTACCCATATCTAATTTCATGATCCACTAGAAAGGCAAGGATTCTAACAATTTCCTCCCTCTGGTGCTCTTTTCTTTTCCAGCAACAAAAGCAAGATACTCACTGTAAAGATGGATCATCTCATAATACAGCACATCATTATTACCTAAAAAAAAGGAAGGTGGTGTATCTGCATAAAATATTGCATCATGAGCTGACTCCAGTTCTATATACTCTTGCTGAGGTAAACAGGCATCTCAGAATTGTAAATCTGTTACGATAAATGTTTTAACCACACGCATACCCTGTCTTCCTGAGATAACACTGGATACTACATCCTCTCTGGTGATTGATTGCCAAGCACATGTAATGGGACTGGTAAAACTTCTTGCACATATAACCTTTAGTGACCTTGTAAACTCTTCTGTTGAGTCAGTCCTTCATTCTGGACAGCATTTCAGCTAGATTGATGTAGCCTTTGAAAGATGTAGACAGGACTCCATTAAAGGAATGACATGGCAAGCACACTGCAAAGCTTCTAGGTCAGTTCAGAAAATCATTGAGGACAGATCTTTTCCACTTCCCAAAAGCTGGCCAGACTTCTTGGCCCATCCTGAAAATAAGATTGATCTGCCTAGCTTCTTCTCTGAACAACTCCAATGCAATGTTCCACAAAACAATTGTCATACATGAAGGATTAAAAGAAACCAGTATAGCTAGCTTATAAAACTCATTTCTGGATACAAGCAAATTGCATGTTGACCATGAGAATAAAGGCACCAGAACTGTAATGAACTGCATTCCTAGAGAGACTGAATGTGTTGTCAGCCCAAGACACTGATCTTGTTCTGGTTTTGGCATGCTATGAAAAAAAATTCCCTGCCATAAGTTGTTGGATGAAAGCCAGAACATTAAATAAATCCAAAAAAATTCCCGTGTATACTATTTTAGAGAAGTTTCTGCCTGTGTATCTTCAAGCAGACATAGAAACAATATTGTCCTTCCAGACACAGACAGGCTATTATACTGTTTCCCATGTTGCTGGACATACCAAGAGATCTGCTTGAACAATATTCTTAGTGAAATGTGCACTCTTAAAAATGCAGCAGGATAGTCTGCAGCAGTGGGTCAGCAACCTTCCAAGGTGAAGTGCCGAGATTTGACCTCTGACCTCTATGTATGGTCCGAATGCCAGTGATAATTTTTAAAGTCATTAACAGGCCTTTTTACAGCAGAGTTTTACCATTTAGGTGGTGGCTGATAGCATTAGCTGGTCTTTTGTTAATCTGCCACAGCATGGCATCGAGCAAGCTCCCAGCTGCCGGGAGGAGGAGGGGCAGGGCTGAGCTCCCACTTTGTGGGACGATAAAATTGACACCCATGCCAGGGGTTGCTGACCCCGAGCTACAGAAAGAAACCATCATTTCCACAGAAAAGTTCATCTGCCATTTCCCTGATGAGGAAAGTTGCCAAAAAGCTCCAGTGATATTGTTCTATAGTGATTGCTCATCAGAGGCTCTGCTCCCTGCAAGTGATATATTGGGCTATCCGAGCCAAAGAGCTGACTCTCAACACATAACATGGAGATAAGCAAACTGCAACAATCCCACACTACCTTTGCAAGAGAATATGGTTCGGACCAAACGCTAGGGTGAACTGGTACCCAAATTGTTGTCATTAAAGCCAAGCCCAAACAGCTGTGTGGAAATTGTAACCCCTGAATGTGTCAAAGAGTTCGTATCACAATGCTGTAGCTGCAGCAATGCCACACTGGCATACACTGAGGCCTTTCAACTCAAGACTGTGTCAGCATGCCTAGGAACCGTTAAATTGCACTTGTACACAATATACACAACATTTAGTAATGTTTTTGTAGAAGCAAAACCTGTAGAAATGTACATACTTTTCAAATTTCATTCAAATTTTGAAATCCTACTTAGAAGGTGAAATTTAAAATTCAGCTTGCTAAATGCTCCATTCTGCAACAGCCAGATTCAGCAAATTCAACTTGTGAAAGATCCCTTGTTAGCCTATTTTTCCTCAAAAGTGCCTGTTACGTCTAAGAGAAAATGTGACTAGTTTACCTGTTCTGAGAGTAAATAGAAGACTTCTGTGTCTTGTTATGTCACGATGTTCTGGACAGAAGCCCAAAGGCAGTTTCCCTAACTCTGCTGCTGGTCTTCAGAAATCTTAACTGGCCTTCTGACTGGCCCCCCTCAATATGGATGGTCTCATCTGGTCAACATGTCCAGTGATACTTTCCAGTATAAGGGATTGTACTAAATATTAGTGCTTGGTCACTCTGTGTGTGATAAGTATTAGAGGGATAGCCACGTTAGTCTGTATTTGCAAAAACAACAGGAAGTCCTGCAACACCTTACAGACTAGTAGATTTATTGGAGCATAAGCTTTCGTGGGCAAAGACCCACTTTGTCAGATGCATGCATTTTTTCTGTACAATGTTTCTGTTAAGAACTCCACAATTATTCTCTTTCTCTTAAGAGAAAAACATAAAACAGCATCATATATCTTTTGGATTTCTTTGACAATACATTAATTCCATGTCTGATGCTATCAAGCAAGAATTATACCAAGAATATACTGACATCTGTTGCCACAACAGAATCAGTGACATCGTCTGATCAATAACAGAATGAAGAGCAAATGAGCAGTAAAAAGAAAAAAAGGGACTTTTAAAATCTGTTACAGCAGCTATGAATTTTCCAGTGTCTGCACATTCCTCTGATGCAAATAAGGCATCAGTGTCAGATATTTACAAGATAATGCTGTTGCCTGATATAAATATGATGTACCCTGTGCTGGGGCAAGAAAAGATCAGGATTTTTTCCACACGTCTGTACTCGTAGGCCTCAATTCAGGAATGGTATGTTCCTACTTAGGTGCTTTCCTGATTTGGGAAAATTTCTTTAATGATAAACTGCAGAGCAGGAGCTGCTTTTTATTAGATGTGTGTGCAGTGTCTAGTACAATGGGCCAAACATGCTGATGTAACTGGAATTTAAACAATAATGTGCCCCACAACTTTATTATGGGCAAATAGAGAATGAATGCCCTTTGCAAAACCCTTCATTTCTCTTCTTGTGTGCTTCAGTTTCCTGATCTGTAAAATGGGGTGAATTTTATATTTATCCTTTTGTAGTTATGATGCAATTTGCTTACGTTATGTTTTTCAAGAGCTGGGAAAGCGTATAATGCCATGCCGAGTGTAATAAATGCTAAGTATCACAATCATGTAATGTTAAATATTAAAAACGCACTCCTTCCAGTGACTTCAACAGACATACACAAATTTGTAGCAGCTGAAGAACTAGTTAGATGAGCTTTAAAGTTTTTTGCTTCTATGAGCATGCTAGCTTCTAATTAAATCACTTAAACAGTTTAGCATAACCAAAAATAATTACATATTTTACATAATCCATAGCATGTGTCTAGTAGCAGTGGAGATGTTGAACATATAAGCAGGTCACAATTAAAGTTTATTAAATGTAACAGGGATTTTTTTTATATGTGAAACACTATTTTACCTAAAAGAATAATGTACAAATGTAATGGAATAATTTTTTAACTTTGTTACCTTGTTTTTTTTCAGACACTTCCATGGTCCAGCTGTTTAACTGTAATATTTTATTCTCTAGGGTGCATAAGACTTATGTTTATCAACAGAATAAACTTTCCTTAATTTAAAGGAAAATCTCCTCCATTGATGGAAATACTACAGAATGCTTGCATGCACTAAAATAACTAAATTACCTCGGACACAGTACATTTTGTGAGGCATTCTGCATGGGTTGTTGTTAGGTCTGCTTTCTTACAAACTCTTTTCCAAACTTCACAATGCACAGTGGGTGTCTTAAGATGAATTAATAAGATTCTACTTGTATATGAACTGTGTATGTTTCTGAAATAATTAACAATATACCTTATATTCTCACAAATAATGTTCATACTGCCTCAGGACATGTGGGATACTTCAAAGAAAGCAACAGCAACAACTACAAGACAGACAGGCAGACTGACACAAATAGACACAGCGGAAACAGTAGCTGACCTCTCTCTAAGGTATTATTGTATGTATTGCTGAAGTAATTATTTCTGTCCTGAAAATCTGCTTACACCTTAATTATAACAGCTGCTAAAATACACTGAGGATTAACAAGCACTGTACTAAGCACTTTCATAGAATTCACTTTACAAAGACCAACAAACTCCTGTAAATTAGGCCCTTGTTGTATGGCAGTCTTTCTCCCCTCCTCAGACTGGAGTGAGAGTGTAAGAAATATATTCAGAACACAAGAAATGCCCTTGATTTGGCCACTGGTGTTTTATGTAAAAAACAAATAAAACATAGACATGACTGTGTTTTAATAAAAGAGTTTAAATTATAGGGTTCTTGCACTTTGTTCTGAGGAGAACGTTAATGCGGCAATTAAGGTGAAAACTGGGAGAAGAATGTTTTCGGTTACAAACATATTTTTAAAACTATTAAAGAAGTTCAAAGCCATATAAATGAGAAGATGCGTTGTCCATTTCAATGGGAAGTGATCTGTTTCTCAGAGCAATTAAAACTGAAGTCTTTAGGCTGTTCCCCCTCCTAAACGAAAACAGCATGAGATAAATAGAGATGCCAGTATGAGGCTAGATTGCCTATTGGCACAGAAAGTCTTGAGGTGGTTTAGGATGGGATGAATTCTATAAACAATTAGCTGTTCTCTATGCCCCTATGCAATGAACGGTAGTTCAAACACAAGTACCACAGATAGTTCTGGATCAATAAGAGAATAAAGGCACACTCTTTCCCAGCTCTGGATCCCTCGAACTGCTTTGCATCCCCACTCCAGCCCACTTGCTGGCAGCACAGAATCTTTACTTGGACAGATCTTTCAGATGAGAACAGAGTTTCATTTTTATGGACTGCTTAGCTGGAGGCCAGGGAAGGACAGAGATTCTCACTGATGTTACAGCAGAGGCCCGCAAAAGCCGGAGCAGAGAGTTCTACAGAAAAGAGCAGTTGAAAACCCGAAGTGGTTGGGAATCAATTGTGAGA